>NC_137696.1:97421984-97660957 GCF_964034855.1 Anser brachyrhynchus | reverse complement strand
TTTTAGTAGTGGATACCAAACTCAAGCCACAGTTACACTATTATGGATTGCTTTGCTCCAACACATGTTGTGTAGATGGCTGAACATCGATACTCTACTGCCTAAACCTTGTTAATATTGCACAAAAATTTGATATGCCCATGAAATAAATGTAAGATGGAGACTCATGTAAGTCGTGCACAGAATTTTGTCTAAGAAGTAACATGACACTTGAATGTGGATAGTTATGGGGTAGCTGTAATGTGTTCCTACCAAAATGTAGTAAGACATAACCTTTTTACCCCCCAACGTCTGGAACAGTAGGTATGTAGTTAGATGGGTTCATACTGTTTAGTGCAGGCACAGTAGTTGTCACAATGCATTTATAGACTGCGTGCACTGAAGTGATGTAGGACTTGTGCCATTGAGTAAATAACTGTGGCAACTGATGAATCTTTAAAATGACTGAAAAAGGCTAAAGACCAGACTGAAGATACACTGTGTCTATGCTGATCTGTGCTATATGACCCAACTATTTTCTATTTTGAGACAAGAAGGCACATTTAAGCTAGGCACTAGCAAAGATTTCTCAGTATCTATTTTACTTTTTAATATATATATTTTAATGTTGTTATTATAATAATCCAAGCAGATTAACTGTGTTTACTCAGTGTTAATTATTTCGTTTTCTATAGGAACTGCAAACACATTCATAAGGGGACTGAAAGGTTATTTAGTGCCACTTTGGCTTTTTGTAAGTATCTGTGTTATCTACAGAAAAGCTGTAAGTATATATAAGTATAAATTATTACAGAGATATTCCCTAAGAAATTGTAGCATATATTCACCCACTTTCTGGAGCTTTAGCAAAGTGAGGAAATGTATTTTTCCTCTTTCTCTGTTGGAAAAAGCCTATTATTGCTACAGAAAACTGTGTATATCATACCTCTAACTTTATATGGCAGTGCCAACTAGGTCCTGCAGTCAAATTGCATATACACTATAGAATGAATAAAATTGAAGATGGAAAATTAGATACAAAGGAATCTAATCAAACAGCTTAATTTATCCATCTGGCACAAAAAAAAATGGAAAAAGTCAAGAATGAATAAAGCTTTACATAATGTGATACTCCAAAGTTATCTAAATTATGTTTGCTTTCATAATCTTGCTGGCATCAAGCAAATAAGATTTTCATATTCTAAAACACTTTATTTAACAATGTGTCACTAGGTCTTTCCTACCGAGGTTAATTCAAGATTAAACTATCCACATTGAAATATATATACTGAATATTGAAAATTGAGTTGGGAAGTTAAACTTTCCTGTACACAAAATCCACTATATGGGAAATTTTCCTGCATCAAACTTCATGAAATGCTGACCTCAGAGCAATACCTATAGAGAAAGATACATTTATAAATCATAATAGTTTAATATAATCCTTTATAAAAATTGCAGTAGTAAGTCATACAATACAGCTTCCTCAGGCATCTTAATCTTGATGGGCTTCCCTGGAGCTATAAGTGTAGAACTTCATCTGAATGGACTGAACTGAAGAAACATGAGAAACAGGACAGCTAATGGAAACTACATTGAATTATACATTCTATCTGTTCCCTTTATTGCTTCCCTTTACTAAATAGATTACAACACACTATCTGTGACCTATTTCAGTTAAGATCTTGATTGTCCAAAACTCTACTTATTGGCAAGAAATAAATTTGCAAGGGTGAATAAAATAACCTCTGCCCCCCTTGGATTTTAAAACAGGAGGAACAACTCCATAAAGTGTTCTTTCACTTTATTCATTAATTGCTCCTCACTGGCCCATGTTAATTCTGTTCTTCTCTCTCCTCTCTTCAGAGAACATAGTGGAGAGGGAGAGGCTATTTAGAAGAGAAGAGAAGAGAAGAAGAGAAGAGAAGAGAAGAGAAGAGAAGAGAAGAGAAGAGAAGAGAAGAGAAGAGAAGAGAAGAGAAGAGAAGAGAATGAGAAGAGAAAGAGAAGAGAAGAGAAGAGAAGAGAAAGAGGAAGAGAAGAGAAGAGAAGAGAAGAGGAAGAGGAAGAGAAGAGAAGAGAAGAGAAGAGAAGAGAAGAGAAGAGAAGAGAAGAGAAGAGAAGAGAAGAGAAGAGAAGAGAAGAGAAGAGAAGAGAAGAGAAGAGAAGAGAAGAGAAGAGAAGAGAAGAGAAGAGAAGAGAAGAGAAGCGAAAGAGAAGAGGAAGAGAAGAGAAGAGAAGAGAAGAGAAGAGAAGAGGAAGAGAAGAGAAGAGAAGAGAGAAGAGAAGAGAAGAGAAGAGAAGAGAGAGAAGAGAAGAGAAGAGAAGAGAAGAGAAAGAGAAGAGAAGAGAAGAGAAGAGAAGAGAAGAGAAGAGAAATAATGAAATTATTTACAATAAAGAAATTCTTCCTAATTTTCATTCTGAACCTCTCCTGGTATGCTTTGTGCCAGTCCTACTCATCCTGTCATCAGTTACCAGGGAGAAGAGGCCAGCACCCGCCTCTCTACATGCCCCCCTCAGGAAACTGAAAACAGCAATGAGGCTGCCTCTTAGCCTCCTTTTCTCCCAGCTAGACAAACCTACTCTCCTCAGCCTCTCCTCATACAACATGCCTTCCAGACCTTTTATCAGCCTTGTTGCCCTCCCCTGGACGCATTCAAGTACCTTAACATCTTTTCTATATGGTGGAGTCTAGAACTGCACACAATATTAAAGGGGAAGCAGCACCAATGCTAAATATAGTGGGAGAATCCCCTCTTTTGACGGGCTGGCTGTGATGTGTTTAATGCATCCCAAAATGCATTAAAATGCATTGCATTAAAATGCAATGCCCACTGTTCCAATCTAGATCCCTCTGCAAGGCCTCTCATCCCTCCAGGAAGTCAACAGCACATCCCAGTTTAGTGTTGTCAGTGAACTTGCTAAGGATGCATTCCAGATCATTGACTAAAATGCTGAACAAGACTGGCCTTAGGGCAGAGCCTGGGGGAACACTGCTAGTGACTGTCTGCCAGCCAGTGGTAGCCCATTTGAGCTCTGCCATTGAGCCAGTCCATCACCCAGTGCATTGTGAAGCTGTTCATCTCCCATTTGGACAATGTGTCCAGAAGGATATTGTGAGGGATGGTAGCAAAGGCCATTCTTTAGAACCCAGAATGATTACATTCACTGCCTTCTCCTCATCCACCATGCATGTGACCTTATCATAGAAGGAGATGAAATTACCAGGACAATCTTCTCCATGTTTTTCCAGGACCTGAGGTTAGACTAAGTAATTTTGAAAGGAAAATTCAAATACTTTTGTTTGTAGCAACACAGTCTATTTACTAAGGCAACAAATCTGTTTTTCTCCCAGGTATATGTGACCAAAGGTCAAGACATCCTTTTGGTGTGCTGATACTTTGGCCCACTGCACTATTGCATGGTATCTGCCAGATTCATAGTATCTACAGATGCATCATCAACCCAGTGGTAGGAGCAGTAATTCTTTGGAGAAGATATCACTTTAAATACATGATGATTAACTTACGATAACTCAAACAGCACAGGGTCAGCAGGAAATGCAGTAATTCTTTTGAATTAGTAGGAGGCTTTGTGACAGTCTGTTTTTAGCCACTTTAGTTGTAAGAGAGGCTCACTAAACCAAAGGAGTAAAACTTCTAAGAGATATTATTCTGATTATGCTGTTCTTATTATATATCCTTACTATCATCCTAGTATAGGTAGGTAGTAGTACAGGTAGAACGGCATGAAGCCCAGTGCCCCTCCTTCATCCAGAGCAGCTTCCTGTGGTGAACTCAAATTCTGCTCATATATCAAATGTACACCTATAGGACACTACAGTCTGGAACAGCAGTTAAATAATGGGAGGAGAAACAGAGTAAACAAGTCAATAGAAAGTTAGAAAAACTATGTACATCTGAATGCATATTTCCAATCTGCAAAAACCCGTCAGCTCCTCTCACAGAAGATGAGAGTTTAAAAGAGGGTAGGCAATGTTCTTTAAGCAAAGCTGGATATTCTTCATGATTTTCTGGTCTTAACATTGCTCTAACGAGCCATCACTGGAAAATGTGTTATGACCAAAGTTTAAAAATTAGTTTAAAAGTTATGCTTTCTTAAACTGGCAGAAAAGCCTAGAATTTTATGACAATTTTCCATTAAAAAATAGTATATGACATTTTGATAGTTAGCAAATAATTAAAATGTTTACTTAATGAGAAGAGGAGATAAAGGTAGGTAATTTTTTGAATGGCTATAATAGCTTTAAAAATAGATCTCAGTAGAATTGTTGATGTCACTTACACATATAATTCACCATATGTTCTGCTGATAGTGTTCTTGTATCTTCCTAACACTACTTTGCATCAAATACAGCTCTTGATATCTGCCTTATCAAAAATAATACCTTAGGATAGAAATGCAAATAGCAAGAGTCTTTTGAAAATGTTGGGTGATTACAGTAGTTACATTCAGCATTTCTCCTTTTTAGCTTTAATGGTGTATAGGAAAGGGAAAACGGCAATCGTTTCACTTGCTGAAAATAAGTAACTCCTGGGAAAAACATAATTCTTAAGGAAGATACAGTTCAGGTCTCTTAAAAAAATCTTCTTTGTCATTCAGAAGTAACAATCTTCTGTCCACAGAGCTGGTATTATGCTGTGAACACTTTGCACACTGTCCTTGCAAAATATCCCATTATATTTCTGTGGGGTCAAGTTCTATGATAAAACTGTCAGCTAACACATCTAGGATTGGGATCTTAGTGGTATGTTTTCTTGTTCTGTAAATAAACAGACTAATCAGCCAGCATAATTTGTCTTTCAAGGACTGAAAATGTAAGAATTAAGTGTTTTCTCTTGTTAGCCTGAGTCTGGATTAGTGAGTTAAATTCAAAAGTTCTTGTTCTACTGGAAGTCTTCAAACCTACTCATTTTGTGATAAATATTTGTGAATTTTTAAGTTAAGCATGGCTTTGTTCTTCTAATAAAATTCTCTTTTCTCTCCTTGAGATGGACAGGCAAAACAAAGATTTATCAATCAAATAAAATGTCAAATGATGTCCCAGTACTTTGAAATAAAAGTTGGTTGTGTAATCTGACAAAAAAAGAAGGATGTGCATTTTGCAAGGGCTCTGTAGAAACAAAATCCTTTCGACTTTGGTATATTGAGATTCACATATTTATCTGTATTTTTGTGTTTATTTGGGGATTTCAGTTTATTATTATTATTGTTGTTATTATTACTGAAGAACCTAGAAACACAATGGTGGAGTGAAAGAAATGTTTAGTTACTTCTATTTGAATTTTTTAATTACAGTGCTTTCAAGTTCAGGAGAGAGCATAAAATCAAAGCCCTTCAAAATACATTCACAGACATTATGTACAGATTTTAGTTATTCTTTTTTTTTTCTTTTTTTTTTTTTTCAGAGGAAAGAAATAAATAATTCACGTCTGATAAGAACCGAGCTCTGCTTATTCAAAAAATCCCTTTACATTTATTTTTCCCCATACTTTTATAGAGTCTCATTTTCAAATATCTATAGCATGTTACAGATCACTAAGTAAAGCATATATTTTATAGTTTTATCAATACCTCAAAAAAGAAAAAAAAAAGCTACAAAGTGCTAAAAGTTTCAACTATTCATTTGAAAATTATAATTCAGGTTTTAATAAGAAAAGTTATTCCATGTCACACTCCAGGCTCAAAAAGTGTTTACCATTTGCTAAATAAATGTTTTATTTGAGATTTTGCATAGCTGGTTTAGCTTCTTTGTCCAGCGAAAAGAAATATTTGTGAGGGTTTCCTTTGTAATACTTCTGACTAAATAGCTTACCTTTTTGAATATGTGTGCTTATTAAAAGTTAGTATCCATGACACTGTATAATCTGAGGAAAATATTGCTGCAATAGCAAATCCTGTTGTAATTCTTGTTGAAAGAAAAATATTTTCAGTGCTATCTTCATATAGTATCAACTTCTAACATCATGTTAGTACCTGTATTCATTCATTCCATCTTCACATGTGGCTCCATGTTGGCACTGATTTACTTCACAGTCATTAATATTCTCCAGGCAGGTTTGTCCTGTCCATCCAAGAGCACAGACACAGTGAGATCTCTGGTTGTCCTCATCATAGAAACAGCTACCTCCATTTGCACATGCCTGATGATGAGAATTACATCTATGAAGAGGCTTTTCTTTAGAAGTTGTCTTTTTCTTTTTTTTTTAACCCCAAAAGTTTTAACTGAATAAATCACTGGTAACAAATACTGTTATTTAATATTTTTAAATTGTAATTTTACAAAATACAGATCTCTGAGGATGTAAAATGCTGAGTGTCATTAAACCAACATATCATTCATTGTTTAATTGGAAACAGCCAGTTACAATTCAATATAACAGTGCCTTTTGTCATAATTCACTTTAGAATATGCTTCTTTTAGGAGAGATGATAGTGAAATAACCTGTTATTTTTCCATTGATAGAGTGATTGAGTTCACCTTTCATTGAAAGAGTGCAACTGTTCCTACATTTAAAATTCAGGGGTAATGTAACTTAATTTGTGGCTGTCAGGATAAAAAGACAGAATATTTTAAAAATTTTAATCGTGATCCTCATTCACAATCTCGAATCCTGTTTACATCAATATATCTATAGATATTGATATATTATAGAATCAAAGAATATCCTGAGTTGGAACGAACCCACAAGGATCATGGAATCCAACAGACCACATGAAAATCAATCCATATTTCTGAGAGTGTTGTCCAAACACTTATTGAAATCTGGCAGACTTGGTGCCATGACCACTTCCCTGGGGAGCCTCTTCTAGTGCCCAACCTCTTGGTGAAGAACTTTTTCCTAATTCCCATCCTGAACCTCCTCTGATACAGCTTCATGCTGTTCCCTTGGGTCCTGTCAGTGCCCCCCTTTCTGTCCCATGAGGGTGAGGAAGCTGTGGGCTGCGATGAGATCACCTCTCAGTCTCCTTCTCTAAACTGAACAAACAAAATGATCCCAGCCACTCCTCATATGGAGGAGCTGTTTAGTATCTTTATCAGTGTCATAGACACTGGGATCAAGTGCACCCTCAGCAAGTTTGCAGATGACACCAAGCTGAGTGGTGCAGTTGATACAACAGAAGGATGGGAAGCCATCCAAAGGGACCTGTACAAGCTTGAGGAGTGGGCCCATGTGAACCTAATGAGGTTCAACAAATCCAAGCGTAGTTACACTTCTTCACCACCTTTTTTGCCCTCCTTTGCGCACATTGATATATATACCAATATTACATCTATGCTCTGGGAAAACCGTAGTCTTCTTTCTTTTGAAGCTGTAAATCTTGAAAAATTAATAAACCTAGACAGGAAAAACAATTTTTTTTCCATTTCATTTTTTTTCTCTCTCTCTTTTTTCCTAATATTACTTATTAAAAAAGTATCCCCTGCATTCTTTAAACATTACAGAAGCTTGTAAGTAGGAATGAACACTCCTTTCTTTATTGTACTTTTAAGGTCTAGTTTCATTTCAATGAAAAATTTGCTGGTGTAGAAATGGATAGCTATGCTTTCATTTCAAAGCAATTAAGACCTCTCTTTCTAATCAATTGGTTCCTAAAGAAAATGGTGTCTAGAAGATGAGCTAATGTACTAGTACTTCAGTTTGATTGAGTTTGAATCTCTTTAAAATATCGTTAAGATTTGTAATAATAACAGTTCTTGCCAGAAATCCTCTAATACTCATTTGTCTTTGATTAAGTTTTAAATTGACCTTAAAATTGAGAGATTTTTGCTATGCTCTCAGTACTGAATTTTAGACTTAACTTGGGATTCTTTTTAAATAGGACATCTTCTTGAAGAGGAGCACAGTTCAAGATAAATGCAAAGAAAACTACTGTGTGTACAGTCTCGGAAGCATTTTTTTTTTTTAATTTTTATGCGTCGTCTTTTTTATTTAACAATTGCTGCAGGATTTTGTGCTGAAGATTACTATTTACTCAAAGCTCAAAAAAAAAGCCAAAGAAACTTACACTAAAGGAAAAGTAACACAGTTTTAATTGCCTAATAATCTTTAGCCAAGCTATTCTACCCATTGATGTTTGCATATACCTGGTCAGGGATAACATTAATATTTACTTTCACCACCTGTGAAAGATAGGCTAAGCAAAATTTAACCGTGAAGTGAGCACATTCAGCTCCCATGGGTTTAATTCTGAGAAATTTCTACTTTTGTGTGGATTGAATGAATTCAGATTTTTTCCATAATAAAAACATGATCCTACAAATCATGTGCCATAAATTTATAAGTTAACTTGTAACTGAGTTTTCTAGGTCCATTTCAGGACTGGGGCTTGTAAGAAGGTAAAGAGCAGAATCAAATCACACAATTGTTGTTAACACAAACTGTTTTTAAATCCTAAAGATTATCTTTATGAATAGTATCTAGGCTATGTTAAAATATTAACTTATTTTTAACAGAAATCATTTAGGAAAAAAATAGAAAATTAAGACAAAAATTAAATTTCCATATTTAAATATTGCCACAACATGGTATTGACTGTATTTTTGTTATTTTGATGCTTTATACTGTGAAGAAAGATGTTATCCTTTAAGATTTTAGTGCAATCCACAGCATCTTTAAATTTGATTAAATCTATTGTAGATATCTTTAGCATAAAATCTAGTAAGCAGTTTTTTCTATCAGATAGCTGTTTATCTCTGCTGAAAAATTAATTCCTATCAATTTAAATATTGAAAACTCTGAATTAGAAAAATAAAAGGTTTTATAAGACATTAAGGCTAATTAATTAAAGTAGGATTATTAATCTAGTACTGATGTCCTCTATATTCTAAAACTCTTCTACTCTACTACTGAAAATCTCCACATTATGTTTTTAAAAAGTTTCTAGCAGCAGATTTTTTTGTCACTTTTTTATACAAGAAACATTTTTTAAAACTAAAATAAATAGTCAAACTTCTGGAAAGAGTAGCAATGTCCCATTAATCAGCTTTTTTCTTTTTCCCAAAGTGAGTCTTTCTTGTAGTTAGGGATTAAACACAAATCCTACAATTTAAGAGAAAGACTGTTGGTCAGTCTGATCATCAAACTTCTGTCTACTGCATGCACCGTAAAATAAATGTACCTTATTATGTAGCATTGATAAAATGTAAGAAGAATTACTTCACTCTAATATCAAGCAAGAAATGTTATTACAGCAAGGAAAGATAATTAATTTCTACATTATTACACTTTATTCTTCTCTCTTAGCTTTGCAGTAATTGAGGGAAGTAACCCTAATATATATGGCTATTTTCTATGTATCACTTATTGTCCATTGCTAGAGATAGTACACTGAGCTAGAAGAACCTCACCTCAGTGCAATCATTATTTCCTAACACTTCTTCCAGCTTACTTTTCCCAGAGTTCTCTGCAGTTTGAATGAAAATAATTTTTTATTTTTTATTTTTAAAGTTATGTTTCAGGCATATAACTACTACAGTCTTCAGGGCTCTATTACTGCAAATCCAACTGTACCCAGATGTTCAATTTTTTCCCGAAGTACAATTTTGATTCATCTGCCACGTTCTTTCCTGGACTAATAGTACATTGAGTAAGCAGATAAAATGATTTTCTTAAAATAAACAAACAAATAACTCCCTAAAATGAAAATATTGGATTTTCAAGAAATATTTGCTGGAAAGACCAGAAGAAATTATGAAAAACAGAACTGTGACTGGTACACTTTTAATTCTTGGAAGTCATACTTTGATAAAGACACACACATCAGGATGAATTCCACATGCATGCAGTTTATTTCTAATTTATCAGCTACTGCACAGACTTCAGCTTGCAACTGTCAAATAATATGATCTATAAAGGAATAAGAAAAAAAGATGTATCTGTCTGCAAATAGAATTAAAAAAAAAAAAATACACAAAAGCCTGGAAGACAGGATTTAAATTGGAGAAATACAGGATTTAATGTCCATCTTGAGTCTTGCCAAGGTACTGACATCATCCTGGAGGGGAAGAACATACAGATCCAGTGAGGACTGACATGCTGCTATCAGAACTGCTAAATTCTTAAGGACAGACTAAAAGAAATTAGTACCTAAGGATGTAGATTAGACACTAAGAGGAACTTTCTGAGATGGTTCAGATCTTAACTGATATAGGAATTATCTTTAATAATCCAAGCTGATGCCTACAAAGTGTCCCTGTTTACATTTTAAAACTGAAAAAGGTTGGAAAAAAAGTTTTTAACTCCTATGATTCTTTTTATA
Source organism: Anser brachyrhynchus (assembly GCF_964034855.1). Classification (NCBI taxonomy): domain Eukaryota; kingdom Metazoa; phylum Chordata; class Aves; order Anseriformes; family Anatidae; genus Anser; species Anser brachyrhynchus. The sequence continues at coordinate 97,650,691 of NC_137696.1, read as the reverse complement.
AAACAATAACCATTGGCTAATTTCTTCAAGTTCCTGTACTTCTCAAATTTCAAACCTCCACAATGCTAGTGGAACCAATTATTTTTTAAGCTTGCTAAAAGCACTTTGAAACATTTTAAGGGAAGTAATATAATTGAGCCATAGGATTTACGTCAGTAAAATCTCAGGATGCCTCCTCTTTTGTGAACTTTTGGGTCACAGGTGTGAGCTTTTGAAGTGAATTTCCCAGTTATCACTATTTCTGCATATTTCTGACATTGCTGAGCAATTGCTCAGACCCCAGGGCAGCTTCTTTTTGTATGAAACTAAACAAAAGATGCATTTTGGGAACATGCCTAACATGCTCCAAACAGTAATCGTCATCCAGTCAATCCAGTCAACCTTCAGCCAAAACTGTTTCTCTCCAATGATTTTCTCTTGTGCTACACTACTTACTGATGTAGACATAGAGCAGTGAGGTTGCTATACTTTAAATTTGGCATGAAATACTGATGTTTTATGTTCCTGGCAACTGACACGCCAATACTAAGGTTACACTAAGCAACAATGCTTACTAGGAAGACTGATTTCTTTCCTATACTGTGTATACACACAGCAGTTCAATTGTGTGTACAAAGTGCAATAGCTGAGCAGTGCAGGGAATAACCTTATAATGTTGCATCAATACCCTATCTCACTAAAAAAATATTCCAGGGAAAGAGTAAGAAACACTATAATAAACAGAAATATCCTTCTGGCAGGAGAATACTTTCTCTTTTTATTAACACAAGTATTATTAAGACATGAGTCTTAATGCAGTCTTCACAGCCAATGAAGCACTTGTGCAGATATCACTTTAAAATTATGATCAGTCCTTTTGCAAGACTGGACAGTTTTTTTACCTATATAAATGTTAAGGTCTTACCAGAATCTCTGCATCATTGTGTCTCTACTGATAAGGGTATGGCTGCCTGAAGATTTTCAATGTTTGCCACAGCCTTTTTTTTGACAGAGACAATTTTGTGGGGGTGGAAGCCCAAGCAATGAATAGCAGTCCTGTCCTGTGGACATCATGCTGACCTCCACCGAAGGAATGAATAGTCTTGAGTTATGACAGCTATTAGCTTGCAAAAAGTGACAAACTAAATTCACGTGGGAAATCAAAAAAGCACAGACAATTCACTAACTGGCCACTATAATCAAGCAGGTGATTGGGCTAACAGCTTTGACAATTACTTTGATATGGTTCAAAAATACTACAGATAATACTATCTATGTCTTATGATAGAATATCTGAATTGAAACAGATCCACAAGAATCATCGAGTCCAACTCCTGGCTCCTCACAGTACCACCCAAGCCAAAAAAAAAAAAAAAAAAATCAGATCATGTGTTAATCATGTGTTTGAGAGCACTGAATTTCTTGAACCCTGGCAGGCTTGGTGCCACGACCACTTCCCTGGGGAGCCTGTTCTAGTGCCTGACCACCCTCTGGGTGAAGAATCTTTTCCAGTCTGGACCTTCCCTGTCACAGCTTCAAGCTTGCGTCCTGTCACTGGTCACTAGAGAGCAGAGGTCAGCACCTGCCTCTCCGCTCACCCTCCTGAGGAAGCTGAATTAAATTAATGCAACACAAAATGGAACTAAGTTTCTTTCTCTGAGGCACTAGGGTATTCCTATAGCTATATTGTAAAGTGCAGGAAAGCTCCCTCTCCTGCGTATCCATGTAGGCCTAGTGTGATGCAATAAACTTATTTATTATTCACATTGCTCTTACCAATTCTCTATTAGTTCCTGTTAATAGAAATGTTAGATTTTGTAGTATACATCCTATATTCTAATGGGACAAGAATTTTCTTTATTTCTTTTGATGTCATAAATACTGTCTTGTTGGAAGTCATTAATTTAAAGATGACAGAAATCTGATTTATTTTGAGGTCCTTCATAATTCTAGGCACATGGCAGGTAGGCTTTTTCCTGGTTACAAAGATTAGAGTTTGAAACTTAAAGGAAGATATTCCCTATTTTAATATGTTCACTTTTATCATTTTTGTATGTTTATTTTAAAGAAAAATAGCCTTAACCCTTTAAATGTTATGCCAGGAGAAAAAAAAAATCATGTTTATATGTTATGTCATTATATGTTTATAACAAAATAAAAGAACACCAATAACTTCTACCTTTTGGACTTATAACTTATAAGATATCTTAATAAGATAACGTTAAAAACATTAACATTCTTTTTAGTCTAACGTGCTGAATGCACGAACTGTGTTAAAACTGTTCACTATACCTGAGGTACCATCGGAGAGGGAAAGGAGATGAAAGAAGAATGAAAAATATATACTAATACTCTAGCAACAAAGAATAAATAAAGGATTAAATGCTGAATGAATTATGTAATTTACTTAATAATGGAAAACTTTAATCTCACATTGTTACATACACTACTTCAAAGAGTATTCAAATATTCATTTGCCTGAATAAGACCATTATTTTTTCCAATAAGCAAATGATATTACTTTAATGATAGGCCAAGAAAACAAGTAAAAAGCCAAATATATCACTCCTTTATTTTAGTTTTTATTCGCTTTCCCATAAGAAAGTGTGCTAATTATTGACATTATGGCAAAATTAAGTGTCCCATAGAGTGATTTCATAAATATAGATAAATACATGTATATATATACTCCACATGAGATTTATGATGGTCTGTGTCATGTTTGTATGAATAAATTAAATGTTTGTGAGCTTTTAAGCAAATATTACAGTACAATGTTTTAGTAGCTCTCATCAGCATCCTTGGCACACTATTACTTCCCATTCTGACTAGCCATAATGATTTTTACATCATTATAGTGTTATGCCATGTACAATAAATTTGCACTCAGTATGGCACTTTAAATCATAAAAATGTTAAAATTTACCAGATGCTGAGCAATTTAAATATAAACCTGTAAGCCAGTATGTATTTCAGTACTACATTTTTTAGTCATTGGTGAGTGGGTACCCATGGACTTCAAGGTGACATAAATATTGATTGCTTCTTTGTAAATACATTGCTTGCTCTGCATGGTATATTTTTATGGTGAATATATTTCAATAAAAGACTTGATTAAACCTTTGAAACACTGGTTATCATGTTAGAGCAGCTGTTTGGAATGGATATATGGCATTATGTATACAGCTTTTAAAATAACTTTCAGAATGAAAAGGTGCTACAGTATTTTACTTTATCCCATACCAAAATCTCAGTAACTCAAGGACCTGGGTCTGTAGTCCACCCTGATGTGAACGAATGTTACACAAACCAATAATTTAACTAAAAGTGTCACTAAAGGGAAGTGAGAAGGACACAGTAAGCAAAGTTCTTAAAGACATCTGGGTCCACAACGGATGCTATTTTGGCCTAAGTATTATCAGTATCTAATTCAATGATTTATAAAAGAATGTACTAAAATGAAATTCATTACTATATTATATGAGAACTTAAAAGTAATTTTCAATAATTCTGCTTGTTTTCTAACTGCATTTTCATACTCCTTGCAGAGTTAGTCTTTATTTTTTGTTTGCTCGTTTGGTTTTCTTTGGTTGATTACGGTCTCTACTCTTGTTTTCTGTGGAAATGCAGCTTTTGTTATTCTTTCTGTGCATTGGTGCATCATCAGCCTTCTCTCTAATAACTTTTAAACACATCAGGACATTTCAAGCAAATTTTGCATCAAGTTCTTGCAAGTTTCACAACATAGAAAGTAGGGAACAGAAGGATAACTATAATTCAATAACAAATAAACATATAAAAAGTAAGGTAGGAAGAGCTCAGACATCATACTGTTTGTCTGACTGTGGCTAGGCCAGTCATATCATGCACTTTTGGATTCACATGTTACACACAGGAAAGAGGAAGGTTAGCATAAGAATATACTGAGAATGAGTATATATCCTGTGTTTAGGAAAGCCCTGGGAAATAAGACTTTGTTGGCACAATGCTCTTCAAATAACTTGTTTGATTTCCCCAAAACACTAGAGGGAATATATCACTTTATCCTACCTTTGTGTTTCCAACACACGGTGATAAACATGTGTAATTAAATCCATGAGATTTATTCACACACAGTGCTCCTGGGGCACAGCTTATATTGTAGAATAGGCAGGCGTCAATATCCCGTTCACATCTTTCACCTTCAAAACCTACACCACAAAGAGAATGGTTAAACACAGTTCATTCACAATATTGAGATTGTGTCTATTCGTGGTGTTAGCAGTTAATATCACTCTACTAATTTGGCATTTTTGTTTCCTAAACAAAGTGAAAAAGTTCTGTTCTTCATAAAAATATTAATTTCATACATTGAGATATATCACTATTTTTTAATTTAATTTTTATATTTTCTATTTTTTAACTTAAATATTTGGATGGGATTTTCTTGTTCTGTTCAGAAAATAAAAAAATACAATGACTCACCTATGGGGCAAGTGCACTTAAAATGGTCTTCATAGTCCACACATGTTCCTCCGTTTTCACATGAATTGGAATCACAGTTATCAATTTGCACCTTGCAGAATTCTCCTGGGGTTGGAAAAAAAAATTAACAAGGTTAAGAATTAACATTGTGTTTTTTAAAATAAATAAGCAAACAAAACCACAACAAAAATAAACAAACTATATTAGTAATATTAGTAAAATAGCCATTGCTTTAAATAGGAAAATAGCCTTTCTGTTTGTTTAGAATTTGTAAACCTTATGTAAGGTTCCAGACTGCTTTAATAATATGAAAAAGCCTTACAGTCTTAAGGAAAAGGTCAAAACAAATTTTCTTACGTAGAGAGATCCCTATCAATATTAAGAAACAATTTTAGATCGGGATTCAAATGGGGATACGGAGCTGAAGAGAGCACTTTCACTGGAAATAATCATCTGAAATAAAGGTAATACCTTTGCATTTTCTTCTACATTTTACTGCTGCTAAAAAACAAACAAAAAAACTGATCTCTAGTCAAGACTTTTTATTCTATTATACATATAAAATTTTTATGTCTTTTCTGTGCTTTATTTTGGCTAGGAAAAAGCTAGTTACATCTGTCTGAGGTAACCTTTACTGTCATTCTGCTGGACAATTATTTGGTTATTTAGCTGAAGATATTTCTTGGCTCAGCAGAAAGAAACTGAACTTGTAACTGGGCAGTTCCAAAAACACTATACAGGAGAGAAATATATTTCTGGCAAGGGGAGGGGAAGAATATTTTCTCTCTTTTTTTTTTTTTGGTATGAAAAACAATATGAGTTCTGTGTAAGGGTTCTTGAGATTTTTTTCTTGTTCTTGGAGTGATATTTTTTTCCATGATATTTTTATCTTATTTTTAGTTAATCCTATGGCAGGATTTTTTTTTTTTTTTTTTTTTAATTTTAGAAAAGATAAAAAATACATAAATGAAAAAGTGAAACAATTTTTACTGTGGAAAAATCTAGAAGAAAATGGAGGAGTTCTGAACAGTTTCATAAAGGAAAACTTCAGTAAAGAAAATAACAGTAAGATTACTCAGGTTTACCACCTACTTGTTTGTAATCAATGTTACTGATTACAGTGGCTTAAGCAGAAAAAGCAAAAGAGCTGAACAGGACAAACATATTGGAGAGATGTACAATAAACTGGAATATATTTTTTTAATCAAGCAATATGTTCTGTTAAATGCTATGTAAAAAGCATTCTATTTTAAATTCTTCATAGAGCAAAAAATACATATTTTATATATAATGACTTTTTTTTTATGCTTTTTGATTTTTAGTCATTTTTCCTTTTGATCTAAAGCTAGAGACCTCAAGAGAACATGGACTAATGGTATAAAATATGGTAAGGGAAGGACTCCCTGTTTCAGCAAAGCATTTCTGTTAACTTCAGTCACATTACTCCATTCCTAACGAAAAATATTTAAGTTTTCAGAAACATACATTATATCTTTTAATAAACTGGAATAGAGTATCAAACTAAGACTTAAAGTTTTCTTTTTACTGACTTCTGTAAATGTTAACAGGAGTATTAAGGCCTCATTGCTGTGATTTACTGGCCATAAATCTCTACCTTATGTAACAGGTGGTACAGCACACATACAGTCTCATGTATGTTCAGAAAGGTTGACCAACATACCAATCAGACAATGTTTATTTTGCCCATTGCTCCTCAGCAAAAAATAGGCCAGTATATAACAATTTTTTCAACAGTGGAGAGCATAATTTACTGTTGTAAAGCTTACTGAGTTAGAAAGACTTAAAAATATTTATTTATGAACGCTGTAAAATTTTAAAAATACAGACAATGGGAAATTAGATACCTCTTGTTATTTATAGTTGTTACATAATGCAATGTGTAACATTACATGGACAACTGTGGACAACTTGACCTTACATTTACAAGATTCCAATTTGCTCAGATTGCACTGACACTAACAATAACTAAATGCATCTGATACTATTGTGATTAATAGTTTTAGAAAGTAATGCTATGAGCCAGGATGAGTTACGAGACGTGACTTTGTGATATGATTGGCAAAAAGAAAGGTAAAAAAAAAATTAATAGAATTTTAATCAGGAAATCAGCTGAATGCATCTAGGAAGTTATGCTGTCTCCTAGATATATATAATTTTTAATTTTATTTATTTATTTATTTAAAAAAGGATAAGGAAAGCAACATTGGAAAAAGGTGGCAATAAACTTCAGCTCCATTTAATAAAGATTTTGGATCTGTTTTTCACATTTATTCATAAAGGTGGAATTGTATTGTCCAAAAACCCCTTATGAATAAACATTAGTACACATCAAACTGGCTTAAAGAATTATTTTGGTATAAATCTGAAATCCTTATAAAGGCTGAATCCTTTAAGCAAACTTTACAACTTTTCACTGCCACAATGAGGTCATGGAAACCCAGTAACTCCAAACTGTTATAAAATTTTTTAGAATCTTAATACTGCTGAGAAATGCATAATTTATGGTATTAAGATCTGATTAAGTGCTAAATGGATGTCAGGAGAGATCTCCACAGTAATCCACTTAGCTTTTAATGCCTAATTATCACTTCATAGTGAGTGAGGGCTGAATAATTGAGAACTGCAGTACTTATATAACTCAAACAAGATTTTTGTGTGCAATTAAGAATGTTATTCTTCTATCAGGAATAAGTTCAGCAGGTACAAGGAACAAAGGAAAAAAAATGAAGAAATTGCAACATAAGAGGGAGGGAAATAATTTGATTAAAGAGTTTACTGCTGTACTGTTTATTTTAAAAATTATCCTTACATGTTTTTTACCTAAGTGTATGCTCTTACAGTGAAATTGTTTAATTACAAATTTTATGCCCGAGATATCAGATAAATAAAATATGACCACAAGAAATCGCATACTTAAAATTAACAACAAAGAAGTGGGGAATGCTAAACAATTTTCAAAGTATTTAGGAAAATGGAAAGGAAAAGTACTGGTTACAGCCAAGTATTTACATGGATTAATGATTTAAAAGGGAAGAAATTACATACTGCTGCACAGACTACATGTTCATGCTTATAACAAGTAAGAATGAAAATTTCTGATGCTTTACAACAGTCCACCATTTGGAAATAACGAAGGATGATAGAATCATGGAATCATATAGATTGGAAGAGACCCCTGGAAATCATCTTGTCTTTCATGTGCTTGGAAGTGCCTTCCAGGTGGACTCAGTCCATAACTTTACTAGGGACTGAGGTAATAGCCTGTACTTTCCCCTTTCAGTGGTGTCCAGTGACAGGACAAGATGCAGTGGGCAAAAACACAGGAGGTTCCCATGGACCTCTATATGTCTGATGTGCTTCTGTGCTCTCTAACAATATTTTCTTTTACTGTGGATACTGCTACTGGTCTCAAGGAACCAGAAGGATGCAACAGTAAAAACTGAGGCATAAAAAGCAATTTACTTCTTTTTGGATCCCCCTGTCCCATTAAGCAGAGAGTCCTGATTTTAACTGAATTTTCTTTTGCTACAAATGTGCTTGCAGAAAACCTTCCCTAATGCAGTGCTGTACAGAAATATAGGCCTGGTATGACAGCAGAGACCTTGAGAAGTGGATTTACAGAATGTAGCATGGAGTCCCACAGGCATGGAATGAAAGCAGATGGGGCACAGACTTGGCACTGGAGACTCCACAGCAAAACACGACTCACCAGTGGTAAACTAAATAAATACAGACCTATAGCTAACAAGAACTTGTCTCAGGTGTAACATTCAGTTTTACTTTCAGCCACTGCTGCTAATGACATATTAAAGGTTTAATTTAACCCTGAACAAAGCAAGTTCACTGACAGAAGCAACTGATCCGGTTATATCTACTTTGCATATTGGTGATACTAGGAACATAAGAAAGCAAATGTTTTGATGACACTTGAAGGTAGAAGCAAGAGAGTGATTCATTCAAATTTACCATTCTTCCCCTGACAACTTTAAATAAATAAATAAATAAATAAAAATGTTCTTTGAAAAAGCATGAACACTTGAGATTCACCTGCTGAAGTGTGGGCCTTTATATCCATGCTATTGCATTTATAGGCCATGAAAACCTAACTTTTAAAACGTGATTTGTCTCATCCTGAACTTTACATCCAAACTAGATCAGATGATTGGAATATTTAAAATGCTCATTTCTTTCCACATAATCTGCAGATAACACAGAGCAACAAGCTTTATACAGACATTTACAATCTAGGCACTTAAAATCAGGCTTGATTTATTCCACTCCCAGCAACTCTACATTTAATTCTTTTGAGGGTCATTAAATTCATTTACAGTAACCTGTATTGGACCCACTAGAATTTGGAAAACAGTTTTTCACTGGTTCTGAATAATTCCTTATTGGAAATTGTGTTGAACTGTGTAGTAAATGTATTTTTAGATAAATCTAATCATAGCAATTAATTGTTGTGCTTTTCCAAATAAAGTAGATTTTGCAAATGAGAAAAGAAGAGCAACAACAACAATTAAAAGAACACAGGAAAAAAGAACTGATCTGACAATTCACATGTGCAGATGGTAAAAATGTCTGCCTGTCTGTAACTCACAGAGTTGAACAACCAAGTTTAATGACTTGGTTTTATTAGAGTTCAAAGATTTTACTATAGGCTCCATGAAATATCTGTCTATAATAAACCAGTGATTACAAATATGAAAATAAGTATTTAAGACAAATGCACATAGTTTTTCAGTCCTTTCAAAACAAAATATAATTGTGTACTGATAAAACATAACTGACTAGACTCCCTCTACAGCTAAGCATTAAAAACAGGAGGACGTAATTCATCCTGTTTGAGGAGAAATTTATAATATAGGTGAAAATAATTGTTTTGTGAGCTGAAGGTGCTTACAACTAGATAAACTCCACTGACTACACACAGAATCGAAACAACCTGTAGACTAAATTCTTACTTTTAAATTGCTAAAGATACATCATACTGAATTAATCATGTTATCAATTATCTTTACTTCTATCCCAATATTTAATTAAAAAAATACTTGAATAGTGTAAGTCATAGACACTCAGTGTAGGATGCATACTACTAAATGTTGACCTTTACATGTGAGCTACCAATTGAGACAATGCATCTATTATGTATGCTTCTCAGAACACAGGAAGTATTTAAGAATACTTTACAAAATTGATGAATAATACCACCTTCTGAAATGACACGACTTCAGAATGCACACATTTTTCTATAGTGGTATTTTAAATGTAATCTGTGAATATTATTTTTATACTTAAATGTAGTGGGTTTACGTGGCAAGGTTTTGGTAGCAGGGGGCCATAGGGGTGGCTTCTGTGAAGGATCTGGAAGCTGCCCGATCTTTGGTAAGGGCCCCACTGCTGACCAGAGCTGAGCCAACAAGAGATGTTGTTTTGCGCCTCTGTGAGAGCATATTTAAGACAGGGGAAAAAAAAACGCTGCACCACACAGCAGCTGGGAGAGTGAGAGGAGTGAGGAACAGCCTTGCAGGCGCCAAGGTCAGTGAAGAAGGAGGGGGAGAGGTGCTCCAGGCGCCAGAGCAGAAGTCCCCTGCGGCCTGTGGTGAGGACCATGGTGAAGCAGGCTGTCCCCCTGCAGCCCATGGAGTACCACAATGGAGCAGGGTTCCATGCAGCAACCCGTGGAGGAGACCACGGTGGAGCAGGTGGACCTGCACCGACGAAGACTGCGGCCTGTGGAAGACCCCTGCCAGAGCAGATTCCGGGCTGGACTTGCAGCCCGTGGAGAGGAGACCACGCAGGAGCAGGTGACCTGGGAGGAGCTGCTGCCCGTGGGGGATCCAGGTTGGAGCAGTTTGCTCCTGAGGGATGGACCCCGTGGTACGGACCCATATCTGGAGCGGTTCTTGAAGAGCTGCTGCCTGTGGGCAGCCCATGTTGCATCAGTTCAGGAAGTTCTGCATCCCGTGGGAGGGACCCCACAGCCCAGGGGATGAGAGTGACCGAGAAGGAGCGGTGGAGAAGAAGCGCTATAGACTGACCATAAACCCCCATTCCCCGTTCCCCTGCACCGCTCGGTGGGAGGAGGTGGAAGAGGGTGGATGGGGGGGAAGGTGCTTTTGGTTTCTTTCCTTTGTTTCTCACTTCTCTAGCTTGTTAGTAATAGGCAATAAATCTTACTATCTCCCTATGCTGAGTCACGATAATTACTGTGCAGTCTCCTCATCCTTATCTCAACCCTTGAGCCCTTTTCATCATATTTTCTCCCTGTTCCTCTCTGAGGAGGGGGAGTGAGAGCGGTTGTGGTGGAGCTCGGCCGCCCACCCGAGTAAAACCACCACATTAAATCTGAAAAATTTTAATATTTTCCTGTCTTTATTTCCACAGTTTCCTCTACCTCCTTTTTAAGATGGTGTTTCACAAGGACTTGGAAAGGATAGTATCACCTACTGAATCATCAATATTTCTTTCTTAATTGTTTTTTGGGACTTCTCATCTAAAAATTTGTTTACTGAATGTTACTTAGGTAGAAAGTATTCAACATATCAAACATATTTTAAAACACCATCAGCAAGAATATCTGTATTTTTTAAATTGTTTTAAAATCATTCATTGTGGGAATAAAACAAATGGATGAAAATAAAAGGCAATAGGTCTGTACAGAAAGCTAGAACAGATGTAGAAAGAATAGTAAGTGATAATATTGTGAAAGGAAAGAAATAACAAGGATGAAGGAAAGAGACTATCTTTATAGAGATTAAATCCCAGTGTGGTGGTGGGGGGATAGGTTGGAGGAAAGCCTCCTGGTTTTTACATTTTTTTTTTTTTTTTTTTTTTTTTTTTACACACAGCATCTGGCATTACGTAGCATCATATAAACCTTTGGGGTTTTAAAAGCTCAGTAGAGCTCTTCCTACTTGAGTAATAGTTTATGCAGTTGTTTTACAGAGAGAATGAAGCAAACATTTTCAGTCTTAGAGCTCTTCCTTTATGAAATATTTTGCAATTTATCTCATGAAATTAATTCTTAATAAAGAACTGGTGCTAGATTGTGAAATCCACAGAAGCAGTGAAAAATTATTTTAAATATTTGAACTCTATGTTTAGAAGCTGGTGTTTTTAAAACATTTTTTTCAAAGAATCTTGCAAAAAGTTGAAATGGTTTACAAAACTTTATAGCATAGCATTGAAATTGTCTTTCTTTTAATATTTGAGTTTAACATGAACACACTTTAAATTTAATTCTTGTTTTTCTGAGAGGAAGAGATTATAGAAAGTTAGCCCAAGAAAAATGTGATATTAATAATTTTTAAGGATACAGTTCTTCTAATCAAGACTTAAAGGCAACAAGTTCCATTAGCTACTTAGAACCAATAATTTGCTTGGGTTGCAGATAACAGTTCTGGAATCAGAACTCACAATTTACTAAACATGATTAGGTGAAAGATATAAGGCACATTTACACCATACAGTGGAGCAGTATTCTAAAGAGCTACTACTCCTTTTTTTGAAAGCAACATAGCCTTTTTAATATAGAGACACATATGCCTCAATAAGTGAGAGCAACCGAAATGAAAACACACATTCACTAAATGCTGCCCCAGTTTCATAGATGAAGGGAATCTAAACTTTAACACAATCATTTTCCAGTTCAAGTTTGTATTATATATATTTATACATAACTAGTATGCTTAGTCTCAAATTTTACCAGCCAGCATCTTTTTGTTTACATAGATATAGATTCCAAGACTTCTGAAAAGATATAAAGAGCTTTCACTGATTGCCATCAGCTTATGACTTAGCCTCACATCTACTTCTGTATGAATTATAGGTACATATTATCAAATGTTAAATATGCAGTTAAAATATCACCTTCTCCTGGTTTAGGATGAAATGACTGTTAGGAATAATCAGTGATAAAATTTTCTCTGTAACCGTTGTTTTAGCAGAGTCTTTTAGCTGAGCTACTTTTAACAGAACATCTCTACATTTGTGTGAAACATTTTATTAACGCTGGTTCTTAAAGTAACTCAGTGTTCTGGAACAGACAATTTGACTTTTGACCATCAAATAGATTAGCTGTCCTTTCTCTTAGAAGCCTCCAGGATTCAGTCGGAAATGCAGCCTTAAAGATTCAGCACTTGGCTAAGTCTATTCTAGGCCTCTTCTTCAAATAGAAACTCTTGTAAGGCATTTGTTTGTTTTGTTGCTAATGTGCCCATCATATGTCTCACAAAAAATAATTAAAATATATGGTGTTCTTAAAAAAACAACAGCAACAACAACAAAAAAACAACAGGATACTAGAAGAATGTACAAAGCATTTTTCATGCCTAGAACAGAAAAATTCCTGCTAGTTTTCTCTCTTTTCATTTTCTTTTTAAGTCTTCCTCATTTAATGAGAATCAGTCAGTCATCATATCTGATATATGAACACATCCAAAACAACCACTCACAGAGATGATAAGCCTTCCACAGTGAGCATCCCACTCAGCCTAGATAAACAATACTATCCTTGCAAGTTCTTCTTCCTTCCAGATCCTGCAGTTCCCCTAACCATCCCACAGATACTGTCTAAGAGACATGAAAGTACTCCACCTGCTTAAGTCAGATGGAGAGAATCCAATTAATAGAGCACTGGTATTTTAGCCTGGATGCTTATCAGATTAATTTCAGTGTTGACGAGAGGAGCAAAGAAGTAGGTGTTACAAGGAGACAGCTCTGAGCACACTGTCTCCCTACAGCTTTCTCAGATGCATAGCTCTCCTAGGAAGGTCTCTTCTTCAGCCAGTTACTTGCTGTGAATGTCATCATTCTTCTTCTACCCTTCCTTGCTATGAGTAGCATGGTAGTAGGATATGTTCAATGGCATATCAGGGTATTTCGACAAAACTTCATTTTTTTTAAAAAAAAAAAAAAAGAATGGTTTCTATGAGCTTTTTTTCTTTCCTTTTTTTTTTTTATTTTAAAAAAAAAAAGACTGTTACAGGTGATAGATTATAGCAAACTACAAATATTTCCATATAAAAAAATCAAAATAAATCATTTTGATTTAATTTTCCACATTTTCTCATTTACCAAAAAATCTTTCTGCTTTATAATTCGTGGTCAAAAATATCAAAAGATTTTTTTTCACTTAAATATGATTTTTCATTTGAAAAAAAAATCAACAGAAGATTCATCTACCTCAAACCACCTGTAGAGTGATCTATTTAACAAGGCACATCTGTTCAATTTACTGTTACACTGTTGAGATGAAGACATCCCAATGCTAACAATAAAAGCTAAATTAATGTTTTTAAAATGGGGCATTAAAAACTGTGCTTTTGCAGAAGTAGATAAAATACTATGAGAGATTACTCTTCTCTCAAGTTTGAATGAATCTAATTTGCTAAGCTTGGCAAATACTTCAATCATTAGATTTTTTTTTTATTAGTTTTCTCTTCTCTTCTCTTCTCTTCTCTTCTCTTCTCTTCTCTTCTCTTCTCTTCTCTTCTCTTCTCTTCTCTTCTCTTCTCTTCTCTTCTCTTCTCTTCTCTTCTCTTCTCTTCTCTTCTCTCTTCTCTTCTCTTTTCTTTTCACATTTCTACTATAAGTATATTCACAGATCATTTATGTTCACATATACACATTTCAGTGATCTTACTTCACACCCTAACATAAAAAGTCAGTGTAAAATACAATCAAAACGTGTCATGTTCTCTTAGACTTTCCATCAAAAATTCAATCTTACTAGAACTTACATCTAGCTGGATTGCAATGGAAGTAGAGCAAGCACAGGCCTATTTGTCAAAGAGCTTGCGAATAGATTTTTTTTTTTTTTAAATATATGTTAGTGTACAAGTAAGTCTAGTTTCTAGATTCGTTAATGTTTTCAATCTGCAGCTGGGGCCACCTAAAATTAGGCAAAGTTAATTTGGATTTTAATCTCTCTGCATATCAAATCCATATCTATGTGGGAAAAAAAAAAAAAAAAGATAAGTAAAACTAAGCTATTCAGAGAGAGAATCCCAGGAAATATTATTGTTAGAGTGAAGACCAAAGTACAGAAGTTTGCTGTATGCAATTTTACAATATAAAGTGGGTTAAAAAAGAAGTGAATAGGTCTTGCAATGCTTATGATGAGTGCTTATGTCAGAGGAGAAGTACCATCATCAGTAGATGAAACCATGCCTTCAGTCTGTCACATTGTTGTAGTACCTTATATAGTATTCAAACAAAACTGATTACATTTTTTTTTTTAGAAGGAACAATAACTGAATACAAAGCTTGAGAAGTAGCATAAGAAAGCCTTGAATAATTTGTTTCTATGTTAGCACAAATCTAACTTCAGAAGAGGTACAGTGGACTATGTTAAATAATGGTGTGGTACATTGTGTCTTAAGAGTGATATGCAGTTAAGCATGGTTATCAGTGTTTTAAAGAAGAAAGGGGATGTTCAGGCTGATATAAGAATACTATGGTAGACTGAGTTTTGATTAATCATGTTTTCTACCTATTATGATAAATTCTTCAAAAACCTTAAGCCCCATCCTGTATTCCAATATACAGAAAGATTTCAGAGGACAAAAGGTTTAAGACTGGGGCCTTTTAATGAAGTAAGATAGAACTACGAAGATCAGCTGTGAAAGCAAAACTGTCACTAGGTCTATGTCATAGTGTTGTTCATCTCTCCAATCCATTTTCTCTTTTTAAACATGCAATATTTATATCCATACTACACAGTTTTTATGTTTTAAGACCATCAGTGTGATAGGACATTTTATAGCGCTGTTGAAAATTTCTGAACCTTGGTAAGATCTGAAGTGCTGTGTCTGGCTGAGCTTATCAACACAGCCCTCCTGTTTCTGTTTCTTATTGATTTTTTTTTTTTTTTGGTGATGTACAGCTATATGGAAGTACAGTTTCTTCAGCTGTCTCTCTGTATGGTTAAAGAAAGCTGCAAGCTCTTAGTTTCCTTCATCACTTACAGCAGACATATATGCCGGGTAATGAGAATAATGAGAATGCATAGTGAGTGCACTGTGTTCTTTTTGACCTAATAGACCCAGAAAGTAAAAGGTTAATGAGTATTGTACTTTGATTTAACAAAAAAAAAAAAAGAAAAAAAAAAAGTTTTACAGAGAGGGTTGAAAGTACTATATTTGGAGTTCATGAACAGATGTAGCCAGAATATTTAATATGTCAAGTTAAGGGCATGTTTTTAAGCATCTCTTTCAATACGCTATCTTATTGAATTATTTACTTAGAAATCCATAGACATTAATGGTATATATAAGCTTTTCAACAAACTGCAGCACCATTAAACTAAACATGTAAAATATAGCTTCACAATGGACAAAAATTCTTTCAAAGTTTTCTTATTCATAAAGGCCAAATGCATTCACTGTGCACTGACTTAAATAGAAAACTGAAATAGTAGGAAATATGAACATATTCATAAACATAGATGTCCATTGGGAGTGTTTTGTTTCATTTTAAAAGCAGCCAGAACTTAAATACTGATATTATGTTTCCTGTTGAAATATCAGAACATTTTAAAAGTCTTTTTCATGCAATTGCTGCATGCCAAAGGAAAAAAAAAAAATGTTTCCAGCATAAAACTTTCAGTAGGCTCAGTATTTCTTGTGGAAATTCAAGACCTGAGAAAAAATATTGACTTAACCTTCCTTTAGGTCCCAGGCAGCCTGGAGCTCCCACAAGTATAGTACATCAGACATCACTCCTCTCTTAGTACTCTAGAGTTTATCTGCCTCAAAGTATGACAGCCTGCTTTAATGTCTTCCTTTTATTTTTGGACTGTTTACTGCTCTATCTTTTTATTTCAGTTAGTACAGTGGAGTTAGTACAGTTAGTTTAGTTAGCTTCAGATGGAGCGGTAACACTGCTGTTTCAGTGCTCTCAAATAATTCAGCTTGCTATCTTCTTTGGTAAAAGATCTTTGTAAAAACCCATGCCCTACCTTAAAACCATTTACCTTTCACTGTAGCTAATGTTATTCAGCCACATCCTATTCTAAAGGTCATTTTAAATAGCAGGAAACATTTCTAGACATCTGTCGAAGAGTACTAGAGATTGAGTTACAGTGGTTATTATTTTTGCTCTCTCAGTTATCACTGAAAGTTCTTAAACAGAAAACTGAATCCTCTGCAGAGGAGTCAGTTCTGGTTTTCTTCATTTAAGGAAGATAGGTATTCTGAGTGAATTCCTTTAGTAATACTTAGCAAGTGTTTTCTTTTATTCCATTATTTCAATTTGTAGTCTTGATTTCAAAGTTCAGTCTGTGAGCAATCTGTGTGCACCAACAATTTCTCTTTTAAAGGTGACAGCAGTAATAACACCTAAAGTGCAGTGAACAATACTTAAAATGACAGCATCTGGTGCTGAGACACACTTCAATGTAATTCCAGTTACACTTCTGTGTTGTAGGAACCTCCCATGATGCTATGAAAATTCTTTTACCAGCTCACCTTTAGCTCAGGGAATAGAGCTGGGGAAGAAATGTTATAGTTCTTTTTATCCATTTGAAGGTTTTGAGACATATAAAAGTCTTCCATTGAACATCAACATGAAATAGAGACCTTATCCAAATGTTCTGGACAATTTCTTGAACTGAGAAAAAGTAAAATATAATTATTTCATAGCAGGGACTTGATCATGGTATCCAATATCTGCTGTGATTTTGAGGACTGTCAGACCATCAGTTATCCTGGGATGGTCTTTTTCAGTCTCTGCTTCTTAACCTCTTCATTGTGCTGGGGAAAGACAATGCCCCTATATGTAGCCCTTCTATAGGGCTACATCTATATCAGTAAATTAAAAAATGCCAGTGAAAAGTCTGTTGAATGGTTAGAACACTTCCAGGTGGGTTCCTGTATCCTCTTAAACAATTCTGAAGCACAATTTTTGGGTTAGCCTCAAGAAGACTCTTAATAGGCAGTTTTGGGTATAGCCATTCTATTATAGAGAATAAAAGAATTTTAAAGTGTGTATATGACCAGAGAGAACCAGTTAGATCAGGCCATATCATTGTTTTATTCACTAGTATAAGCATTGTCTTAACTGGATTGTGAAATGAAAGATTTAGGAATTTTTATATTTCATATCTACTTCTATTGGACATTGAATGTGGTACTTAAGGACATGGTTTAGTGGGTAATATTGGTGGTAGGGGGACAGTTGGACCAGATGATCTTGGAGGTCTTTTCCAATCTTAATTATTCTATGATTATATGATTAGCTATTATGGCATCAATGATACTTTCTACAGAAGACTGTCTCAAACCACCTACATAGTTCAGTGGTGCAAATTTCATTCATGTCTGTGTATATGTTTCCAATATACCTGTGGAAATTAGTAACCCTGCCTTAAATCAATAGAGCAATGAGAGAAGGAGAAACAATAAATTGTGGATAAATCTGTGAATGCTCTTAATGAGTCTTCCAAAAAGAAAGTTTGAATATGAGGAGTAGGTATGCTATTGGAGGAGTACTTTAAATTCTGATCTGTGAGTTTGCTTGGGGTGCAGTTCATTTTAGCAGCAGTAAGATTATTTTAATTAAAGGATTTTTCTACCAACTAAATTAAGTGTCTAACATGCCCAATCAATTCCTGCCAATATGATTGCTCTACACACAAGGAAAGTTAGTAATTAATTAGAGGAAGCTTCTTCAAGGACAATTGGTCTACTCTGCAAAACTTGAGAAATTGCTGACAAGGATTGTTTTATTTCAATGTCATAAGCTGTGTTGCTTACATGTACTTTGTAGATAACACAGGTTTTTATCCACTTTCAGAGAAGAGAATGAATTGTAAGGAAAAATACGAAGCTAACTGTTCAAGGAAATCAAATGCAAAAGTCATGACATCTATTCACCAAAATAACTGTATTTTATAACATTTTTATTCTACCCTTTTAGCCTTTAAAACAAACACATTTTTTTCTGTCAATTATCTGAAATGTATTTTACATATACACAGAAATAAAAAGGTACTTCAAAATCACATTTGTGTGTATATACTAAGTTTCTACAGAGGTTTCATTAAAGAATATGACACCAAAATGAAATGCTTTTAACTTTTTTGACTTTGCTTTTGACATTTTTTAAGTCTAAGTGCTGCATTTCAGAGCTGAGAATGTTACACCATATCATACTTTGCTTTTCCTAAGACAAACCTACCCCAAATATGATTTAAATGTTAATGCAAAGGCTACTGCTCTAGTGTTTATAGACATAGACATATATTAGAACAATTAGTTGTGAAACTGCAACAGCCCATGTGGTTGCAGATGCTATGTAATTCTGAATTGAGTAAAGATGCCAAAATAATCAATAAATGGTCTTTCCCTCTTTCCTTCCCAGGCACACAAATGAAATAATATACATAATAAAAAAATGCTAAAGAACAAGATTGAAAAAGTGACATTATTTAAAAGCAAAAAGAATAAAACAATAAAAAAGAAGAAAAGAAAGAAAATAAAATTATTACAATACAAAGAATCTCTTAAATTAGGATCCCACAAAGGAAAGAATATTGACCTGAAGGTAGGATGGGACTCAACACTGAAGTCACTTCCACTTGAACCCAGTTGTAACTCACTGTTTAGTAAGGCTGAACTATTTTGATTGCATACATTTATTATGGTTTACTATTGTCTGACAAACTTTTGTTTGGGGCTTATATTTTTAAGTAGAAGTCTTACTACCACCTCAAAAGCCTTGATGTGTTCTAGTGAAATAGTACTGCTGTCAACAAATCCACAATTTTGGTTGTTATGCCAAAAAGCATAACAAAAGCAAATCATACAAGGGACAAGGTGGAAGTGAAAAGACAGGTTGATAGTTATTACTGAGGTTCTTTTTCAATGACGGTATATTTGAAATCTGTTTCATCTGTATATTACTAGAATTTATTTTGCCTAATTTTATTTTATTTATTTATGTAGTAAATATTGTTTCTACTTTCCTCCTTTCTTTCTTTCTTTCTTTCTTTCTTTCTTTCTTTCTTTCTTTCTTTCTTTCTTTCTTTCTTTCTTTCTTTCTTTCTTTCTTTCTTTCTTTCTTTCTTTCTTTCTTTCTTATTTTAAACTTTTTTTTGGCACTTATATTTAAATTTATATGTATACAGCTAATATAAGTTTCCTTGATTTTACCTAAAATTGGAGTGAATCACATGCAATACCTCTCTTTCAGTGCTCTTCTTCAACAAAGATTTCTAAAGTATTGTAGAATCTGCTTCAGTCTAAGGTTCTATTTAGAGGGTAAGACTGGAGGAAAATATTGAAATTGTTTCCTTGCCAGCTAAAACCCAAGGTGGTTAATCTAAGCTATTTTTCTAGGCTTCCTTTTTTATCCAGTAGAAAGAGAAACACTCCTGAAGAAAATGTTTCAACTACTAACAGATATCTAATATAGGTGGTCTTTATTCCCCTCTGAAAATTCTTACCCACTGAGTATACGTGGAGCCTGGAAAATTTGTTAACAAGGTCTCACATTACATTAGACTTCTGAAGTCGAGTAAAGTGAATCAGTTAATCCCACCCCAAACTGATTTGTATAAGTCATCGAGTGTCCACCAAGGAATCGAAATATAATGCGGGATGCAGCTCTTAGCTAACTAAAGTTATCTGAACAAATATAGGCTGATACAAAGCTAACAAACTCCCAGTCTTTCCACTAGTTAGATCTATAATTCACATGTATACACATACACTTAGTGTCTTCAACTGGAGCTGAAACCTGCTCAAGGTCTGTTCTTACCCTCCTATGGAAGGTTCAAATGTAACCTATAAGTTTAATTTAGATTTCGTAAGCATCAGAGGACAGAAAATACAGAGATGTGATTACTGCACCAAACACTTCTCTATTCCTTATTTTTGAAAATTCAGCATACCTATGCTTCAATATTTGAAAGTTAATGAAAGTAT
Source organism: Anser brachyrhynchus (assembly GCF_964034855.1). Taxonomy (NCBI): domain Eukaryota; kingdom Metazoa; phylum Chordata; class Aves; order Anseriformes; family Anatidae; genus Anser; species Anser brachyrhynchus. The sequence continues at coordinate 97,630,298 of NC_137696.1, read as the reverse complement.
AGAATTCTACATGACATGTATATGCCTTACCTGTGGAACCATGAGGACACAAACACTGAAAAACAGGTTGCTCTCCCAGTTGGCTCATATCAATGCAAGTTGCTCCATCAGAACAAATATTTGGGTAAATCAAACATGCATTTTCAGCAAATTGGCAAAATTTTCCTGTCCATCCAGGTGCACAGAGACACTAGATATTAAAAACATATATGTGTATTTAAAACAAAATAAAACAAAACAAACAACAAAAAAACTACCAACAACAACAATAAAAATAAAAAATGGAAATGTAATGTGGAAACTTTGTATACATTTATTTGGGTCTTGTATGTCACTACCACAGGGTCCATCCATCAGCAGCAAACAGCTCCAGGGGCTGCAGCATGGAGATCGCCGCCGTGGGACCCATGGGCTGCAGGGACAGCCTGCTCCACCAGGGGCCTCTCCACAGGCCGCAGGGGAACTGCTGCTCCATGCCTGAAGCACCTCCTGCCCTCCTGCTGCACTGATCTTGGGGTCTGCAGGGCTGATCTCAGTCCTCGCTCTCCCAGACGCAGTTGCGCAGCAGTTTTTTTTTTTTTCTTTCTTTCTTAAATCTGCTCTTCCAGAGGCGCAAACAGCATCGCTTATTGGCTCAGCTCTGGCTGGCAGTGGGTCCCTTTTGGAGCCGGCTGGAGCTGGCTCTGATCTGACATGGGGCAGCTGCTGGGTGCTGCTCACAGAGGCCACCCCTGCAGACCCAAAAGTTTCCCACGTAAACCCAATACACTGGCAAGACACAAAAAAAGCACCAATGTTAAGTAATATTAGCAGGTGATTAGGAGGAGAGCGTCCTTTTTTTTTTTTTTCTTTCTTTTTTCTTTTTTTTTTCTCAGAGTGAGGCAAAAGAGGATAAAACAACAAGTATCTAAGTAGGAGGATATTAGAGTTGGCAGCATACGTGAGTGGAAGTATTCATTCCCCCACATCCTGCTTACGGTATATGAGTCATTATTGCAGTGTTGGTTCTCGATGGCTATTGAAGTGACTTACTTGTTTGGTCCCAAATCTGAATAGATAAGGGATCCACAAAGGTGGCTAAGCCTTCTGCTGGTACAGCTGTAGTATTCTGTCCACTGTGATCATCAAAATCATAGAATCATAGAATATCTTGAGTTGGAAGGGACCCATAAGGATCATTGAGTCCAACTCCTGGCACCACACAGGTCTACCCAAAAATTCAGACCATGTGACTAAGTGCACAGTCCAAACACTTCTTAAACTCCAACGAGCTTGGTGCCGTGACTACTTCCCTGGGGAGCTAGTTCCAGTGTGTGACAACCCTCTCAGTGAAGAACCTCTTCCTGATGTCTAGCCTAAACCTCCCCTGCCTCAGCTTGACACCATTCCCTCAGGTCCTATCGCTGGTCACTAAAGAGAATAGATCGGCGCCTTCCCCTCCACTCCCGCTTGTGAGGAAGCTGTAGACTGCGATGAGGTCTCCCCTCAGCCTCCTCTTCTCCAGGCTGAACAGGCCAAATGACCTCAGCCGCTCCTCATATGCCTTCCCCTCCAGGCCCTTCACCATCTTCGTAGCCCTTCTCTGGACACTCTCCAACAGTTTAATGTCCTTTTTGTACTGTGGTGCCCAGAACTGCACACAGTACTAGAGGTGAAGCTGAACCAGCGCAGAGTAGAGCGGGACAATCTCTTCCCTCGACCGATTAGCAATGCCGTGCTTGATGCACCCCAGGATACAGTTGGCCCTCCTGGCTGCCAGGTGCACAACCTGGCACCTCCTGCACCTCTTCAGTTGCTCTGGCACATGTCACCCAGAAGGCATTTTATTTCATGTTTTGATAGTGGAGTTTCTGCAGAGGTCAGTTTATCAGTGGGGCTTTCTCTTATTTTTCCAGATTCTTTCTTCAAACTACTTTTAGGAGACCCAGAGATCCTTCAGAAGAGTACTCTAGGAAAATAGTATTGTTCCTTTCCTCTTTCACCCTTGGAAGATCTAGAATTTTTGTTATAATGAGCCTCCATTTTTGATACAAAACAAATATCCACATACAGACATATAGCAATTGTAAAACAACGTAAGCGAAGACGTTACACCAGAGTTTAACGTTTCACACCAACAGATGTTATAAGAGAGGTTCTTCCCCCTGACCTCTAGCCAGGGTCTTTACCACTCCAGGGACATTAAGAGATGAGATACTTCATCTTTAATATGAGATACTCATTCATGTGAATCTCTGATTTCAGGTAAAGTTATTAAGGGTCTGGACAAAAAAAAATAATAATTAAAGATGATATTTTTTCATTTTTCAGGTGGACATTTGTGGGGAAGCAGAAACTACATGAAAGAGACTAATATTCCTCTGGCTTCCAATGAAGTAAAATTCTCTCTATGAATATCTCATTTATAGAGATATGGGGGGGAAGGGGGGAGAGGATCTTGACTTTTGCATAGCTCAAACAGGTGCCACCTCTCGTATAAGCAGATTTTATAAAATAATGGCATTTTATTAATATTTAATTACACCTGAGAAAGGGTAGTAAAGAATGTTCAATTTTGTTGAGTGTTTGGTAGTAGAGGAAGAAAGGTTTGAGGGATGAAAAATAACCATCAAGAAGTTGTACCATGTGCTAGAAATTCACGGAGGAATTTTGGAAACAGCTGCTGAGGGTGCCACAAAATTTATACAGCATGTGGAGAATGTGTGTCTGATCTTATTCACATTAACAAACAGGTTAAACTTTTTTGTTACAAGTTATGTACCTCAGAGATACACAGTGCTGAGCTGGCTGGCCGAACTTTTATGGAATCTTTCTACAGCCATCCTCCTTATCTCAAAAGGCCAGCTCCTTATTAGATAATGAAGACAGAAAAGATGATGTTTAGGGAATTTCTGAACCCTTGAAAAGTAATTTAAACTTGAGCACAGGGTTGCTTTTAACTGATTTTGTTAAAAAATAATTCAAACTCAGCTGGTTTGCCCATTCCTTGAACTTATTCCTGAGATGTAGGAAAAGAACTTATTTCAACAGTTGTTGGTTCCGTATTATTAAATGCACACTTTGCTATGCAATGCATGGGGCCAAACAAACTGCTTTTGCTTACACGATGTATATGTGTGAAGGTGCAATGGTCTTATACAGTCTTGTTTTGTTATAAAATCATAATCTATGGACAGTTTTGGGGGAAACTCACCCTTCTGCTGCTATTAACCATTGTGATTCAGCTGATGAAACATATAACTGCTTTTCTACCTATAGTGAAAATATGCTCTTAATAACAGTAAAGATTAATTTTCACTTGTCAATACAGCAGTAAAATTCAGTCCACATTTCCTTCTTGATTATTCACAGGACTCTTAAGCCCTGGGCCCTGTCTTTCTTTTGCCCCAAACACCTAATCTTTTAGATCAGTTGAGTAACAAGAGTGTAAAAGAAATATAAATTGTGAAAGATCCAACCACTACTTTCTCCATATTTCTCAAGAAATCATGGTACATAGTTGTTTTTTGTTTGTTTATTAGTTTGTTTGTTTTTATACCTGGTCCTAACTGTGAATAATCACAGCTGGAATAAATATTGTGTCAGCTCAGCTAACTGGTTTACAATCAGTGTAATTATTAATATGATCCTTCATTCCTCTGTGCTTCCAGTATAATTCCCATTTGATGAAGATATTCCATTTATCAGGATACTTATTTAGAAAATCAGAGCAATTATTTTTCAATGTGAAAAATATTCCAGGTGTTGTTTTGGTTGGTTTATACAACCAACAGAAAAGAAACATTAGGTCTGCTTTGATTCTCTTATTTCTGTTTTGGGGATAGTTGTTGCATTGTAATTCAATGCTTCATTAAAAAAAAAAAATCTTCTTTGTATAAAGGTTTTGTGAAGGCTATATTGGATTTATGTGGCAAGGGTTTGGTAGCAAGGGGGCTGCAGGGGTGGCCTCTGTGAGCAGAGCCCAGCAGCTGCCCCATGTCAGATCAGAGCCAGCTCCAGATGGCTCCAAAAGGGACCCACTGTTGGCCAGAGCCAAGCCAGAGAGTGATGCTGCTTATGCCCCTGGTAGAACATATTTCATAGCATCAAGGAATATCCCGAGTTGGAAGGGACCCACAAGGATCATCGAGTCCAACTCCTGGCACCACACAGGTCCACCCAAATATTCAGATCATATGACTAAAAGCATAGTGCAAACGCTTCTTAAACTCTGACAGGCTTGGTGCCCTGACTACGTCCCTGGGGAGCCTGTTCCAGTGTGTGACAACACTCTCAGTGAAGAACCTCTTCCTGATGTCTAGCCTACACCTCCCCTGCCTCAGCTTGACACCATTCCCTCAGGTCCTATCGCTGGTCACTAAAGAGAATAGATCAGTGCCTGCCCCTCCACTCCTGCTTGTGAGGAAGCTGTAAACCGCAATGAGATCTCCCCTCAGCCTCCTCTTTTCCAGGCTGCACACAGTATTCAAGGTGAGGCCACACCAGCACAGAGTAGAGTGGGATAATCAGTTCCGTCGACTGAATAGCAATGTCACGCTTGATACACTCTGCTGCCCCATGTCAAATCAGAGCAGGCTCCAGCTGGCTCCAAAAGGGCCCCCTGGTTGGCAAGAGCCAAGCCAGCGATGCTGGTTATGCCTCTGGGAGAACATATTTAAGAAAGGGGAAAATCTGCTACGCAATAGCAGCTGGGAGAGAGGAATAAGAAGCTGAGAGAGAAACAGCCCTGCAAACCCCAAGGTCAGTGCAGCAGGAGGGCAGGAGGTGCTCCAGGCACGCAGCAGCAGTTCCCCTGCGGCCTGTGGAGAGGCCCCTGGTGGAGCAGGCTGTCCCCCTGCAGCCCGTGGGTCCCACACGGAGCAGATCTCCACGCTGCAGCCCGTGGAGGAGCCCCCGGTGGAGCAGGTGGATGTGGCCTGGAGGAGGCTGCGGCCCATGGAGAGCCCCCGCAGGAGCAGGTCCCGGGCCGGAGCTGCAGCCCGTGGAGAGGAGCCCACGCAGGAGCAGGGGGTCTGGGGGGAGCTGCCGCCCACATGTGGGGGACCCGTGCTGGGGCAGTTTGCTCCTGGGGGATGGACCCCGTGGTACGGAGCTGTGTGGGAGCAGTTCTTGAAGAGCTGCTGCCTGTGGGAAGCCCCCACAGGATCAGTTTGGGAAGGACGGCATCCCATGGGAAGAAACCCATTTTTGCACAGCTATCTAGTGATTTAAGATATATTCAGCCAAAGTATCAAGATGAACAAGGCAATTCTAGTTACAGTCTATCATTGTGACAAGTGTTTAATATGATTGTACCCCTTATTCATGTTGGTAAGTCTAGAAGGCCCTGATATTTAATAATCTTATACATTATTGCATATATATATAATATATTTTATATATTGTATATTTTTATATTATACATTTATATATTTTATACATTTATGTATATTATATATTTATATATATATTTGTATATTTATTGCTTATATATTGCAGTGCACATTTATGATTGCCTACTAGCAATGAAAGTATAGCTACAGAAAAAAATCCTCAAATTTTTAGAGGCTTAACAATGAGCTTAAGCTAGTTGACACTGAAACACGCTCAGTATGTTTTCAGTTTACATTACTATATATAGTATCCTGTGTTCCTTACTATAACTAGGCAACTTTGGGGAATAGTTAACTAATTCGTGTGTTTTGTATAAACTGTACATTCGAGTCCTGGTACAGCTCTTAATTAAATGCCTTTAAGTCACACTGTTGCCTGACAGTTTTAGGCAAGAACAATTGAAGTTTTGACTCAAGCATTGAGGATATAAGAACTAAATACATGAACAAGCAAGGGAAGTGGAAAAATAATATTTAGGAATCCCAGTACTATTTTTTTAAAGAACATAATCTTATTCAATGAGAATATAAAATTCTTCATTAATAGCTTTATTTCAATAAAAAATTATGTATGAGATCAAATCAGGTTGCTCAGGACTTTATTCAGTTGAGTCTTGAAAACTTCCAATTCTGGAGTCTGCATAACATCTCTGGCCAACCTGCTCTAGTTCTTGGTTGTCTGTACAGTGAAAACATTTAACTTATATCTAGTTGGAGTGTCTCTTGTATCAGTTTGTGACTGTTGATAACACATTAATGCAAACAGACTAAAATCTTATCTAATGACAATAAAAATTGCCACTATCTGGAGAACTTCTTCATACATGTTGAAATTAATCTTTCCAGTTCTCTTTAATACTTAAACTGTCTAACTGCTAGATTAGGCAATAACACATTATTTTATATAGTTTTATATGTTTGAATATATAGAACCTTAAATCACTGAAAGATTTCATAATAAATATTTTTTGAAAGAGCACTGGCTATTAACATTGTGACTATTTATTATCCAACCTATTAAACTTTTACACAGAACAATTCTTGCTTCACTCAATGAAATTAAAATCATAATTCCTTAAGGGGAAAAAAAAAAAAAGTTGCTCATTAGCAGTATCCTTTCCGGGATTCTGCGATACAGAAGTGCATTGCAGACACGTACGGTTACCTATGGTCCTTTTTTAATGCACATGATGTTCCACCCTGGTAAAGGTTTTCATCTCCCCCTATATGTTTAATATCCTCCCATATAAATTAGAAACATCTGTGCTGTAGGTTGTATGGCCTTTAATATAAGGACTATTTCATAGTACAAAATCAATAAGTAATACTGTTACTATTCTTGTTTTAACACTATTTCCTTAAGATTAATTTTCCTTTCTTCTAGAAAATCTTTTCGTCTTTCCATTCCTATCACCTAAAACCTAGCTTATATTATTTGTCTCTTTCATTGTGTCAAAAACATATTATTATTTTTTCCTTTTCATATAATTCTTAGAAATGGCATTGCATTTTATCAATAAACAATATTTCATAACTATCATATACCAACTATTTCACTGTAATATTTCCTAGTTTTAACTATTTTATTTCTAATTTTTTTGTGCTGCCTTATGCTTTGTTTGCTTTGCTGACATTGAGTTAAAATGACTGCCATGTTCTCATAGAAGATTTGTTTAAAAATTAAACAAGATATTCTTATTGGTTATCTCCAATTTATTACAGTTTTACATTTATCTATATGCCATTATAGTAGATCGATTAAGATACATTCTACCTTTACCATTTACTCATGTAAAGGTACTGAATTATCAGAGCTTTAACTTAATATTTTTATTTTAAATTAACACTTGGAAAACAGAATATTTAGTTCATTACATGAAGAATTCCACTGTTCATTAACTTCTCTAATGCTCAGCAATACTTAATAGAATGTGTGAAATGCAGCTAGGGTGCTTTGATGCTGTTTATTTCAATAAAATAAGAAAAGTAAGAAAAGGTTGTTTTGATAAAGTTCTAATTAAATACTGAAGAAGCACGAAACTGTATAGGATGCTTTAAAATTTATGTGAACTCTTCTGTAGAATTACTGCTCCTGCGTGGAAGGAAATGGACTAATTAACTTGTGCAAAACTAGCCCCCAATGGAAGTATCTGACTTTGAACTGCTGCTGTTTGAACAGTCAGCTGGAAGGACAAATACAAGAGAGACATCAGTAGAATTAATGACAGTGGCAAAGTGGCTTCACATAGTTGGAACTATATTGCTCAGATAGTCCATGGGGAGAAAACAGTAGGAAAGTCTCTAGATTTTTTTAAACGGAAAATGACAATAATCTATTTTATATGTTGTACATAAATATAAAAGTTGCATCTGAGAGCAGTAGATTTTGCAGTGCCAATTTTCATTGCTTCTAGCGTTGCTAGTAGAGCTGTTATAAATATTCATAACAATTTTATCACTCCAACCAACTACTTTAATATATAGTATGCCAAACATATTAAATGTTTTTTTTTTAATACTCAGAAGACAAATTTTGATTGATACAGTATGGAGGGCTTCAAAAGAGCCCTAGTCTCCCTCCCCTCTACCCCTCTGCCCTTTTTGTTTGTTTGTTTGTTTGTTTTTTGTTTGTTTTGTTTTGTTTAGAACTACATTTCTACATTTGTTAAACGGGAATGCTTTCTCTCAGCTATACTTCTTTTACTTCCTTTTCATTCTGAGCTTGTTATCTAGAACTTATTTCTCCTCTCATGCAATAAATACAAATGGGTTCTCTAAGAGTATGTCTGTGGCCTTCTTAGGGCAATGAGATCTAAGCAGTGTGACTGATGTAGCTCAAGTTGGAAGATTATTGCTCATTCTGCATAGAAATGCTTTGCTTCTGGGTTATAAATTCAGCCAGACTTCTGGGGATAAACTGTTGTCAAAAAGCATTAAGACTGAGAGAGCCTCCTCAGGGAACAGCTCACAATGTGGAAAAGGGGAGCAGTGACAGCAGAGTTTGCGGAGTTTGTTGGTCAGGCTGTTTTAGGGTTTACCACATGCTTGTGGGCTTGTTCTAGCCACTCTTCTGGAAAGAAGCAGTTGGACTCCCAGCCTAGCAGGTGGCTGAAGGCTCAGATTCTGCACCCACAAGGGCAAAACTCATCTGGTTATGAATAAGACCTAGAGCTTTGTATACCTGATTGTAATTTCTGCTTATGTTATGGTGAAGGTGGCGTTCATATAATGGCGTTCAGAAGTAGGGGAATGGGGGGATGGGGGGTGAAAATAAGGGAAAGAGAGATTCCCTCTTCTTTCCTCCTTCCCCCATTCTGCAAAAAAAAGAACTTGTATCATTGCCTTTGGTGAAGGTAGTTCTTTGTGTTACCATGTAAACCTCTTCTGCTTTACTAGGGAACACAATGATCCTTGGGCCGCACACATTTGCTTTTTAAATTTAAACCACAATCATGTGACCTCTGGTGTTACCGATTATTCATTTGTACTCAGAAGTGTACTTTATCAACCATATATTCTCTCAGTTCACATTTTGTTATTGAAATATCTTAGGTTCACCATAAAACTCCATGTACAACAGCTATGGCTTTGGTAATATTTATGAGGAAAAGGATCAAAAGTATGTATCATGAACAGCCACAGAGCCATTTGCAGGGCAAGTTTTTAGATACCAACCTTTTCCATTGTATTAAATTTTATGTCCTGTTACAGTGGAACATACTATTCTATCTACATTATTAAATACATATCCATATAAAAAAGCAAAACCTGAGTGACTGGAAAGTGATTCCCTGAAAGGTATGCATAATGGTACATATTTAGGTGGTTTCTGGTTTAGTTTTGGTTGATATATATATCTTTTTATTAATCAATATTTCCCAGGCATATGCTGGATGTTTGTAGAACACATATTCTTCAAGACATTTATAGAAGTTAAAAACATGATTTGTTTTTGATCTAGGTTTGCTCTGCCTTTACAGCACAATCTACTTCCATAGCCCTGTATAAACACAGCCAGGAATCAGCACCAGTTCCTGCTGATCTTTTGAAAGGCACCGGGACATTCATTGACAATGATTCCAACATTACATTTCACATTTCAGTTTTAGTACAGATTCTCAAAGAAAATGTAAATATTTGCTTTGAATGACCCTAATTTAAAACCCTATAGAGATAGCAGAGATTATTGTCTCTTTCTTTAACATTGCTCTAGTATTTATTTGCTTGCCAATGCAGCCCAGCTATTGAGGCAGTCTGTGTGATTTGCTTAGTCCTTGTCTCAAGTGTAGAGCATGCAAATGGAAATGGCCCTTACAATGACACTGCTTTCACTTCATATTTTAGCTTCAGCATTTGTGCCTTTATAACTCAGTTCTTTTGTTTGCAGTAAGCACATAACTGTCCACGAATCAGTGACTTGTTAGGATGATGGTTGAAAGGCATATTGACAAAATAGTCTTGGGTACACTATGCAAACCATATAAGTTGATAGATTGTTGCTTGTAATATGGTAAGGAGCAGTGAGGAAAGAAAAAAGCTGTGAATGAGCTTTTTTTACACCCTACAAGAAGTGGAATGCAATTTTAATCTGAATTTAGTCCCTCCATAACACATGTGTGGTTGAGCAGAAACTGGAAAAAATATGTAGCTATTCCAAATTCCCTGCTTGCAAATGCCGTAGGGCTGCACTTTCTCCCTCAAATACACTTCTGTAGGTAGTCATAATTAGCCTATGGATTCTGTAAACACTATGCAATTCAATGGTTGAAATATAAGAACACCATCTTTTGTCCCTCCCTACAGAATAAGGCTGGTATGTCTGGAACTGGACAGTCTTCAAATCCTCAACCTTCCACTGTCATATTCTTCTGCTCGTCTTTCCAGGATTCCAAAATTTGATAATGGACAGTTCTGTTATCCTCATAAGTTAGGCTAAATTAGCTTAATCTTTTTATTTTTATTATTTTATTTAGTATCTTTGGTTTTGATATTTGTTTATTTATTTATCTATTTATTTATTTAACTTTTCTATTAATGGGTCAGGAAATAAAAAAACAGGGGATCTTAAGCAGAGATAATTCTTTTTGTCTTGATCTAATCCATTTGCCATAGATAAATAGGTGGGATCCCACCTTTGAATCCCTTCTTTCCTAGAGGAAAGTCACATAATCCCCAGATGATTCCTTGTTTGTATGCCCTTTTTACCTGCTTTCACTGTCCAGTCTCTTTGTGTGACAGGCCTTTCTAATTCTGGAGCCATTCTAGTTCACTGGGAGAAATTTATTCAAACCACTACAACATGCCCTCTTCTTCTGCAGATGGTAATGGTTAACACGAAAGAAACAGCAGCTCTTTCTTTCCTATCAGCTGTCCTCTGGGAGTTCAGTTTTTCCCCATCTTCACAGAAAGAATAAACAGATACCTATAGTTATAAATGACTGTAGACCCTCAGATTAAAAGCATTGACGAAATACTATCAACTGCAAATTAAAAACACTGACTTCTCATTTATAAAATAAATTTAAGAAAAATAAAAGTGACAATGAGAATAGAAATACCTGTTGAAATCTGTTTCTGTGGGCAGATTTTTTGGAAATGTTTTTAAGAAGCAGCCTGTTGTATTTTCAAATTAAAGTGAATAGTTTTATTGAATAAACTACTGGAATCTACAATTGGTTTACACTTTCAGCACTTGTCGTTTTGAAAGTGTGGTTTATGTTAAACCTGTATTAATTTTATTAATTTTTCCTTAAAATACTGGTCCTTGTCTTCTAATACTGAGCAGGTGGAAGTGTTCAGGGTTCAGGGTTGCTGAATCAGGATAGCATTAATTTTAAAAATTCCTATGTAAACGACATCATAGAAAAACAAACTACATAAGATTTTCTTCAGAAGTATATCAGAGATTATATGGATTTCTAAAAGTGATTTCCAAAATTACAGCTGCAAAACAGAAGAAATTCAATAACAGTTTTCAATAATTGACAAATCAATAGTAAATGTTAGAATTTTACATAGCAAGATTTTCTGAAAGAGGAAAATCTCTAATGTTCAAATGCTCACCTGTTCAAATATGTGTTCAAATGATATCTAAATTTCTCAAGCAAGATGGCAATCCTATCTTTCCTTATTTTAGAAACTAATGAAGTAAACATCATATCTTTGACCTTCTATAGAGTCCAAATAATGTGTTTTATTTAAATGGTGACTATTCATGGCAACTCTGGCAACTATAATTTTTGTCCCAATTTTTTAATATCAGTGGAAGGAGTCTGCTTCATGTCTTTTAGAAGACATCCACAATAAGTTCTCCAGCCCTCAATCTTTTGTAGGAATCCTGGGTTTTAGATCCTCATGAAAATTAATAGTAGATCCTACTATTAATTTTCAATTAATAGATCCTACTATATCCTACCAGGGCTACAAAGATGGCAATGGTGAAGGGCCTAGAGCAGAAGACGTGAGGAGCTGCTGAGGTCACTTGGCCTGTTCAGACTTGAAAAAGGCTGAGAGGAGACCTCATCACGGTCTACAGCTTCCTCACAAGCGGGAGTGGAGGGGAAGGCACCGATCTATTCTCTTTAGTGACCAGCGATAGGACCTGAGGGAATGGTGTCAAGCTGAGGCAGGGGAGGTTTAGGCTAGACATCAGGAAGAGGTTCTTCACTGAGAGGGTTGTCACACACTGGAACTAGCTCCCCAGGGAAGTAGTCACGGCACCAAGCTCGTTGGAGTTTAAGAAGTGTTTGGACTGTGCACTTAGTCACATGGTCTGAATTTTTGGGTAGACCTGTGTGGTGCCAGGAGTTGGACTCAATGATCCTTATGGATCCCTTCCAACTTGGGATATTCTATGATTCTACTGAAAATTAATGTATACTGCAGTTATTCACTAGGACAGGACAGCTGTGACCTGGCCTTGCTGATCTACCTTAAAACTGCTGATACATTGCATTACACTGCATTTTACTACCTAACAATTTCTTAAATGCTTATGGTGTAGTCGGTGGTGCATAGAAGAAGCAGCTGCACAGCGCTATACATAAAAGTAACCATTTCCTTGCTAATGTGACTTCAACATCTTTTGGTACCTAGAATTAAATATTTTAAATATAGTTGTTCCTTTGTTTTTCTTCTAAGGAAAACTGGTAGCCCATGGACTGCCTACACTTTGTGAATCTGTACATACTTTTAAGTATATAGTTTTGAATAGTCTGTAACCTACAAAACTCATTGTTATAGGGGTTTCCAGTTTTTCAGCCTCATTAAATCAATTTTGATAGAACTGCCCATGATATGCCCTCTCCTGAAAGAATTACGTCCACACAGAAGTGCTTCTGTTTTTGACTATATGGATTGTCCTTCTCCCTTCATCAATAGTGTGGTGGGATCTCATGTCAAATTCAATATCTAACATGAGCTCAAAGTTGTCTTAATCATCACTGAGTATCAGGAAACAGTCACTGCTGTGTAACTGACAGATTATTTTTTCTTGTGTATGCAGACTCTTTTAGAACACTTTTTATGTTTTTTTTTTCTAATTCTGAAAAAAATCCAAAAATTTATCTATGAAAGAAATCTAGCTCTGTTACAGTCCTCTTGGCAGTTGGCCATAACATGCACATCTAGCACACACACTAACACACTGTGGGATCTTGTGCTTCATCTGAGGAGGGAGGGAGGCTAGAAAAAGCAGAATATTCAACTATCTTGTGTCAATATTTTTTGTTTGCCTAAATCCATTAAAGTGTCATCTAGATTTAGATTTTTTTTTTTTTCTTAGAGCTGAACATGCTCCATTAAATGATTTATATTGTTTCATGAGGGAATTGCAGCAGAAAATATTTCTCTATCACTATCCATCAGGTTATCTCATTAAGTCAACTTTGTCTGATATGATCTGTTTTCATTAAGCTATGTTAACCGCAATTAATTATGCAACTACACACTATTTTTCTATTGATAAATCCTATATCCATGTATACATCATTACTTTGGTTCCCAGGATGATAGAAAACAACAGATATCCTCAACAAAGGATATCATTTGTTGCTACTACAGCTGTATTCTGAATTATGAGGTATTAAAATTGAGATGTAAGAACTATGAGAACATGAAACATGAGGTCAGTTTCCTAAGAAGTAACAATACCTATATTTATCTGACACAATAGCATCATCAGTAAATGCTTCCTAAGTATTACTCTCTAACATAAAGTTAGCATACATTAGACCTAGAGATTTCTTCACAGAGGCAGAATTAGTTTTTGAAATTTAGAGTAAATTAATGAACATAATAAATGTAAGCAGAATATTTATTTGTGTTACAATTACTTGTAATTAATGCTAATTAGTAATAGAGGATTTGTGCTGATAAATGTTACAATTCTGAAAACATATAACTATACTATTTCAATTCTAATTACTACACTTTGAAGCTAAACTAGAGACGAATTTCAAATCTAAAATCCATGTTTAAACTACATCTTAAGATTCAACACTGATTTCTTAAAAATTCTTTCAACAGTCCCTAAGGTCTCTTAAAGTATTTCTCAGGAAAGAGGTGGAGTTACCATCACTGTAGGTATTTAAGAGATATGTGGATGTGGCTCTTGGAGACGTGGTTTAGTGGTGTACTTGGTAGTGTTAAGTGATGGTTGGACTTGCTGATCTTATGAGTCTTTTCCAACCTAAATGATTCTATGATTCTGTGATTCTGTCACATACTATACCATACCACTCAGTACTGTAGGCATTGAAGTCTAAATAAAATAATCCAGCCTTTGCTGTGCCAGCTCATTTGGCTACATTTTATAACCTAACAAAGTATCTGTTAAGGGAGTATCACATCTTATACTGGTCATGAAGGTGTATTTTTGATGATTATCATATGACGACATTCACTGTCAGACACCTGTTTTACTTGTGTGTTTTTTTTAATTTAATTTAATTTGTATACTCTAGTTTTTGCTGTTGCTTGACATAATTGGACATGAGATATAAATATGTGAAAAGAGCTGAAATAAATGTTTTGGACCTGAATATAACATTTCTATCATGTAGATAAGTTAACTGTGAGATACAGACACCAGTATACTCTTTTCTTGACTCTCCTTATTTCAGTGCAGCACAGCTGGGCTCAGTGTTCCTGTTTGTTGCATCTGTTATCAACAATCATAGAATCATAGAATCATAGAATCATAGAATGGCTTGGTTTGGAAAGGACCTTAAAGGTCATCTAGTTCTAACCCCCCTACCATGGGCAGGGACACCACCCACTAGATCAGTTTACCCAGGGCCTCATCTAACCTGGTCTTGAACACCTCCAGGGATGGGGCATCCACAATATCTCTGGGAAACCTGTTCAACAGGGCAACAATATGGAGGGGCAAATTATCAGATAAAGATACTTACTAGCCATCTATTTTATTCTTCTGTGGGTATATTGCATACTCATCAAAGCAAGAATTATGTTCTTCTATAAGTGTATGTTTTAATACTCTTAGTAAAAATGTCTGATATACAATATCTTGCAAATTGCCTCAGGTTACTCTTAAAATACATTAAGTACTATTTCTCTAGTTAATGTATATTTGTTGACAGTGCAAAAATTATTCCTAAAATGCTTTTTTTTTTTTAAATCAGTATTCAGAATTTAGCAGATACTACATACTTACTTCTTCCAGTAAAAAGCAGTATTAATTAATTGCTCAACTTATGATTCACGTGTATTTATTTCATTAACTTTCTCATGCTCTTAAATAAAATTATTGTTATAGATCTGTTACAGATCTGATTACCTTTCTGTAGAATTGCAAGCAGCTGAATGAGTTATGGGTCAACCTAAATAGCAGCTTGTGGCAATGAAGATCAGGGACCAAGGAAAAGGACAAAATGAAGCAACTAGGTGACTGTGATGCAGTCAACAGTGGTATGAATCTGATTCTTAGTGATGCTTAAAAAGTCCACAGCAGAATCTGACTTAGAACTTGCACAAAGACTTAGGTGCAAAAATACGAGCCAACTACTGTGAACAAAGGACTGGAAGTTTTTTTTCTCTTTGTTCCTATATATAGATAGGAGAAACAATCTTTGGTCACCTGTATAAAGCAAATTTGAGATCAGGTAAGACTCAAGAAACCTGACCAAACACAAAGTGTCAGCTGGAAAGCACTGGGGAGAAAATATCTATGCTTGTTCAGCTTTTGTGACTATAAGAAAGTCAGTAAGATTTGTATTGAAAGAATAATTACATGCAAGGAGCATTCAGATTCAAATTAAGTTGGGAGAGAAACTGTCAGGAACTTGAATGCATCAACAGGCTCTAATCGGCCTAACCAGTTTAAAATTATCTTTCTCTGCACTTTTCCTCTGTGACCTTTTTCCCCTCTTTCACAGGTTTAACTGCCTGTGTTCAAGGTCGGCTCAGACATGACACAGAAGTGTCACCTTGGATCAGCCTGCTGTGAAAACAAATCCCCACTCTGAGATGTCCAGTTACACGCCTTCCATTCATGAGCTGTGTTAAAACCCAGGTCTTTACACTAGAACTTTTCCCGAGTTATTTTGTCAGTAGGTCTGTATCCAACTTTGTATCTTGCTGATTCTGACCTTTTGACTGCTCAGCTTGACTGCAAATCTGCTTCATCACTACGGACTTGTCTTGGCATCAGTGGGCTATTGGCTGAACATTGATCTGCAGTGTTCTTGTGGCTACTGAGGGACAATGCCCCTTGCTGGTGAGGACATTCACTGTTCCTGCCTGCCTTGCTGTAACACTTGGTCCCAGCAATCCTTCCTTTACAGAGTAGACTACTCTTCCAGCTCCCTGTCACAAGAAGTAATAGTAATCCTAATATATTTTGCCTGAACACCTAAACGGATCAGTGGAAACCAGAACAGTGTTAAGACAAATATTGTTTCTAATAAAACATACTCAAACAGCTTTTGAAAAGATTATGAATCCTGAGAATTTTGAGTTCAGTCTAGAATTTGAACTGCTTCTAATTCTCCCAGGAGCAGTCTGAAAACCAGAAGGCTATACCGAACTTAGAAGATTCTGATTCTACTCACCTTTTCCAGGTTCTACATTCCTCTTTTCAAAATTCCAAGGGAGAAGAGATACCAGACTGTTTGGTCTCAGACAGACTGCAGGGAAGTCTTTGATTGTGTGATCACTTTCCATTATTTGTAGAATGAGTGCTAGTTTAGAGTAATCTTTAAGTTGCTTTGGGGGAAATTATTATTTCCTCTCTATTGACAAGTTATGGCCAGAAAAATCTTGGTATATAATGGATATTGCTCAGAATTTTCAGGAGCTATTTCAATTCAAACCAGCCTGACTTATGGTGTATTTTTTTACTTTTTTTTTTCCCCAAATTGTCAGTTAGAACCAACCTCACCACACTTCAGTTTCATCATCAAACTACTGTGTTTTTATTAAATTTAAACAATGGCAACAGATGTACTCAATTAAGGCAATGCATTTTTAAAGATTGTAACATAGCTGTGAATATTATCTGTGTGGATAATAGCACTGGAACACAATTAGTTATGTATTCTTTTAACTATAAAAATACTCTTCAGTCCTCTTACTTGATAAAAAGCAAAACATTGTCTCAGTAGAAAAGTAATAAAAAAATCCATATCACCCAAGCGAGTACTCTTTGTGTTATTGATTTAAATAAACAGCAACCGTATAAATGTATGTCCCTCTTGTCTCTTAGAGTAATGAATGCATTTCAAGTTCTGGTTTTCTGAAGCTTTTATACTTTGGAACACTGATTTAGTTTAACGTGTATTAAATTACTTACAGTGAATCCTCCAATTATATTAAGACACAATCCTTCATTCAGACAGTTGATGCTGAGCAGTCTGCAGTAGTCAATTACTTCCTCACAGTTCTTTCCAGTGAATCCTGGCATGCAGCTGCAAATACACCAGTGTATTTTAGAGGGGTTGGATTTTAAAAGTTAATTGTATTTAATTATGTTCCATAATTCTATTAAATAATATTCTTGCAGTAACAGAACAGATCTCAAACGTTATTTAGAATAAGCAGAACATGTTTTCAAGCAATTAAAATCAGTTTCATGAGTTTGGATATTTTTACTTCTCCATAAAATATTTTTTTCATTGATTAAAGTATTTTCATACCAATGCTTCATATAATCTTCCGGAAACAAACACAATCTAGAATGAGGCGATATTTAATAAAAAGCTGTAAACAAGGTTTTGGAAATCTATTAGAAAGGATGGGTCAATTAAATCATCAGAGAGAAAAATGAGAAATATGATTGTAAATGGGGTTTAAAATAGTTAGCATCAATCATTGCTAATGATCAGCAAAGACTAGTCACTAATGACACACTTAGGTATGAAGAAACAATGTAAGGAACCCGTTCAGAGGATAACACATGGCTGTTTTTGTGCTTGCTTAACTGTAATTTTGTATTTTCTTTAAAGGAAAAAACTAATATTCTGTGTTGTGACTGTTTGTTGGTTCTATGTGATATGAATGGAGCTGTGGCTATTCATTCTATTTTAAAAGTAGCTATAGATATTTCTTCTGCTTCATGCCAGCATTCATCATTATGGAATAGTCTTTTCTATTCTAGCCCTCCAGTGTTTAAAAAGAATCCAATTTGCAATAAAAAAGATGAGATTCAAATGGATAATAAAAAAGTCTTATTCAAAAGAGATAACAGAACACTGCAGAAAAATAAATATTTGAATATTTATATCTTGCTTAACATGAGCAAAAAGTAGAAGCCAGAGTGCAAAAACTCTCTTTTGTATTTTGAAAGATACATAATCCCTGTCTAATTCACTAGGTATGTACTTAGAGACATACTAAGCATGTTCCTCTTTTTAAAGGCTCTTTCTGGTAGAAAATATTTAAGTAAAAGAGAAAGGAAACGTCCAGTTAGCTGAAAAATTGTGATGGTGAAGGAACACAAAAGTAATAGATAGGAGGTTTCTTTTGCTTTTTCTGATGGGTATTTTGTCTCATGGCTCAGCCCAGAAGCTGGAAATCATGAAGATGTTTTCAGAATGCATGGAGCCCTTCATAATTATGGAGTGTACAACATTAGCAGATATATTTTCAATATCAAATATAGTAGAGGCAATAATTTTCAATAGAAAATTTCTGAGTTAACTGTATTTTCTAAATCAGTTAAAGAATTCTAAAGAAGCTTAATCAGTGTGTATGGCTATGCCACTGAGGGATGCACAGAGACGTCTACTATGTCCAGGGGCATAAGTCATTTATTAGCTTTTGGTAAAGTGTCAGACAGGCTGGTTTTCACTACAAATCCTTTAACAGCATCCACACAGGTTTTTTGTAGGACCATGAGGACCATGTGGAAGGAGGACAGTGGATATAGGAAAACCTTCTCTACATAGATATTTACAAAACTTCTTTCTTTAAGCTAGTATAAACAACCGCAGGAGGGTCCTCTATGCTACCCACAAGTAGCAATGGACTACGTAATCCTCACCTTCTTCTTAGAAATAGTTGCTGCATGCAAATCCTGTATGAAATCCTACACCAAATGCAACTGTTACCCTTTTGAATACTTGGAATCAGAATTCTTGCAAAGTCTATTCTTACAAAATGTCCAGTTCAATTATTGTAGCTACAAGTTTTTTCATAATGCTTAGATGCTTTTATTTCAGCAAAGATATGAGGGATTTATTGAAAGATATCAGGCAGTTACATCATTAGACATAAAAGAAATATTACACATGCATATAAACAATTATATAGTATCTTTTTTTATAATTTGTTTTTAAAATCACACTTAAAAACAAAGATTAACTCAATTACAATATTTGTTTTACTGATAGGTTTTCAGCTATGATATGAATCAGATAAGAGAGCTTCTGTTATTCTTGGTTCTATTTACTTGGGTAATCTATGACTGTTTCATAAAATAGATAATTTAGTAAACCAATTTTTAAAGTTTTCTTCTAATTTTTATATTTGCACATTTTTAATAGCTTTGTTTTTCTTGTTTCTTTGCAACAGACATGAAAATGTCAGAGAATATAAGGTAAATTAACAGCAAAAAATTTGGCAGTAAAGTGGCAAATATGGCACTAAGAAAACAAATTTTCTCAGAACATCCTTTCACATTTTTTGTGACTTGTTATTGTCCTAAAGAACATGAATAATAGAAGAAGTTACAAAGTAAACAGTCACAATTTATTGTGATGGATATCCTTGTTCACTGCCTATTTGAATTCACCTTAAATTTTGACATTTAAGAAAAAATGCTACTATTAGATTCTTAGCACAAAGTTGTATATGATATGAAGACTGAGGGGATGGAATTAGGATACAAGATAGTCATACATCATAACTGAAGTGAGGAAAATTAAATCAAGTCTGTTTGGTTATGTTTAGACTGGAAAACAACTACTTTCTCAAAGAAGAAGATAGAAGCTTAGATGGTGATGGATATAAGCAGAATGCAGCCTGAGCATAAGGAGAAGCAGATAAAGTGGGCACAACCAAAACAAAATAAAAGGAACAAAAAGGTCAAGTCAGCTATTATTTATATATGTATGTAGATTAAGTGCCATTATATTTATTTAAAATGCTACAATACTATTTAAGTCGATCAGGTATTACACCAAAAGAAACGTGGCTTTTTTATGGAATAACTAGATATAGTCATCTACAGTATTTGAAAATTATTACCAAAAGTGAAACAAAACTTCCACTTAGATCTTTGAATGACCAGCTTCAATCTTCCTAAATAAGACTCCAATCCTCCTAAATAAAAATATCTAAATAAGGTATTATTTTATATTAATTAACATATATTAACATATGTATATAATATATATATTTATATATATATATGTTTATATATATATATATTAATTTACCTGAGGCTTTTCACACGTAAAATAAATTATAAAAAAGTGACTCGCTCCCAGAAAGCTTCAAAGTTTGTAACTTAACAAAACTGAAATTGTTAAATCACAGTTCCTATAGGTCTTCTGATTTTATTATTATTATTTTTTTTTTATCCAAGTAACTAATGCAAGACACATTTACAAAGGGGATTTTGAATCTTAAAATTAGTAAAACCTTCTGATAGTTGGACCTCTCTAGAGCTCTTCACACCTCTGCATTTCAACACTCTCACTTTGTCAAGACTGCAGCACTCACAACCAAGTTACTGTATCTGGTCTCCTTGTGAAAAGTACCTGACATGCTCCCTTAAAATGCTTTCTCTGACCTAAATCCTTTCTTTCAAGTACAAGGGTACAAATGTGCACATAATTTACATTCCCTAAGCATTTGGGATTAAGTTGTGGAAAATTGATTTTATTTTCACAAAAATGAGAAAATAAATTTAATTTATTAACAATAACATTTTTAAAGTTGTAACCACTAATTTGATCCTTCAGTGACTGAATGTTAAAACTAAAGATGGGTTTTGAAACTTAAGTTCCAATGTGGCCATTTTTATCTAACTTTAAAAGTTTACAGTTTTAGTATTTAGTTCAGGACAACAGTCCGGGCTTTCTCTGTACCTCTCTACACAGCACCTTGGGAACCTTCAGAAAGTGCTTCATATCACCACCTGTCTTGGATACTTCACTTTGGAAAGTATGAATCACTTGCTGTAGTTCTTCTTTTCCTTCACCAAGAAAGTCTGCTGTATAGTTTAGATATTAGGGAATAACATGAGGAAAGAACATGAGCAAAAGATTTTACTTGAATGGTACGTTCAGGGCCAAACCATTGACATTGTACAAAGTTGAAGGATGCACTGCTTATTACTGTATCCAGTAATGTTTTCTCTACGATGTTACTTTCCCTTTTAAAATCATTCTTGGTGTTAAAATAATAAGCTTATAATCCTTATTGCATATCTCAAACCAGCTTTCCATAAATGTGACTTGCCTGTCTTGTCAAATATGTATTTTATAGATAGCACAACTGAATGCATAAATAATACACAAATACTAAAGGTAAAATCTTGGCAACACTGCTATTAATAGGATCTTAGTGTTTGGTATTAGTAGCGAATAGGCTTGTACCCTTTTTGAGCCCAAGACTAAAACCTCTGGTATCTACTTTTAACAATATAACTTAAGTGGTTCTCTTCATAACCAATTTAAATGGGTTGTTAATTTTCCATTTCTACTTTCTATTATATTGATCTAAATAATGTATATCTATCTTATTCTCACATATTATATCACTAAAAAGACCATTAAAACACCATACCTTTGCATAGCTGTTTTTATTAACCACAGTCAGTGGTACAACAAGGTTCATGTTAAAGCACCATCTCTAGCAGTGCTTTTTGAAATTATAAATTATTGAAATAGCATTACACACAGGGCTTGGAATATTTTTTTCAATATTATTATGGTTATTATTATGATTATTATGAGAAAAGGCAATCTGCATCTTGGTATTAATTGTTCGT
The DNA here is from genome assembly GCF_964034855.1 of Anser brachyrhynchus. Classification (NCBI taxonomy): domain Eukaryota; kingdom Metazoa; phylum Chordata; class Aves; order Anseriformes; family Anatidae; genus Anser; species Anser brachyrhynchus. The sequence continues at coordinate 97,608,470 of NC_137696.1, read as the reverse complement.
GTTATTCAGATTTTAAATGTAAGCTTTAGGCATCATTTCACACTAAGTCATGCACCAACATACTGTGTAAAAAACTGGCTACATAATAGTAAATTATTAATATTTACATCAGCGTTTCAAATATTGGAAAATAAATGGTAACACTGTTGTTCTGTGCTATGCATATCTATATGGGAAAACAACTGTGCGTGTGTGTGATTATGTGTGTATCTGTATGTATGTAGAATCTCTTCTTCCCTTTCATGGGAAAGTTGTAAACATAGTTCTACATATATTTATTTTTCCAAAGTTTTCATCTGAATCTCCTCTTATGTAACTTTATATTCTATACTTCTGTTATGTGTTTGCAGTTTCTAAGTTCATTCGTAATGTGTTTTCAGGCTTTTGTGTACCACAGCTATCAATTTTCTGCTTTAATGAATATCCTAAAATTTGAAAGTTGTTTACTACACTTCAGTAATGCTTAGCAGATTTTTTTAAGGCAACCAGATAAAAGCCAAGCAAATCTGAAGAGTACAAATTGTACTCCTCAGTAGTGTGAGAAAATATCTATAAAGCTATTTAAAATGGAATGAAATTGTATACCTACTGCATCGCTTCTGTTATTTGCAAATGGACAATTTTCAGTATGGTCTTTCTGAATAAAGAAATTTTTAATATGCTTCTTGAAGGATGAATCTAAGACCTACTAATGCATGTCTGTGAATTAGGAATGAACACAGTTGTCTTACCCTTTCAGAAACATAACATAAACATCATATCCTTTGAATGGGAATGGTATCTGTAATTTAATTGTCTCACATATTGTCGGTCCATCAGGATTTACATATTTTATCTTACAGAATTGATGAGGAAACAATTTATAACTCCTTAAGTGCTTTAAATCTTTTTTTTTATCATTTCAATTAATTTTCAAGATGTTACATTGTAGAGCACCAGAAAATAAGAAAAAATTGTTAAAATGTGTTTATAGTTTTCTGTGCACTCTATAACTGATGACATCTTTTCTTTCTGCAGTCAATGACATCAAGTGATCCTACAAGATACTGACATAAATTAATTTCTAATCTTACCGGCAGTTATAGTTCTGTTGTTGAGCTACACAGGTTGCATTATTTAAGCAAGGCAACAATTCACATGGATTCAGTATTCTCTCACAGAACTTGCCAGTGAATAATGGCAGACAACTACATGCCACATCCTATAGAAGAAAAGGAAATTGGAAATAATTATTTTTTGTACCCAAGGCAACTCAGAAATTAGTATTTACTTCCATTACTACAGAGACCCTAAACAGGACAGTGTCTCATCATGTTAAACAGACTACAAATACATAACAAAAAACAATCATAGCCCAAAATAGATTACAAACATAATTTAGGACAAGTGGAATAGGACTTCCAGCACAAATTATACCAGAGGTGAGTTTGCTAGTTCGAAATACACCAGCTATAAATTTGTCTGGCTTTGTGATTTCATAACTGAATCAAGAAGGTGCTTTGTAACTTGTTTGTTTTTCCTCATTTCTAAATTTATTTCAGTGTGAAAATCTCTATCAAACAGTGATAGTGCAGGAATTACATTATATAATATAAGAGTATTCAATATTTAGAGAAGGAAAGAAAATGGTTTGTATCCTTCCCCCCCCTCCCCAACATGAAGCACGGATAATATGCTTCTTTATGATGCTGAAAGACATCTGCCACCTACTGCAATCTGTAATTTACACAGCAAGAACAGTAAATTATTTTACAACAAAATATTTATTAGAGCTGATACTCTCATCCTTATTTTTCTGGACAATGTAAAGCTCTCTACAGGCCTTTTCATGTCAGAAAGAAAAGGGAAAGTATATGGGGGGGTTGCTCCCCCAGTGAAATTGGTAGTGTTCAACTGTTGCTTCAGAACTGGTCCTAAAAGCATGATCAAGGAACTTTATTTTATCATCTGTTGAGAGATTTTTATATGTTTGAAACAAACTACTGCTAGTATGTGCTAGTATATTTACTAGCTAAGAATTAAGTGGAGACATGAAATATTTAGACAGTTTGCATAATTTAGAAACCCACCATGTTTTTTAGCAACTTCTCTTTTTCTCTCTCTGTGAATGAGCATATATCACTGGTTTATGGTAACTGAGCTTTTGAACTCTTCTTTGACTATATTGCTTCTGTGTAATCACTGCTATTTGCAATAGTCATGCTAATGAAAAAACATTGACAATGCAGTTTGAAATACTACCTGATATGACTATTATCAAATCTTGGAGAGTGTGCGTGAATTTTATTCTATTTTACAATAAAATAAAATAAATTAAAATAATAAAATTAAAAACAGATATCACAGGAAAAGCAACAATATGAGACTACTACTAGGTAATAAAGATGACTGTTGTATCATGTTTATATCAGAAGATTTTATTAGAGAAAAATAAAAAAAGAAATGAAACAACATCGTTGGTTTTGTAAGTATCCTCTGAACAACTGAAAATGTGGAATTCAAACATTTTAACCACAGAAATATTGTGAACATAATACATACAGATAATGCTAAGTTAGAATTAAATTGTTTAGCACTGTGTTCAAATATAGATCTTTGAAGTTTATACTTACATTCGGCAAATCAATACATGTACCTCTGTTCTTACATGGCCTTGAAGAACACTCATTGACATCAATTTCACAACTGTGACCAAGAAAGCCTGCTGGACAATCACAAATATATCCAGACTGATTATATTGGCATAGACCCCCATTTAGGCATGGCAGAGATGCACAAGGATTACTAGGTTCCTCACAGAAAGGACCTAAAAGAAATGAACATAGGAAATTAGGGTGTGTTTGAGAGAAGGATACTTCTTGGTATGCTGCCCATAAATATTAGAATCATAGAATGGCTTGGGCTAGAAGGGACATCAAAGATCATCTAACTCCAACCCCCCTGTCATAGCAGGAACGCCACCCACTAGACCAGGTTGCTCAGGGCCTCCTTCTCTCAGTCTGTACTCATGTCTGGGATTGCCCCAACCCAGGTGCAGTACCTTAGGTTCATGTGGGCCCAGTTCTCAAGCTTGTCCAGGTCCCTTTGGATGGCATTCCTTCCTACTATTTTATCAACTGCAGCACTCAGCTTGGTGTCATCTGCAAATTTGCTGAGGGTGCACTTGATCCCAGTCTATATGTCATTGATCAAGATATTAAACATTACTGATCCCAGGACAGTTACTATCTTGTGTTTGCCTATTATTTCTCATTAGCTCACTTTAATTAATTAATTAATTAATTTTAGGAGGCATTTAGATGTTTTTATTTATTGTGTTTTTCTTAAATTATCTACATTGTGAAGCTCTAGTTACTGACTGAGACACCTGTAAACTATCACCACTTAAAAAAAAAGAAAAGAAATTAGAATACCCCTGTATATTTTGTTTGTTTGGTGAATACACATGGCATAAATATGCGTGAGTGAGTAAACTCATCTTTATTAAAGGAAGGAAGAGATAGGGAACTGTGGTCCCAGGAGACAGGGAACAGTCACATCTGCCTCACAAAGGAAGCTGAATCCAGTGGGCTTCCAGATGAAGGAGGTCGTTCCCATTACTTTGGGTCCAGCGAGGCTGAGTGTATTCTCAGTAGTTACTCACACACACAAACACACATACACAACACACTCACGGTGCCCACATAGATGGGTATGGAAAGTGGTATCCTTCCCCATACCACATAGGCACAAAGAATACTCATGTGAGCATGTAAAACACAGATGACTTTAACATTCATTCTCCTCATCTCTAGCTGGTCAGGACTGAAGCTCACCAATGAACATGCACACTTCCTCACTTTCTAAACACAAATAGACCCAGATTCATGAAGCCCTCAAGCATCAGCACGAGTTCTAAATATGGCTGATATCTATACACAGATCCTGAGCCTCTTACCAACTTGCTAGTTGAGACTTGGAGTCTTTCCAGATATGGGTGTCACTATAGCCACTGGCCAGTCCAGTTTAAAAGCCCAACCCCTGCCCAGTAAAAAGAGTGGTCACACAGAAATAGAAGGTAGTAAAGAATTCTGCAGAGACTACACTGATCAGATGCAGGGCTCAGCCAGACAAACATAATAAGCAGCAGCCTTATTACACTCCACCAGTCCTTTTGTCACCTCTTTTCTGCATTTTCCTGTATTTTTACTTCCATCCACCCTAATCCCTACCTTTCTCTACCTTTGTTTCCTCCTAGATTAATAACCCTTACCTAAATGCTTGTCCCCTTTGACCCCAGTTTTGTCACATTCATACACAAATTCAGTATTTTTGATATGGTGACCTAGAAAATCTTAGCTTTATATGGGATTACTGATATGGTTGCCTAGTGCTGTTGGCCTTGCAAGAATATAATCCCCCTGCAAATCCTCAATCTCCCCTTCTCTTCTCTTCTCTCCCCCCCCCCCCCCCCCCCCCCCCAATTACAATTATCTCTGAATTCTCCCCTAACCATCTTTGAAAACCAGTCATCATTCATGGCTTTATCTATAACTTGTCTGCTACTCATTCAGCAATATTATGCTCAGCAATTTCTCATGTTATGTCCAGTACTTTCCATGTCCTGTTCAATTATTGTAAATTCAGTCAGGGGCCTACAAATCTGTCCACATCACAGTTATGAGCTGCATAGATATTTCGGACAATTAACTTTTTTTAACTGTGTAACATTAAAGAAGTAGAAGAACTATAGCAGAATGAATTTACTTCCATTTACTTATGGAAAATTGTATAGCAAATATGCTTTTTTGCATATCCTGTACTTTGACATTCTGCTATGAAGGAACTCTGATTTAAAATGCCTTCTCAATACATACATCAGAAGCACTTTTCAATTATTTGCTGTAGCAATAACATTAAATTCATAACAAATCTATTCTCAGGTAGTAGCATGTATTGATTCCATATTTTGTCAGTCACTTGAATCAACAGAATTAAAAATAGACATTGATAAAGCAGTAAATTATACTTTTCAAAAAGATTTTTTTTTTTTGAAATGGTAAACAGAATGCTTTTAACTCGGAATTGTAAAACATAAGAAAGCATAGCTAATTTGTTCTAAACTAACCTGTAGATAAACATGTGGGTCACTAAATAATTTTCTTGCCAATACATACTAGCTGTATGGAGCTATTGTAAGTACATGGAACATTTACCAAGAGATCCAAATACCACAATCAATCTCTATTATATACAAAAACAGCTGATGCAGCAAACACCTTACAAGAAAATACCATTAGCAGAAAAAGGGTCAAACCACATTTTAATTTTTATCACTCAGTCCATTCATCGGAAATAGTTGTTTCAGAAAGGCAAGATGAATTGGACTTATTTTTTAGGACATATTATTCACTTTTCTTTAGAATCAGAGGACATTCAAAGTACCCTTTTTGAATTTGTTGCTATTCCTCATCACCATAGTAACAAAATTACAGTAAAACTATATAGCAACTTGCAAATGTTAGGGCTTGCTAATAGGAATAAACAAGAATGCCATTCCTCAGAGTCATAGAATCATAGAATGTCTCGGGTTGTAAGGGACCTTAAAGATCATCTAGTTCCAACCCCACTGCCATGGGCAAGGACACCCTCCACTAGACAAGGTTGCTCGAAGAATGAAGCTATTGACTAGTATTCATGCATACATGAGAACATTTGCAACATGAAGTGAGGGGAATTGGTCTATTATTTCTTATTATTCAATTTAATAAGTAGCTGTCCTTTTATAGTTCAGTAAAATACAGCAGCACTCACAGATGAGCTTTTTCATGAAAGCTGACACTATATATCAAAGCTTACCTTGTTTATTTTTTTCCTTTGACTTGGGAACATCTGGGTACTCCTGTCTCACACACATTGTACAACCAGAGAAGACAGATCATCAAAACAATGATTCCAACTGCTCTACAAAAGCCAGAAGGCATATTTCTACAAACCAAGTGGATTACTGAGCTGCTTCTTCCATTGTTTCTACCCCAAATCCTTCTGATCCTCATCATTTTTCCTGCCACCAGTGTAAAAATATTCTCAGCCTTTGTTAAAATTGCCACTGGATTGGATTATTAGAACAGTGAAAGGCTAAATGAACAAAATAACACAGTACAATGAAGGCCAATTGGGAAAAAGAGATCAAAGAAGTGCCTTTTTGGTAATGCTGTGCTCATTTGTAGCAAAGCAAGGAAAAGGGTATTGTTCTGCTAAAAAGAACATAGTTATACATATTTATATATATTTAGGGAACAGTAAAGGTAGCTAGAAGAGGAATAGGGAAAAACCTGATAGAAGATAAGGAAATATTGTTAATTACAGCATGGTAGGGAAGAATGCAGGGTTCAAGGACAGCAAGAAAAAAAGTGTTTAACCTTTTCTCCTTGGCCTCACCATGCAAAAGGGCAATATATATATTTATATAAATATATTGTATATATATTTTTATATATTTGCTACTTTGGAAAAAGAGTGCATTTAGTGTGAATTGGGAGCCAATTAACTAACCAGATCAAAGGGGATCGATTTAAAAGGAGACACTGAGGCAGCAACTGTACTCATGATCTAAAATACAAAGCACAACTTCCATAGGTCTGTCCAGGGTGAATTCAATAAATTCTTTACCAACTATCTAACATCTTTTAGGAAGAATTCCATGCTGAGCAGGAATGGTTATTTAATCATTAAAGCTACCTATGTCTTTGGCATTCCTCTACTTTATTATTTATTGTGTTCAGAATCTTCCGTGGAAAGCAAGAGCAATGCTCTGTCACCTGAACATCCATGCCTGATGAGTTTGAAAAATCAAGTCAATAAAAGGAATTCTGGAGAACCAGTGTGTTGAGCTTTTTATTTTACCATTCCAAAACCTGATGTCACATTCAATATATTTTCTAAAGAAGATTGAAAGGTGACTTGATTACAGCCCTCAGAAGGAGAAAATGTCAAACACTAAAGGGTTCTAATTCAGTGGAGAAAAGTATAACAAAAGCAAATGAATGAAGAGAGAATTTGAATCAAATATAGTTAGAAATGCCTCACATATTTACAAGTGAGGTAACAGACTACCATGAAAGAACGGGATTCTACAGTTGCTGATGTTTTCATGTCAAGGCTAGATGGCTTTTGAAAGGCAGTACTTTAACCATATGCAAGATAGAAGACCCAATATATAGGTAAGCAGTATAAAGACTTCTGGCCAGAACAGATGAACTGTTCTTCTAAACTTACAAATCTATTCACCAACTTTGAGTCAAAATGTATACAAAACCTCTTAAAGGTTATGTAAAATTAGGAATTCATACCAAATTCCCATTTAAAAGTTCACATTTTTGTCATTATCAGTACCTCTTGTTTAGCTATGTTTAAATAAATAACTAACTTCATAGCCACGCTAAGATCTAGAATGCTGTTAGCTGACCTCTGAATGCTGTTGTTAGCAAGCTAAAGAGGAAGCAGGATAAAAATAGATCTGTACAATCTGAAGTCGAATGTAAATCCTTGAAGAAGTATAATACTTGTTAAGCAATGAAAAATGTAGCTGGGAACAACATGTCGGTCCAACTTGCAAGTGCGTAAAGAATATCTACAAATTTTGGAGGCCAGCGGCTTAAATTAAAAATGTGCAAGGCAAATTCTTTTAACTGCATAGATTTGATGCATAACCTTCTACTTTACTTTATATCAGTAACAATGGCATAATTTTCAACATAGCTGTTTTGTATTTTTGTTGTCAACAACTTCGGCAGATCATGGAAGTACTTCTTCCATTAGTTAGACCCCAAAAGAGACAATTACTGAAAATACTGAAGACTCCTTAGTGTTCACTGATGAATGATTAGCTACTTGTAGCTATGATATATTGTTCAAATTTTCAGAAAAATAAATGCCCTTAACAGAGACCATATCCTATTGGGAGATGGCTGATTCAAGAAGCTTCAATATGAAAAAAATAACATAAATTATCAGCTTGATTGAAAATCTTTAATCAGATTTTCCTCTGATTAAAGAGGAAAATTCAAGAAACTAAAGACATCATCAGTAGGCTGGGTTCACCATAGTCTTTCAATACAGTGAATTCTTGTTTGTTTCACTTCAATAAAATAAAACTTGTGGAAGATTAATAATCAGGAATGAATTAGTAAACAGGAGTATCCTATAGACCTATATGAAAGCAAATGATTTTTTATTTAAGGAACTGAATCTTATTTCCAGAATTTCCTATTACTTTTACATGTGAAATGAATAATACCCTCCAGTACCTTTGTCTAAAAAAAATCAAACAACAGCAATAAAATCTTTCAATGTTTGATATAACTGTATCCCTGCTAGTCTTCTATAGTTTTATTACTAAATTTGAATGATAATCCATTGAAATTCAAAGGACATTCCTGGCACTTTTGATAAGGATCAATTGGTCAAAATAACATGTAGTGCCATTTGCATGAATATCTGGTGTTACGGGTTAACATTAAATATATATATATATAATAGAAGTCTCTCTGGGCTTTGTGTTTATACAACCATTTATCTTAGGAAGAGAAATATTTCCCAAGGAGCAAAATATGTGAAAGATTATACTAGGCTTCTATGCTTTAATGTGATTTCAGTACTTTTATTTTTTCATTCCCCTAATGAAAAATTAGTATTTTCTAAAGCATTTATGCATAAGGCAGAGTAGACTATTTCAGGAAACAGCATGTGTTACATCCATATATATTCACTTTACTTAGAATGAAGCAATAATATTTCAGGGTTAGCATAAAAAAAGGAACTATTTAATGGGAGAGTGATTTATTTTCAGTTTAATTGAAACAAGTGGTTGCTAGGAGTTACAGTCAAGGACCAAGATACACTGTAGGCAGTAAAGAGCAGATAGCCTGGGAATAGAGAGAAGAATGATAATTCAAATGTTATTATTATTATTATGTTCAGTTTGACAACTGAAATTATAGAAACCCACTTCTTATGTCATGTCCTTCTTAAGTTGTCCATTACTAATGTTCAGCACTCTTTTTCACTTTAAAACTAACTCCAAGATAAGGCTTTATTAATCTGAGGACCATCAGATTTCTGTTGATTAAATGAAAGTATTTCTGTAATTAAATTAATTCCTATTTGCATAGCTCAGTTAACAATTCATTGTAATTAGTCTAATGCAGTTCAATTCTTGCTTTTACTTTCCTGAGTATTATCAGCTGCCCTTCCTTTTAAATGCAAAACTGAAATAGATTTTTAACAATTCTCTTCGGAAAAGAATCACAAGCTATTGTCTCTCATATATCTAGACCCTGAAATGCACCAATATTTCTGTTGGTACAATAAATACTAATCTTTGAAATAAGAATACAGTATTGACAACTTCATGTACATTTCTAATCAAAAACAGTGAATGACATTTTTTTACTGCATGTGAAATTTCAAGAAAGTTTGAATGAAAATGAAATCTACTTAAGGCACTGTAAATCTAGGTCTCAGAAGAGACTGAGTGCAAATCTCCATGAGAGATTATAAGGGCTACAATCTTAATTTTAGACCAAATAGGCAGTATCAAAGCTCACTGATGTGCTTTATATAAAGCTCCAATCATCAGACTTGAAAATAGACATTTTCAAAGCAAATGAATGAAAAAAACATTAGCTTCCATCAGAGGAAAGCCTATTAGAGACAAAATTATGGCACTGCTGGAAAGACTCATCAAGAGTCCTTGCAAACTTTTTGTTTTACTTCTTATCTTGACTAAACCTCAGAAATTCTAAAATTGCTGAAGCAAACAGAGTTGGACTGATTCTAAGCTGATGACATCCTGGTCACTATGAAGGCAGCATGCATTTGCTGTCACTGCTAGTGGAAGGCAGTTGTTCTCTAGGGTGAGAAAAGGGCATCACCCTAGTTCTAACAGATATACTATTTCCAGTCTAAAATCATTTCCTAATGCCTCAGTTTGTTGCAGAAAGGGGTGTTCAAATCACTGCTAGGGGCAGCAAGAATAGCCTTAATGTTCAAATTGAGAGCTTTGACTTTTACGAAGGATACCAATGCTACCCACTCACATAAAGTCTGGATATAAAAGTGCCTTTCTTGCAGCAGGCTGACAGGGTTTACAATGCAGCACAAGAAAATCTAACAGTGTATCCATTAATAGGGAAGCCATTAATACTCTGCATTTTTTACTACAGTAAAATGATGTGATTACTTATGCATCTTTGAGGAAGGTGATTTTAAAAGTCTGGTGATTAATTCCCTTATAAATAAATGCCCTTCTGTAAGGCAACAGTTTCTCCACATAACATTAATGCAATTGCCCAGCTACCCCTCAGGTGACAAGGCCTTTCTTATACAAAAATGCAAGATGTGCTGCTAATGGCTCACATATAATTCTTCTAAATATTCCACCTCTTTGAGATGACATTGCCTATTCTGTAATTTGTGGACTAGCATTGTATTCAGCATGTTCTATACAGGTATGAATGCGAAAGAGACTTTTACTTAAATTGTGCAAAGGCACTAATGTTTGTCTGGCTGAAAACCTGGGGATGCAGCTAGATCAGGGAAGGGAGAAGAGAGAATCCAAGAGGTGTAAGATCATAGAATCATAGAATGGCTTGGGTTGGAAGGGACCTTAAAGATCATCTAAGCCAAGCTCCCTGCCATAGGCAGGGATGCCACCCACTATATCAGGTTGCCCAGGGCCTCATCTAACCTGATCTTGAACACCTCCAGGGATGGGGCATCCGCGACCTCTCTGGGCAACCTCTTCCAATGCCTCACCACCCTCTGCGTGAAGAATTTTGTCCTAACCTCTAATGTAAATCTCCCCTCTTTTAGTTTAAAACCATTCCTCCTTATCCTGTCGTTATTCGATTGAGCAGAGTCACTGTCCATCCTTTTTATAAACCCCCTTTAAGTACTGAAAAACTGCAATGAGGTCTCCCTGGAGCCTTTTCTTCTGTAGGCTGAACATCCCCAGCTCTGTCAGCCTTTCTTCACAGGAGAGGTGCTCCAACCCCTTGATCATCTTCGTGGCCCTCTAACAGATCAACATTCCTGTTGTTCTGGGGGCCCCAGACCTGGATGCAGTACTGTGGCTATCTGGGCTGCAATCACACATTGCTGGCTCATGTCGAGCTTTTTGTCCACCATAACCCTGAAGTCCTTCTCTGCAGGGCTGCTCTCAGTGAGTTCTTCTCTCAGTCTGTACTCGTGTCCAGGATTGCCCTGACCCAGTTGCAGCACCTTGCACTTGGACTTGTTGAATCTCATTAGGTTCATGTAGGCCCAGTTCTCAAGCTTGTCCAGCTTTGGATGGCATTCCTTCCTTCTATTGTATCAAATGCACCACTCAGCTTGTTGTCATCTGCAATCTAATGTTTTGCTTTGCCAGGATAGGCTTATTTGTGAACACATCAAATCAAATCGTACCAGTGCTGGACCTACCCATGGTCACAGACCATCTTCATATGCTCATATTATCTCCTTCTATTGGGCAAATACCATTTTTTTTTTTTAGAAGGGAAATATCTTCCTGGGTTTGCAACATAAAGACAATGTATGATTAATCTGGTATGGACAGGAATCAGGACAGAACTAGTAGGCAGAAAGTGCTTTTTTAGAGATATTTGAGAGGATGTTTCCTCAGGAAACAGGCAGAAACCACTTCAGTTATGAGAAGGTGTTGTGGGCAAAGCAGCAAAAATAAATTGAATAGAAAAAAAAATCACACATGAAAGAAAAATGTTAAATGACCAAAAGGGCATTTATTGTTAGATGTTTATGTTACTAATACAGGGATGTATATTTCCTGGTCTTCAAGAGCTGTTGCAGAAAATAAAAGCAGTATTTATTAGTAAATGATAGGTGAAAAACCTTAAAGAAAAGAAACACATTTTTAACAAATATGATCCAACCTTTTCTACTTTATTGTTTGTGTGGTTTTGGCCAGATAGAAATGAAGAGCAACATCCCTCCTGAAGAGCTTAATAATATAGGAAAGGGAACATGCCTCGAGGAACAGTGTAAGTCTATTAAATTCGCAACAGGCAAGGTGTTACTTAAAACTTATATGGACGTCTATAAAAACCCCATCAGAAATTGAAAGGTCCTGAACCTTTCTGTTCTTCGTGAGGAAATATAGCCATATTTTCTTCTCTTCTGTTTAATGGAGTAATGAGTAGTAGCTTCAATGCTTCATAGTGGCAATGATTAACTGCCTATTGAAATCCAATCCCTTCTTTACTTAATTTAATTTAATTTATTTTATTTTAAATTTTATTTTATTTTATTTTATTGCATTTTATTTTATTGCATTTTATTGCATTTTATTGCATTTTATTTTTTAAGTGGTGGAGACTTTGGGGCTTCTGCTTCTCCTTAGGATCTAAGTTGTCCAGTTGTTTTTTCAACTTCCCTCTTTTCCAAAGGCTAAACAATGGGCTTAAAAACAAATTTAACATGAAAGAAAATACTGAAATATTTTTTTCTATGTCCCATAGGTATGTTTGTTACTTATGCTGTTTCTCTTGGCTCTTTTAACAGATTTTTTTTTTTCACTGAAATTTTGAATAAATGCTGTGTTTTTTTATTTTTCTGAAACACAAATAATTTGATCATAGTGCGTAATGTGGGTAAAATATTGTTGATATACTTCATTTTCCTAATTCTAATATATTATAATTTTCTGTGAAATATCTATCAAAGAAAGTTATTTGTCTTTATATATGTATATTAAGATGATATTACTATAAAAAATAAAATCCCGTTTCTATATTTCTTCTGCTCAGATTTGCTGACTTGCCAGCCAATGTTGGATGAGAAGATAGTTAATCATTATATTAACTGAAGGGACTCAGTCTAGTTCAACAAAATAAGTAGAGTAACAGTTTAAAATATTAGCCAAGCTTGTACATATTTTGGTAATATTGTGACAACAGTAAGTTTAAGATTCAAGTTATTTAAAGATTTTTATTTCTAAAAAGACCACATCAATATTTAGATCTTACATCTCCAAGAAGTACACAGACTGGGAAATATACTGAAAAAGAAAGAAAGAAAGAAAGAAAGAAAGAAAGAAAGAAAGAAAGAAAGAAAGAAAGAAAGAAAGAAAGAAAGAAAGAAAGAAAGAAAGAAAGAAAGAAAGAAAGAAAGAAAGAAAGAAAGAAAGAAAGAAAGAAAGAAAGAAAGAAAGAAAGAAAGAAAGAAAGAAAGAAAGAAAGAAAGAAAGAAAGAAAGAAAGAAAGAAAGAAAGAAAGAAAGAAAGAAAGAAAGAAAAGAAAGAAGGAAGAAAAATGTACAGAGTAGACTGTAATTTTTTCCTAAATTGTTCTAATTGTTCTAAACCTGTTCTGTCACTGCACTCACTGGTAGAATCCATTCCCATCTTTCCTGTAGGCCTCCTTTTTATACCTTCTGCTTAATGTCATGTATACAGAAAAAAACCTATCCCAAATCCCACCTGAATTACTATTTAATGGGAATGAAACAACTATAGAAACCCCAAATGGAAAAATTAACATTTAAGAGGTTTATGTAAATTTACTGAGTATGAAAAAGAGGTGAAAATGCTCCGATCAATAAACAGACGAATTTGAAAACTAGAAAAATGAAAAAAATGATGGCAAGATTATTGCAGGAAATGGTTACAAAAAAAGAAAAGTATAAAAATCATTTTCTTACTTTACATGTGATACAACCATTGTGCTTGTATCACATGTAAAGTAAAAAAATGATGTATTACAAAGCATCAATAGATCTCTTCTAATTTAATATGAGACTCTAACTCTGAACTTAATTTGTAGTCTATTATCAGTCAGATAAACTTTGTAATGATACAATTCAAATTGTTGATATCTGTAGTAGAAAATGTAGTAACTACGTTTGAAATTTATATTAAAGATGTGAAAAGACCACACATTCAACAGCATGAAGTCACATGGCTGAGTAGTGTAATTACTTTGTGTAACTTTGGCTCCTACACTCATATTTAATGATACACTGTACTACTGCTTGAGATTTTAAAAAGCTACATGGCAGTTTAATTTTACAAGATCAGTACAAGTCTGGTAAGAAGCATACATGGAACAACTTTACAATTTATTTTTTCAAATTTTGAACACTCATTTTTGAACACTCTAAGATAAACCATAGGTATTATAGTAACGGAAATTATTTAAAAATTAAAACAGACTGAGATTTATAGAAATATATTGGTGAAGTTAGCTATTTAGTAAGCTCTTTAGGAACATAAAAAATGCACTACAAAATGAAGCATGACAAGTTTTGTAGGGACAAAACAGCTTTTGTAGATCAAACCTGGGTCTTTATTTATTTTTTTCTTCAACTGTTTCTGTCAAATCAATAAATGTATTTTTACTTCCAACTTTCATTACCTTAATCTTTAGGCCTTCAGTTGTTAGTTACTTGCAGATTTTGGTCCTCACTGCTACAAAACCCTATGTCTATAATGTGGAAGATCAACATGTCTTTAACTACATTAACCCCCAAATTAATTTTCCTCTAGATTGTATGTTTTTATTTAAATGGAAAAGGACAAATTGCTAAAAAGTGGCAAAACCCCTTCAGAAGGCATTGAATGTACAGCCTTTTTGATGGGATGTATAAAATCATGTATTTATTGGCTATTGTGAAACACTCATAATACTTTGGGTCGTTCTATTTTATAAAAACATAAAATTTTCACAACATGAATAACAATCTTTGTGTAATCTGTTTTGTGTAATCTAATCTGTAATCTAAATTTGTGTAATTTGTTAGTACTTACCTTTCCAGCACCATAAACCTAGCTGAGATATTAAAAACACAAAAAAAGCCTGAATTACATTTCTGAAAGCACCTAAATGACTTGACACAGAAAATAAATGTGCTATGTGAGATATCTCACTTAGAGGTCTCTTCTAGTAAAGCTAGACTATTTCACAATTTAAAATAGCTTGTATAAAGTAGTGTTGGCAACTCCGTATTGAATTTTACACTTCATTTTTTGGGTGAATTAGGTACTTTGGTATCCTATGAAGCCCCATTTTTAAAAACAATCTAGGCACCTGCAGGATGAAAATTCTAAGCTAGTACTGGAAAATATGCTGATAAATGACAGCTTTAGATAGTGGAATGCACAAGTTGGCCACATATTTTTGAAAAGTGGTTGTGAATTCTGTGCTAACAGGTTTACTGCATTCTACATAATGATTTATTCTGCCCATCTTCTTTTTCCTTCTTTTTTATTTTTTTTTATTTTTATTTTTTTCCTAGCATATCTTTGGAATCCATAAGATTTACTCTGTGCATTTCATAGCAAAATTTTATTCAGTTTAGTCATTCATTTGTTCCCAGGGTAGCATAGAGTTTTGCCATCAATGAATATATATGTAGTTCAGGCAAGAAGAGCCTGGAATTAATAATGGTGAGCAACTCCCATGTTTCTAAAATTAAAGAAGGTTTTAAAGCAAATAAAAAAAATCAACAAAAACAAAAACCCAAAGACTGTTATATTCTAGCAAAACTAACCTCCCTCTCTCACAGAGAAAGAAGTCACCAATTATCAGCTAATCAGGTGTCATTATAAATGCAATCTGCAGATATATGTTTTTCTATTGTTCTGTGACTGATGAGACTTAAAGTCTTAAATTAACTTATATTTTTTATCTTCCAATGGAACATGTTATATGAAAAGAAAGAAGATAACTTAAATTTTGATTAAAACTTCTGAGTCAAATTATTATACTAATGACAAACAGGTAAAACAAAAATTCCCATTTGAACTGAATTTAGGTATAAAAGAGATAAAGTAGAAAGAAATGATTGACAAAATATACATCCTTCTTTGGGAACAATCTGGGTTACATTTCTTAGGTTATTTTTAATTCACTTATGCAAACATGCAAAATGCCGCACCTCCTAGTCTTTAGGCAGTC
Organism: Anser brachyrhynchus; assembly: GCF_964034855.1. Taxonomy (NCBI): domain Eukaryota; kingdom Metazoa; phylum Chordata; class Aves; order Anseriformes; family Anatidae; genus Anser; species Anser brachyrhynchus. The sequence goes on along the minus strand of NC_137696.1, from coordinate 97,592,517 downwards.
ATAATCATGTTTATTGACTAACCCATCTCAGTGCATATATCATCTCACATAGTCTGGTATAATCAGAAGGAATCCTGTAAAAAAGTTCATGAATGTACATTGATGAAACATATCAGTAGATGCAATAAATATATTCAGAAATTTCCTCAGCTTTCCTTCCTACAGAGTAGAAGTCATCAGATTAATAGTATGTTTTACATCTTTGGACACTGAAAGCTCTAGACTAATTCTTACTGAGATCCAAAAGAAATGAAAGAGACCTGTAACTGGAAGTTCCCTAAAAGACCTCTAAATATTGGCTCTAGCATGCCTGTACTACGTACTTCAGTATTTAGCAATCATGACTAAAATATAATAAATGTAAACATTTAAGAATTGTTAAATTATTCAAGAGTTGCTTATTATTACTATATTATTTTTTTTTTCAGCAGTATTATTTTCAAGAATTCCTCTGAAACCAGTAGAAATCAGAGATGTAATATTTTAAATATAGGTAGTTCAGGTAGTTATATGAACCCAGGAAGAGCTTTAAATTAAGAAGCAGAAGGAAAGTTGACATTTTGGTACTTATCTTCTAATATACAAAGTTTCTAGAAGCACATGACAGGTCATTAACTTTGTCCTCTCTCCTCGAAGTTACTACAGCCAACTGACTGATGATAAAGGATATGCGTGGGCTGGAAAATCAAATGGAGTCATAGAATCATAGATTCATTTAGGTTGGAAAAGCCCTCTAAGATCATCTGTTCCAACCTTTAACCTAGCACTGCCAAGTCCACCATTAAACCATGTCACTAAGCACCACATCTACGTGTTTTTGAAGACCTCTAGGAATGATGACTCAACTACTTCCCTGGGCAGTCTTCTCCAATACTTCACAACCCTTTCAGCAAAGAATTTTTTCTTAATATTCAACCTAAAGCTCCCCTGGTGCCACTTATGGCCATTTCCTCTTGTCTTATCACTTAGAGCATGGGAGAAGAGACCAATCCCCACTTTGCTATAGCCTCCTTTAATGTAATTGTACTTACAGTAATGTACTACCCCAGCTCCCGCAGCCACTTCTTGTAAGCCTCGTTCTCCAGACTCTTCACCAGCTTCATTGCCCTTCTTTAGACACGCTCCAGCACCTCAATGTCCTTCTTGAACTGAGGGGCCCAAAACTGAACACAGTATTTGAGGTGCAGCCTCACCAGGGCCAAGTACAGAGGGACAATCACTTCCCTAGTCCTGCCATGGTATTTCTGATCATAGTTAGGTAGCTGTTGGCCTTCTTGGCCACCTGAGCACACTGCTGGCTCATATTCAACAGGCTATCAACCAATACCCCCAGATCCCTTTCTGCCAGGCAGCTTTCCAGCCTGAAAAGTGGCTTTCCAGCCACTCTTCCCCCACCTAGCCTGTAGCATTGCAAGGGGTTGAGCATTCATTAGAATACTCTAGTGCTTTCTTCTGCAACATGTAGCGTGGCCTCTTCTCTTGATTGCTGTCAAATCTGTATTGTGTGAGAAAGTCAAAAGTTTCTAGTAAACAGGTACCAAGCCATTTATACCTTTGTACATCAACTCTAAATCAACAAAACACACCTGTAGTCAAATGCAGCTCACAGCACTATTTTATTATGTGCATATCTACATAATAAACTTGACAAGTCTCTTGACATATTTTCACTGTCAAGTTTTCACGTGGAGTCCTTTAGTGAGATACAGTTATTAAAACCATTTAATTCTCTCACACAGTACTACTACAACACAATTACTAGTAATGCAAAATGCAAGAGTACATAAATAAGAGAAAAATCCCCAGCAATATATACATCCAGAAAAATTACTAGGTACAGTTAGCAGTGCTACCTAGCGAGCAAACTAAGGCCATTGAGAAAAGGGATGAGACCCAAGGGCTGGTGGCTTGAACCTTTAGAATCCACTAATTCCTATGAATACCTGCACAAAAATATTTTCAAAATGAGAAGTTTAACAGATGTGAATGACTGAAGCAGTAATTTATTTGTGTCTATGGTTTTACTGTTACAGAGGACATACTTTTCTAATCTGTTGGTAGTGTAGAAGCAGGTTCACAATAAAGTAAGAAGAAAGAAACTGGTGTAGGGAATAATGAAATTGGAAGAGAATTCATTGTTCAGTGCTTGACTGAATTATTTGGAATATATATACATACTTTTTTGTTTGTTTGTTTCCATGGTTCTCAGAAATCACAGTCCTAATGACATATTCCCTCTATTATAGTGAAACAGAGAGTTTCAGCTGAGATGCATCCCTACCAAATTACTTAACATTGTGCAGGAACATGACGGTAGATTTGAGGAAACTACTAAAGACCTGGAAAACAGATCTTGGAGAGATTTCCCCTTGAAATTCAGTAATTCAGGGTTGAGGAAGATATGTAAATCGTAGCAATATATTCTGGGAGGTTGTGCCCTCAGGCAACTTCAGAGAGCAGGGAGATATGTTAAATAAGGGGAAGCCTGAGGTAGAAGTGAGGACTGAGTATATTGCTGCTGCTGCTGCTGATGATGATTATAAGGAGGAGGAGGAGGAGGAGGAGCAAGTGAATGGTAGAGAAAGCAAGAGAAAAAAAAAGCCCTTGAATCTCAGTAAAGGAGTCCATGACACTAATGGGGAAGCAGTAAAATGGGATGAGTAGCTCCCAATATCCTTGTTTTGGTACATTTTGTATCCTAGGAGGCAGAGGAAGAAGAAAAATGTTGAGAACAGCTGTTTAAAAAAAAAAAAGTTTATAACTTTTATGTTGATGGTGAGAAAAACATGCTATTTTTAGCTTGAGTATTGCCACATCACTGATTTTTAGCCTAGCTAGTGAATTTTAAGATTTTAAGACTGCCATGTAAAATCCCAAGAGGGCTCAGTTGTGCTAATGTCTAAAATGAAGAAAATGTTCATGTGGGTAAAATGTGTTATGTGTTAGGTGACCACATCACATCATTTTATGATCCAACTTATCTTTGCATCTTCTAGAATACATGTTAATGTATTATAGTGAATTAATCCTGAGAGGAAAAAATCTCTAGGACTACCTATAGAAAAAGAACTTTAATTAAAATTAGAGAATCATGTTTTGTACATCTGCCAACTATTCATATTGTGGTGAGAAAGAAAAGGGCTGTTTATTATGGCAATTGATAACATTGTTAGACTCAGAAACAACAGAGTATTATATGCTTTCAAGAAAATCAGCCTTTGAACATCCAAGGCTTCTTAGAATAGTAACTTTTAGTCTCAAAGGACCTTTCAGTATATTTCCATTTCCTGAGGCCAAATTTGATATCCATCAGAATTATTTAATGTGACAGGTTGGGAGTAGTTAGATGGATGCCCCAGGATGCTCAGCAGTCTATTGGGGCACCCAACAATTCAGGAAGCACTGAAGACATAGAATGCACTTGGTACAGACAACATGCCAGGGCAATAATATCAAGAGGGTAATAGGGCCTAAAGTCTTTCATAAAAACAGATAGTACCGCCATGGTCTTATGATTCTAAAATAGTTATGTAATATAAATCAATATAAGCTGGGTATGATAAAAGAGGCCTTAGAAAATGGAAACAGAGGATGAAGCATAAGGGAGTACAAGTAAGGGATGATAAGAGATGGGGCACAGGCTTGACACTAGAGATTTGATGGCTGTAAGCAACTCGCCAGTGGTCAGTTAAAGAAATGCAGACCTGGAGCTGGACAAAACTGATCTTAAGTGTAAAAAAAGAACAAAGAAATAGTATCCAACTTACTAAAAGCCACCACATATAATAAATTCAGATGTAATGCGGAGCTGCAACCCAGTGAAGAGAAAGAAAGATATAAAGACATGTTAGCAAACATATAAGCATGACCCTAAGTGGATCCTGGAACAAGGAAGATGAATCCACCAGAATAAATATTATATTTCTCCTGGAGAAGGACTTCTGCTGCCAACACTGGTATAAAACCTCTTAGAGAAAAACGGTAAGCATAACATCTGGAAAAGGGTTAGATGCCAAGAAATGTGTGTATAACAACCTTAACTGTATTGTTGTTGAAATATTTTCTGCATTAACGATTGTTAAGATTTCATTTATACTATACATTTTTGTCTTTATACAGTCCTCTTCTCAGTTGCGCCCAGTGACAGGACGAGAGGCAATGGGCACAAACTGAAGCACAGTAAATTCTGGATTAATACAGGGAGTCACTTTACTATGAGGGTGACAGCAAACTAGAACAGAGAGGTTGTAGAGTCTCCTTCTCTGGAAATATTCAAAACCTGCCTGGATGCCATCCTGCTCAATTTGCTCTAGGTGGTCGTGCTTGGCAGACGGGTTGGACTAGATGATCTTCAGAGGTCCCTTCCAACCTCGGCCATTCTGTGGTTCTGAGAATAAATATACTGGTTAATAAGAGGACCCCTTTAATAGTAAATGAGAGCTCTACTGTGTCAGAAGATTATGTTTTTTCTCAATATATGTGATGTTTGTGCTCTGAGACATATAAAATGCAATTTTGTATGACCTAACATGAGTCATATAAAAACTAGATGTTCATTGTAACCCCTGTTAAAACCACCAAAGTGAAACAAACACCTTTAGAGTATGGTTCATTCCATCTTAAAAAAAAAAAAAAAATCTATAAAAGATATCATTGCAAGATGCAATGAATTGTTCCTGGGAAACTTCAATTTCTCCTAACTAAACAGGGCAAACTAATCAAAGAGTTCAGGTTAGACACAGAACTATGCAAGTAATGTGAGGCTGGTCAACAAAGAATATCTGAAAGTTTGTCAAATGAATAGAGGAAAGGTAACCAGAGAATGTAGTCTTACCACAGATTTATCTTCAGAAGCATTCATTTTGCAGAAAGCTAGAAAAGCTAATCGATAAAAACAATCTTTTTTTTAGTCTGTTGTTTTTACTGTCAAGATAGTAAACCATGTTTTTGAAATGACTGGTTACTGTTTGGAAAAAAGACAATGAAAGAAAAGCTACTTCAATAGTGATGCATTCCTACCTACATTTTTAGAGATTTTGTTATGGATATGACAGCTAAAACTCTCAAATGGACAGTGGTTAACATAATCTTTTCACTTTTCCTAAAGTGTATTTTTATTTTCACCTATAATCTCCATTCATTTTTGAAAATGTCCTTAATTTAAAAGATTGGAGTTTGATGAAGCCAAGCCATGCCAGACCAGAACTAAGATAAGATAAGAGTGTCTGCAGGGTGCACCACGTTACATGAAAGCAGCCTCATACCTGAAATCAAACATTAGCCATTTACTGACCAAATTTCTTGGATGTTGCCTATGGGTAGCTATTGATCTTAAGGATGTTGGGATGTGGAAAAGGAGCAAAGTGAAGCTGAGTTGCTAGTTAGAGCAGGAAGACAGTTCAAGTGAGGGTTGCTCTCTGGGAGGTATTAAAATATCAAACAGCAAATCTTTGGTATGTCAAAATTTGAATTGCTTTGAGCATGATGTAGAGACATTATAGTGCCAACAGCACAGGAACACTAAGCTTTCATTTGCCTTCAGGACCATACTCCACTTTAATGAATCATAGAATCATTCAGGTTGGAAAAGGCCTTTAAGATCATCTAGTCCAACCTTTATCCTAGTACTAAAATCCACCACTAAACCATGCTACTGGTTTAACATGCTACTGAAGGTCTTAAAGGTGTCATTTGTAAATGCTAATGGTAAATGATATCAAATGCCATAACAGCAGATGTATTAAATGAATTGGTTGTATGCAGGTCAATCAACATTATGAATGGGTTGTATGCAGGTCAATCAAAATTATTTTATAATTCTTTAATTATTACCTTCTAATAAAATCAGTATTTTCAGATTTTTAAACATACCCATTTTCCTATACTTATTTGGAAGAATAATGAAAACTGTGCAATGAGTTCTAGCATCTTTTCTCCATCAGTGATAATTAGCTACTAGTCCAGGGAGAAAGATTAGTATAGTGAATAGCGGTGTTATTAATCCTGTGACTTTCTGTCTGGAAATTATTTCACAGACCACTAACATTTAGTGGCATGTGTGGAAGATGGCATTTATGCTCTGTCTCAAAAATTGTTTTCAGAGTTTCCTGGCTAGCAACATAGACGTACATATCCCTATGGCTAGCGCATCTCTTCATGACTGAACAGACCGGGATCCATGGGCAGGAGAAAAATGCAAGTATGGCACATGCTAGGCATGTGATACTGGAGGTCTCCCCGCCCAGTGACAGTGGTCTTGACGAACTGGAAATAAGAGCATACGTAGTGATGATCTGGCTATGTGCCATTACCTTGGAAAACAGGTAAAAAGACCACGAGGGGAACACTATAAAAAGACGGTGCCTTTTCAAGACACGAGGGACCTTCCCCACTGCAACTTTGAAGACAACAGACCAATAGGATGTTGCTGGATCCATGGTGGTGACTATCTCTTGCAATCTATCAGATACCTTAGCTTATATTTCAATACCTTTTCTGTCAATCCTCCTTTCTTAACTCTTGCTTCTCTTTTGATATTTTTAAACAAAAGTAATTAACTGGCAGACAACATTTGACCTTCATTGTATCTTGATCTCGCTGTGGGTGACTCACAGTCCTCTGAGCAATCAGAATGGGACAGCATGTCATTATAGAAGAGCCTCAACTTTAATTCTTTAAGGAAGCTTGTACTTCTGGTGGAGGGATTCCAAATGAGAAAGTTAGATACTTGTTTTACTGGGTTTACTGCATGTCAAATGACACTATAAGTTGGTATATGGTAAATACTTTTAAAAGCATGAGAGTGCACAGCATAAAGGATTATTGTCTGTTATAACTTTTTCTGTCTCCCATACTACATGTTAGATGGAAGTTGCTGGAGGGAATGGATGAAATCACTCCTGAGTACAACTGAAGCTGTTGGAATACAGGCAGAGCTGCAAGCAACAAGATGGGTGATATGAGCATACAGAGAGACAGAGAAAACATACGAGCTAAAGCACTCTGGTGAAGGACAGAGACAGATTTTTCCTGTGGTCCCAGGAAGAAAAGCATAGGAATTGCTTCAGTGCAGAGAACTGGGCTGACAAAATAACTGTTAGAGAACTGATAGCGAAATTGGAGGAAAGGACACAACAAAGGTATTTGTATTTTAATCTGTTCTAGTATTAATGTATCTCTTTATAAGTTAATTGTTCTCATGCTTTTATAAAACACAGCTTTAGCAGTTTAAAGCCCTTCCTTATTAAAGTGCAGGCAGGCCTGCTTCAAAGCTTTGGCTGACTCAGGTTATGTCACATTTTCTAATTTTTTTCCTACTCTGTAGTGGAAAAAGGTAGTTTATAGTATAGTATAGTATCATATTGTATTGTATCGTATCATATTGTATTGTATAGTATAATTATAATACACTTACACTCAGTACAAGTTAGCTAGAACAAAAGGTACTTGAGTAGGCTACTAAAAAAATGTACTAATTACCTTAATCTTGACTTGGAGGGTAAGAAAAACTCTTAAACAAAACAAAACTAAGTATTGGAGAACATGGAAGACAAAATGGAAAACTGCTAGAAGCAGGAAATGGACATGTATTCGCAAGTATTTCACTTATAGCTGCCTATCTGATGTTAAAACTGCTTGAGTTTCAGAGTTTACAAAAACATGAAATCTTAATTAATTAATTGAAGAGTGAGAGCTCTTCTGCCTTTTTCAATATACAGTGTTATCAGTCAAGACAGCTCCACTCAATCTGCTATGTTATTTTTTACTGCATGAATTCTGAGGAACTACATCTGAACTGTAAACATTAACAAAATGAATTATTGAGTTATTTAAGTGTGGCACACTAATGTACTGTTTCTGATGCTGGATGACTACAGATCACTCCCAAGGCATTGTTCTCAAAGACAGAGCCAAACAGCATGATAGCTTCTAGCTATACCTTCTTGTCTCACGTTATTTAACAACCACTGTTACCCTTCTGCTGCTGTTAAGGCTAAGGATGAACTGGGATGATGACTACTTTACTGATTTACTAATATCCCTTCCTTCTGTTGTTATTTTTATGCTTGCAGTGGTTTTCGGGACCACAAGTTTGACAGATTTATCTTCCTAAATAAGAAGGGGGTGAATGTTAGTATTAACTATGCATAACATAGCATTAACATAATATTAACAATGAGAGTTACGAGCTCTTGATGCCTTCCTGATGAAAAGTATGATATTCATGGAAAGAGTTTCATCCTCCTCTGTCTCAGGTGTAAGTTACTTGCTTGTTTTCAATATATTTTCATATCATAGACCACTTCTCCCATACTGCCAGCAGCAGTCTAGCAGTGGCCCCCAGCCCCATGCACACAAAGGGCTGCTGTCTGTCAGGAAGTGACTGGTGATGATGGTGGTGTCACTCAGTGAAGCCATTCCCAGAGCTGAAGCTAAGGGAGAAACACTGGGCCCTTGTGCAGGGATTACACCAATGAAATCCAACTAAGACAAAGGGCAGGCTGAGCCCCTGCCCCTGCACTGTTGTGTCAGACTGTGAGCTTCTATAGGTAACAGCAAAAATCACATATTCAGTGGGCCACACAAGCATTACACACACTCATAGGTGCAAGACATTGTCAGCCAGCTAATCAGTAGCATGCTTGTCCTCTAACTGGCAAAGAAAAAGGTAATCTGATGTGTATATACTGAAGGACTTGTGATATTCACTATAGAAAGCACTTCAGTTTGTGCACGAACCTATCGCCTTGCTATCCAAACCTGTATCTTGTTGACTTTACTCATCCTGCTATGGAAAAATGTTCTGTTACTTCATTTAGAACACTGTTTTGGAAGATAAAGTATACAGAGCCTTGTAAAGTTTGATTCATCCTCTAATGTCCACCCGATGCAAAAAATAACTTTTTTTTTTTAATCCTTTCCCTTCATTCTATTTTCAAACTGTGTTCTGTTCTTTCTTCATATCCTTCATTTTTACTCACTTCTAAATATACTGAGCTTATTCTTCTATCTGTTCAGTTTGACAACATAAACCCTTACAACTGTAGTGATCGCTAAACTGCAGAAAAGACAAATTCTTCAGGACTCAGTCCATAACTTTTATTTCCTACAACTCTTCAACTTATTGAGGTTCCAGCTAGCATTCTCATATCCTTAGCTTTACCTATCCTTTGGTAGAAAGACTCTAATTCATAAACATAATTCTGTAGTTTTAGCTTCTAGAATCTCAGCAGACATGAGATCTGGACATAAGAGGAGATTTAAACCTAGGTTTTATTTGCAAACAAGTACTTAAATTGCACGTGTACAAACACGTACTTAAATATTCAACTGTGCTCTGATGCGACTGAAACCTTACTTCTTTTTCACATTTACAGTAAGCATTGTTTCCAGTAGAAGTTGTTGTATTGTTCAGATTTCCCCAAGATGAATGAGACTACGTATGTGCATTTTTTTTTTTTTGAAAGAATATTAGAATACATCTTATCTGTTTTGGGTAATTTGACCTCAAGAACAAATTACATGATTGACTCTTGAAGTAAATAAATGAGTATTTAAATATCGTAATTTAGTCCCCACTGACAGGTGATTTTTTGTTTGTTTGAAATTAGTTCTGCTTTTGCTGTAGCTGTTTTTGGCTTGTTTTAAGTCTTGATTTCCTTCAGATTTCCTCAGAGAAGTGGTAAGCCATTTGGATGGGTTAAATTATGAGACAGGCTGAAGAAGAGAATCATGAGTTGTGATTTGTTAGAATTGTCTTTGGAAGTGATTTACCAAGAGAAGAAAATTTATGCAAAGTACATGCACATTTATTTAAATTCTGTTTTATGAGTGGGACATAAATATATTGGAATGGGTCACCAATTCAGCCACCAGACTGAAGTGGAGCCACCTGTACAGTGCAGAGGATTCTCCCCTAAGTCTGCTCAGTTCCCAACAGGGCAGAAGGAATCTACCCTTGACTTTTGTTGTTGTTGTTTAAAGTGACAGAATATATCAACTGAAACCACCAAACAACAGCAATTCAGTTTGTTACCAATACCTTTTAAATGCTCTGCTGAATGGGTGCCATTATTCCATACTGCTCATTTGGGTTAGTTTAAAATGCTGTGTCATACTGATGTCAGTATTTCTGACTTACTTACGGTTTCTTCTACCTCGCTTGTGACTGAAGAGCCTTCTATTCTGAATTTATTATCCTGTTGCATACTATCATTAAACACTTTGAATACTCCTATAAAAATGATAAAGGTACTGCTGATATTGAGTCATGATATATGTTTACAGGTAATACTATTACTATGTATTAGGTTTATGTGAGGATTTGGTAGCTGGGGGAGCTGCAGGGGTGGCCTCTGTGAGCAGAGCCCAGCAGCTGCCCCATGTCAGATCAGAGCCAGTCGGCTCCAAAAGGGACCCGTCACTAGCCAGGGCTAAGCCAGGGAGCAACACTGGGTAGGCCTCTGGGACAGCAGATTGAAGAAAGGGGAAAAACTGCTGTGCGACAGCAACTGGGAGAGTGAGGAGAGAAAAAATGGGAGACAAACAGACCTGCAGCCCCCAAGGTCAGCGCAGCAGGAGGGCAGGAGGTGGGTGCTCCAGCACCAGGAGGTGGGTGCTCCAGCAGCAGCAGTTCCCCTGTGGCCTGTGGAGAGGCCCCTGGTGGAGCAGGCTGTCCCCCTGCAGCCCACGGGTCCCACATGGAGCAGATCTCCACGCTGCAGCCCGTGGAGGAGCCCCCGGTGGAGCAGGTGGATGTGGCCTGGAGGAGGCTGCGGCCCACGGAGAGCCCCCGCAGGAGCAGGCCCCGGGCCGGAGCTGCAGCCCGTGGAGAGGAGCCCACGCAGGAGCAGGGGGTCTGGGGGGAGCTGCTGCCCGTGGGGGACCCGTGCTGGAGCAGTTTGCTCCTGGGGGATGGACCCCGTGGTACGGAGCCATGTGGGAGCAGTTCTTGAAGAGCTGCTGCCTGTGGGCAGCCCCTGCAGGCTCAGTTCGGGAAGGACGGCATCCCGTGGGAGGGACCCCACGTGGAGCAGGGGCAGAGAGCGACTGTGAAGGATCGGCGGAGACAAAGAGCTGGGGACTGACCACCGCCCCCATTCCCCCTTTCCCTGCACCGCTCGGAGGGAGAAGGTAGAAGAGGGTGAATGGAGAGGAACGTGGTTTTGGTTTGCTTTTAGTTTCTCACTGTTCTAGTCTTCTAGTGATAGGCAATACATTATATTAATCTCCTTATGCTGTGTGTATTTTGCCCATGACAATAATTGTTGTGTGGTCTCCCTGTCCTTGAGCCTCTTCCATCATGTTTACTCTACTTTTTTTCTTTTGAGGAGGGGGAGTGAAAGAGCGCTTGTGGTGGTGTTCAGCTGCGTAACAGGGTAAAACCACCACGTACTATCAATTAAAGTAGGGAAGGTGTTTTTCAAAAGGATGTTCTATTCATCTCTGCAAATCTTTCATGCCTGTAAGAGATACATGTGCACATTTATGTATAGAGGCTGCTTTTAAGACCTCTGATAAAGCAAAGCTGTGAAAAAGCTAGTTATTGATACAACCCAACAATAAAGTATATAGAAAATTACAATCTGTGCATTTGAAGGCATATAGTTATGATTAGATGCATATACTTATAAATATTTAGCAATTGCGTTCTTTGACTAGGCAGATACAATATGGAAGTGTTTTTCTAATGTGAAACCACATTATGGATCTTGGTTACTGGGCTCAAGCTTCAATGCACATAAGCTAGAGTTGCTTTTTTTACGATTATGGTCAATGTGGTGGAAGGTTCAATGAATTTGCATTCTCAGAACACTCTCCTATTATAAATTGTTGTGAGACACAGAACAAGAATCAAACTGATTGAAATATGGCAAAACTCCCAGTGTCCAACTCCCTCTCCTTGAAAAGTGAAAGAAGATCTCTTTTGCTAATGGCTTATTTAGAAAGTTCAGAATTAGAAGAATTATTCTGGGTAGTAAACTAAATAATCAGTCAACAATCATTCTTTGCCCTGCACTGAACTTGTGGCCTATTTTGCAGGAAACAACACCAAAGTTAAGGATAAATTTCAAAATGAACCACGGGTTAAAGGTAATTTGCAAACCACTTAAATTTCTTTGTTTATTTGGAACTCCTGACAAGAACTGCTGTATAGGCCAATTTTTAATGTACAGACCAATTTGTCCACATAATAATGGACAAAAATGGAAATTCTAAATTGAAATGACATGATAAAAGGCCTAAAGGAGTTACATTCTTTAATATACAATACTTTTTCAACACTTTATTTTACTAGAAATAATAAACATTCAAATTTGCTTACAGGATATGCTTCTATTTCCAATTGTAAATGCAATTAGCTTTTTTAACACATTAATGTCAATCAGGCTGCCAATCACTTGAAACAATGCAAAGATTTTCTAAGAATGAAAGACTGAAATGAAAAGAAAAGAGGCTTGCTTTCAAATGGAGGTATCCTATATTTTGATGACTTTGATTCATTACTATGTGAACAAAGTTAAATTCAAGATAATGCTGAAAGGTGTACTATCTGTTAACTTCAGAGTGATTAATAACAAGGCAAGATATCAGGTATCTCAGAGTTGAGAACCCATTAGCTCGGGAGAAAGCTGAAAAGCCGGAGGGAAGAAATAAGTCATAGTAACAAAACAAATGAAGAAGCAATGTAGTTCTCTTGACTGTAGATTGATATGCTCCTGTGGTCATGTTTAGTGTCAAAAGAAATTTCAAATTACTGCTCCTGTATACTACAGTTTTACATTTGAACGAGCTATCACAACTTGACCAGTAAGCACCGAGGGCTTAAGTAAGAGAAATCACGGATTTAAGTAACAAACAAAAGAAATTATTCCCTATAGTGAGTCCATAAAAACAACACAAGTTCAGATATAGGAAAAGTAACAGCAGCAATTATGTTCCATTACCATAGTATTTAAAAAGGAATTGAACTTTTGAGCAGATAGAATTGTAGATGTATGATATGTAAGTTAAATCAGTAAAAAGTATAGCATTACCTTTTCAATTTATTTTATAAATCTAGTGTTCAATCCTCTCAATGCACTGTCAGAATAAAAATACGAGTTTACATTCTACAAGGATATCCCTCAAACAAAAGGAAAAATGTTTAGAATTAATCTCAACAGCATTCTATACAAAGTGTTACATTGTTAACTTTTGTGCATTTGCAGTCATTTCCATCATTAAAAAAAAATCTCAGTTCCTTACCTACCACAGCATTCCTTTGAAGGGGTGAATTCCATGTATGTTAATAGGCATCCACAAAAGCTTCTGTCTTGTACAACAGTTTAAGACAGTATATTAAGGCTTTCTGTACTTTTAATGAATTCCATTTCAGGAACTGTTCTGATTGTTTCTTTTTATAGAACAATAACAACAAAATAAGAAATACCTTACTGTCATAAGCAAATCATTCTTTACTTGTCAAGTGTTGATAATATGGTGCCTGCTAAGTGATCTTCTACAAAATTAATTGACTAGAGAGTACCTGCTGATTTTAAAGGCCAATAATAACAGTAAGAAATTGTGAAGCTGTCGTTTTCATACTGAACACTTATTAAGCTCTTTATTCCTGCTGGGAAAGACATTTCTTTTGGACAAATCAAATTATGTGTGTACATCCACATTCTGTATCCATATGTGGTAACGGAACACTTCAAGGTACAGTGCTCAGATCTACATGGAAACCTGGATATGGAAGATCATGTGATCTGCAGCCTAGATCGCATAAAAGCTTCAGAGTTAAGGGCAAGACTTTGGTAACTAAGTTCTCTCTATATAAATAATTGTGGTAAAATATCCTCCAAACAGCTACCATCAAGACACCCACAGTTTATAGGCTTCATGTTTTCTGTATTCTATATTTGTCTAACATGCAGATGCTATATTTAGGCTAGAGCTACTCCAGTTTGATTATTCACTGCCCGTCTTCAGTGGTGTAACTAAGATAATAGAGCCAAAAGATATTTATTGACTTCTAATTGAAGTAACATACACCAAGGACATCTGCTTATCTATTTTTCATACTCTAAAGCTACTATAACCATGTTCAGTGAGGATACAAAAATTAGGAGCCTCCATAAATTGCCAGAAAAGCTCAATAAACTATACATAATTAGAGAAAGTCATGCATATTAATCACAAAGAATTCAGTCCACAGCATGAGAAGCTACAGTTACATGCAATCATGGTTAATTTTAATAAAACTGAGCTCTAGCCACTTTCTGAAGGAGGTCATATTATTCTCACAAAAACTTACTGCAGAATGTTTGTATGTTTGGTTCACAAAACTTTTTTTTTTAAACATAGATATTACAAAAATATCTTTATATAGATATACAATTACAGAAGAGGTCACTGTATTGACAGCCTTTCAGGAACTTCATTGTTTTTAAAAGATTTAATGATTATTTAATAGGTATAATTAAATAAATTTTAATTTGTTGTAAATAATACAGTCACAAAGTACAAAAATGTATTTTAAATTGGAGTACAGTGATAGATGCAGTTTGGCTATTTCTTTTTACATAAAACGAAATAGAAGTTTGAGTGATTTGTTCCTCTTACCCAACAAAGCTACAGTAATCTTGCAGCTGCAATTCAGTGCATTCAAAACATATTTCTTGCAGTTCTAAATGTGTATTAATTTATGGTATACTGTTTGACTCTGGATTTGAATCTTTTGTAAATGATCACTGGAATAAATCCATAAAATCATGTTGGTCACACTGAAAAATGAGCTTGATACAAATGGGAGTCTATAATCACAAATTACTAAGATGTGTTAGGGACAGCTTTTTGCTATGGAATATGGCTTTTAAAATACCTGAGAATTGTAGTAGGCAATCCAGTGGAGCATGTGCAGAGTTCTACAATTAGATAGCAATATTAATATGTGTAATGACTTGCTAAATAACCTTATTTAGAAAAGTTTCTTGCTTTTAGAGTATCATACTGAAAATGTGAATCAGTAGTTTCTTGCTGTTGAAAAAATAACTTGTATAAATTGAAATATTTTCTATATAAAGAAAAAAAAATATGTGAAATATTTTCTCTTCTACTTTTTCTCTTTAGGCATAGTTTCTGATTTGTGGCAGTAGCTGCCTGCTGGATTTTGGACTGAAATTAAGGCGGCAGTGATACTTTGCAAAGCCCTAAGGGCTTGGAAACTGCGCTTTTTCCTATTTGGTACTGTTGCAGTTCTGAGCAGTGGACACACGTAAAAGGCTATAAATAGATGGAATGTATAGACGCTTCTGCATTTTCTGCTATTGAATATAAGAAATTTATATTCATTGACCATACTCAAACAATTTGCATCTTACTGTCTTTTTTTTTTCAGTTATCTATGTCAATATATAATTAACAGATAGGAAAATAGGAATGGTATCACACAATTTTTCTTGCTATGATCGTACAATTTGAATATATATTCAGAATCAGTGCCGCACCTTTCCTTTTATGTTTGACTATATCGACTCCTACAGTGCAGAAACATAGCAAAAGTGATAAGCAGATGTCCTAGTTAGAATTTAGAAATGCTT
The DNA here is from genome assembly GCF_964034855.1 of Anser brachyrhynchus. NCBI lineage: Eukaryota > Metazoa > Chordata > Aves > Anseriformes > Anatidae > Anser > Anser brachyrhynchus. The sequence goes on along the minus strand of NC_137696.1, from coordinate 97,576,933 downwards.
CACCAGCAAATCTCAGCTGTAAGACTTTGAAGCTGCATAGGTTGGCAAAACGGGAGAAGGAAAAGAACAATATGCAATTACTGACAAATAAACCACTATGTAAAGAACTAGTAGGCCAATAGTTGGTGTTGCAAAGAACTTGGTGGTTCCTGTGCTACTCTTGTGGCAATACACTCACTATGACGAAAGAACACAGGAGGTCATAAAAGTTTTTGTTTGTTTTTACAATTGAAGGTAAATAATGAAGGGAATAAATATTATGAAATGGCAAAATCTTTACTTCCTATATTGGAAAGTTTAATGTGAACATATGATCAAAGTTTGTGAATCTTAAAAATCAGCATAGTCTTAGAGAATAAAAGTAGTATACTACAGTTTCAGGTGGCCATTAATAGAGAATCGTAGAATAATAAAATGGTTTGGTTTGGAAAGGACCTTAAATTTCATTTAGTGCCCTGCCAAGGGCCAGGACACCTTCCAATATATCAGCTTGCCCAAAACCCCACCCAACCTGGCCTTGAACATTTCCAGGAATGGGACATTCACAGCTTCTCTGGATAACCTGTTCCAGGGCCTCACCACCCTCATAGCAAATAATTTCTTCCCAATGTCTAATCTAAATCTACCCTCTTTTAATTTAAAACAGCTACTCCTTGTGCTGTCACTACACTCCTTGATAAAGAGTCTGTCGCCTTTAAGGACTGGAAGGCCACAATAAAGTCTCCTTCTCTTCTCTAGGCTCAGTAACTTCAACTTTTTCAGCCTGTCATTGTAGAGGAGGTGCTCCAGTCCTCTGATTATCTCTGTGGCCCACCTCTAACCCTCTCTAACAGGTCTCTAACAGTCTTTCTTAAACTGTGGGCCCCAGAGCTGAATTCAGTACTCCAGGTGGAGTCTTACAAGAGCAGAGTAGAGGGGGAGAATCACCTCCCTTGACCTGCTAGTTATGCTTCTTTTGATGCAGCCCAGTTGGCTTTCTGGGCTGCAAGAGCATGTTGCTGGCTCATGTTGAGCTTTTTATCCACTGGTATCCCCAAGTCCTTTTCTTCAGGGCCACTATCCATCCATTCATCTCCCAGTCTGTACTGATGTTTGGGACTGATCTGACCCAGGTGCAGCAACTTGTACTTGGCCATGTTGAACTTCATGAGATTCATGTGGGCTCCCGTTTTTCTTGCTTTTACTGTGACTTCTTTGAACTGAGGTGACCAGGACTGTTTCAGAAGACACAACTGCAAGATAATTCACTTATGAAAAACCTGTCTATTTAAACATGTTCTGAAGAAAATAATTTATGTTGGAACCATCAGTCACAAACTGCACAATTCAAAAATGCATGACTGAAAACCACAGGTGTCCTGAAATATAAACAAGGCAAACATTTATGACATAGCTTTGATTTAAATCAACACTGGTTCTATTTCAGTTAGATTACATGCTCAACCTAAAAATAAAAGTAAAAAAAAGTGAGAAAAAGTGAATCATTAGAGAAAGCCCTGATCAATGAAAAAAAAAAAAAGAAGAAGAAGAAAAGTTTCATGAGCAGGATTTACAAAGGCAATTTTAATGAATTTTGAGTTCAGCTTAAGGAAAAAAATACAGATAGTCTGATAGCAATTTTCAAGTACAAAACTGCTGCTGAAGGAAATACTCTGTGCCTGTGAAGACTGTAGAATCTTCTGTACTGACCCTGATCAAAGACCACGTTACACCCAGCAGTTCGTAATCCACATAACAGCTGCCCTTAGTAGCTACAGGGCGGTGCCATGCTGCACATACAGTGTGTCCTTCAGGCCTGTTATGCTGTGCATAACCTTTGGCTTCAGGATAAACTTAGCTGCTCCATTCTAACGGGGGAAGCTTCCAGAACCTTCTGGGGCAAAATACCTTTGTGACTAAAGAAAAGGCAAGGCAAACGTTAACTAGGAATTATATGGTAGTAACCTTGTTGTAGCCTAACAAAGGAAATATCCCTTCCTATAAGGAATAATGCAAGTAATACCTGATCCTGTACTGGAGAAGAGTGATGGAGTAGATGACACTGGGAAGACTTTAATGTTATATTTCTTTGACTTTTGTCAGTAAAAATGCAAGTATCTCAGGCAGCATGCACTGCCTCAGAGTAGGTTCTTTGCTTTGCCAAAGACAAATGTGAGAAGCATTTTTTGTTTGTTTGCTTTTGTTTTGTTTTTGTTTTTAATAAAAAGTGATTTCATCAGAGCACTATTAAATATAAATATGGCACAAAGCTTGACCGAAATGTAAAAACAGGCAAACAAAAAAGCTGCATATATGAAAGATTTAATATGTTAACGTGGAAAAGCATACGTCAACAAAATTCCAAACAATATCACGTCAAACACCTCTGCAATGACTTTAAACTATATATCCCCTATGATGGTGCTGTTGCACAACATTTCAGTGGAGATAATCAAATTCTGCCAACTGATGGAAGAGAAATCCTGAATCACTGGTGCAAAGTGAACAACTCAACACCATTAAATCATTAATCTATCATTTCTGACAAAATGTTAAATGAAATTTAAGCTGCCCATCACAAAGCAGAAAGTAGCTATACCCCTCTGTGATATACCTGGCTACCAAACAGATGCAATAAAGCAGTTCAGCAGAAACTTACAGTATTCCCACCAAAATATGGAAATATTAGAGGCACTAGTGTGTCAGCAAAAGTGTGTTTTTGATTGACTTTATATAAAAAATGACATTTTTTTCACAAGAAAATATAATGTTCATCTCTACAAAGAGAAATGACCTCTCATACATGATAACTACCGTATTGATTCTCTCAGTGGTAGAATTGTTATAAAAGAATACCAGTTGACAGTGATGATCCAATAAACTCCTTCTAACCTATCAGTTCAGTTTCTGAACAAGCTGATATATTTTTTTTTGCAACAAGGGATATTTAGGAAAAATGTGTACTACTACAGTACTGTCAGCTATCAGATTCTCTGGTGGCTGCAGGAAAATATATCATCATTCAGGCAAGTTTTTAAATATATTTCTTTTAATTTGTAGAAGGTAAGGGGACAGGTCCTTAAGGCAGACTGCTTAGGTCTTTTTAGTCAAAAACAGTTAAAATGGAATAGTTTGTGCTATATCAAAATTTATATAACCATTGTACCATCGGCTGTTCTTTGTCAAATAATTATGCATACATTAGGATGCCTCATTAACTCTTTTGATCACAAGACTAAGCCATTAAACGTGCACTTCATCATAAAGGAAATTAAAGTCTTGATCCAGCTTCACAACTCTGAAAATCTAGAAGATGCTAAAATGTCATTTAGACCCATGCATTGACACTGAGGCACTCAAATATCTGTGAGAGAATTTAGCTAGGCTGGCAATGTAACTGGTAAAATGGACATGGGTGACAATGAAATCCAGTTCAGTTTGGGGACTTTAAAAACTCATCTACGGAACAAAGAAAAAATAAAGTAAAATGATTTTGAATTAAAGTGTGTTCTGCTCACTTTTCAAAACCATTTTTATGTCAGGTGCAGAAGGTAGAAACTTGCAGTCATCAGAATAAACATTTCAATGCTTTCCACATGAGCCTGTATGAATATTGAGATCAACAGCACGACTGTATGTTTCTTCAGGAACAAATATGCTGGTCCAGGCATCTGCATGTCACATAACAGATTGCTCAAATCTCTTTTCACTGGCAAGGTAATAAACAGTAAATGGCTGAAAATAAGTTTGATGAAACATTAAATGGCCACACTCAATCTTTAGTGCAGTGGCAGCAGTACCACTGCAAAATGGAAAGCTAAAGTCTAACGGTAATTTGCTGAGTCACAGAACCACCTGTATTGATATTGCGAGGGCCTTCAAGCAACATCTTTCAAACAACATGGATGAAAGACAAAATGCAAACAGAGTGCAGTAAAAAGTACATAATATTTTTATGGTATTTATGGTACTAATTATCTACAAATCAGTATTATAAATTACTATGGCTACAAAAAAGGGACTAAGTTCTCATGAGGAAGCCACAAACCTGAGTCTTCACATACTGAGTTAGTAGTGACTCTGTGAAGAAATTCCTGTAAAGCCCATACGTTTAAAGAAACACAGAAGACAGTTTGAGAGTTAGGATATTTTGATGGAAGTCTGGCACTGCAGAGCTTTGGAGGAAAAAACAAAACAAAACAAAACAAAAACACTTGTTTTATTCAGGATGAGTAGAACTTTCATGAGTTGTGGTGGTGAAATGTAGGTCAAACTATCTAATTTCTGTAGAAAAAATTGTGAACTGGCTCCATTTTTATTTTAAAGCTGGAGTGTTTTTTTTTTTTTTTTTTTTAATATAATTCTGGGAAAAAAATAGTAATGTATATGCTGCAATCAAAATATCTAAGCAAATATAACTATTACCATTTCTCCCTGAATGTTGATGATATGATTTCAAGCTGATTTTGTAAATCTGATCTACTAAGTGAAAAAAGCCAGCACAAGATTAGTTTGTGGGGGTGAAGCCAAGGGAAATAACACATGCTTATACAAACTAAATATTTACCTCATTATCATCTGTGCTGCTGGTATGTTATTTCCTGTGGCATGTAGCAGACAATAGGTAGTTTGGTGTGAAGGCTTTAAAAAAGCTAACTAACCTCATTACAAATCATAGATGTGATACAGACTCTTTTCTGCCAGGAAATGCTAACTTATTTATTGTACTATGGAGTGCAAATCATCAATGATACCATTGGCTTTTACTTATGGTTACCATAGCAACTAGATTATCATGTTAGCCTTCTATTATTATTCATTTCTTTCTCTTCTACTTTTATGAAAGATCTTCATTTCCTTCCTACTTGTTTAATAAAGATTAATAAGGTCTTAAATAATCCTTAATTTATCCTACAACATTAACAAGTTCTTAGATAAATCCTGGTTTCTTCTTTAGATCTACACTCCATTGTAGTACTGTTAAGTTATATAATTTAGACCTCTTTTCCAGCATTTCTTTCCCTTTGAATCATTTTAACTGTCATTTCCTGTTTTCCATAGTATCCATTTAGGACTCCTAGGAGAATGATACTGGGTGAACTGAATTTATATTACAGGAGTAACATTATTAACAGGAGGACATTATACTCAAAACATAATGCGGTGGTTTTGAGTATAAAACATTATACTCAAAACATAATTTGGTGGACAAATTTACACTGGAAGTCCTCAACTGAATAAAATAGTCTGTATCAAGCCAGAATTAGTAGTTCTTTTACAATTGTTTAGTTGCCACAAAGGTGGGCAACAAACTGCCTTCTGTTGATAAATACAGGTTACTGTTGCTTCATGGAGATACATGAATTCGAGGGACTTAGTTGGACTGCAGAGTCCCATACTCTGTTGAAAGCACTACGTCAAGCACTACATCATATAATTGCTTTTGTAAACATGAACAAGCTTTGTTTTGGGAGAGATAGGATCCACCTGACTAAGCAGGGCAAAGGCATCATTGCCAGTAGAAAGGCTGACCTGGCAAGGAAAGTTTTAAACCAGAAAAAATGGGGGACCAACAGAGTTACCAGAAGCCCTGTGAGGGAGTGATGGAAAGCGTTGACAAGCACAGGGCCTGAAGTGATGTGAATGAAAGGGAACACAAAATCAACAAAACAGGGTTTCACCTCTGTCATTTTTTCATGTAAGCAAGGAAATGCCAATAAGAACTCATCACTATGAAAAATAAAACAAAACAAAACAACAACAACAACAACAAAAAAACACCAACAAACCCTAGACCCCTTCTGAGAAAACAGCATGTTGGGGTGCCTTTCTGAAGTATTTGTACACTGATTCACACAGCATGAAAACCAAAATGGGAAATTTGAGATCTCTGTGTGGTTGCAGGGCTATGATCTTGTCATTATAGAAACTTGGTGGCATAGGTCCCATGACTGGAGTGCTTCAATGGAGGGATACAGACCTTTAGGAATAACAGGGAAGAAGACGAGGTGGAGATGCTGTTTATGTGAGAGAACGGCTTGAATGTGTGGAGCTCTCCCTGGGGAGTTGATGAAGAGCCAACTAAGAGCTTTTGGGTAAGGATTAAAGAGCAGACCAGTATGGGTGACATTGTAGTTGGTGTCTGCTATAGGCTGCTTGACCAGGAAGAATAAGTGGATGAGGCATTCCCTAGATGGTTAGATGGTTAGGAGCAGCTTCACATTCACAGGACCTTCATGGGACACTTCAGCCTGCCTTATCTCTGCTGCAGGAACAACACATGAGGTGCAAAAAGGAGCCACATTGACCAGATGACCTTGAGAGATCCTTTACAAATTCCATCATTCTATGATTTATTTAAATGATTTTTTTTTTTAATTTTACATTTTTAAATGTTTTATTTATTTTAAATGATTTATTTATTTTAATGATTTATTTAAAAATTTGTCTGAATGTATGTTTCACAAGTTGGGTTGTTGGTTTTACAGGACATTCACAGTAGCAAAATTACGGAAGTATTTCAAAATCTACAGGAAAAAAAAAACTTTGGAAAAAAAAATCATTGTATTCTCACATTGTATTTTGCTGGGTTACAAGAATAAAGTTGATATACGTCTCCTCTTCCTTTATGCTTTACTTGCACAACTTTATTTCCCTTTCATGAGGATAAGCAGAAGTTTACAGAATATATTCTGAGTTTCTAATTTCATTACTGTACTTTGTAAATGTGTGAATACCTCTGTATGCCAGTAGAAAATACCTCTAGTAAAATGTCATAGGATCTCAGTTGCCTTCTTCATGATAGTACTGCACTGCTTGCTCTGTATGGGTTGCTTTGGGATCAGCCAAATACTGACATTTAATAAGCTTACTTTTTAACAGACTTCTTCTTTGTTGTTGTTATTTTTACTCTTTAAAAGTATATTTTTAATGCTTTTATTACTCCAGTCTTCAAGGTCACCCAAATCTTCCTGTAAAACTTTTCTAATTCTCCGTTTTATTGACAGAGCAACCTAACTGGAGCCTTTAGCAGGTTTAATTACCACAACTTTACCTTCTGTATTCAAGTAATTAATAGGATGATGTTAAATCCATTGCCGACCATCTCTCACACATATTTAACAGCTCACTTGCCCAAGAACCAGTCATTGTAGATTTACATTTCCAAATGTAATCACCTTTTTATACAGTTGTTTGATGTAGATAGTTACTATGATTTCTATGGCTGTGCATGATGTTTTTGCTATCATAGGTGCTATCAAAATTTTCTCTTTTCATGAAATCTGATTTTGGTTAGTCAGTCACTTTTTGTTGGTATTTTCCACATACTGTACAATAACTCAATGAGATACATACTATGCAAGTCACTTCTGTATATAGAATTCTAATGTAGTTAGGGTTATCCAGTAAATAAGCAGTGATTTTTGTATGGTACCTGAGCTCTTGGCTACCTCTTGGCTCCCACATTGTCCTGCTGACTGACTTTGGAGCTTCAGCTACAGTTTCCCAGGATTCACCTGACATGTTATTTCATCATAAAGTCTTTGGAGAAGAGATATTTTCCTTGCACAATCCTTAGTACAATAATGACTGGAATTACAGGAAGGCAGGGAGGGAGTGAGGGAGGGAGGGAGGGAGGGAGGGAGGGAAGGAAGGAAGGAAGGAAGGAAGGAAGGAAGGAAGGAAGGAAGGAAGGAAGGAAGGAAGGAAGGAAGGAAGGAAGGAAGGAAGGAAGGAAGGAAGGAAGGAAGGAAGAGAAAAAAAGAAACTACAAAGTAGCTTCTATTTTTTCCAATTTCATGATATTCTGTCTTATTCTTGATCTTTTTCCTCCTCTTTGTGGCTTTTCTAAGTCATTAGTATCATATCAGTGTGAGATAATAACATCTGTTTTTTATTTTTGATCTTAAACTATGGATTCGATTTCACACTATTTTTCTTTTTAAAAAAATTTATTTACTTAACATTAAGAATTTTAAACAGTCTTCTGTTTGGAGTGGCAGTACCTTTATTGACTGTGTCATTTTTATTATTTCTTACAGTATTTGTCAACTTTTTATGATTGCTATTATTTTTAATATTTGTTTGGTCAGAATTTGTCAGTCTTCAATATACTTTTTATGGTTTACTTTTCATATCACTTTGTGTTTTTTTGTCTCAGTGAATGTAATTTGTAACTCTGTAAGCGAAATGGCAGCACAGGCAGAACCAAAAAGAAATATTTCATCTCTATATTTTCATCAATATTAACCCAATATATTGCCATGTATGCTTTGTCTTCACCAATCCAACTATGATTGCTAAATATGAATACTGACAGTCAAACCATAAGCAATCTCTATTTGTTGTATTATCTATCTATCTGTCTATTCATCCTTCAACCCAGTAACCAATCACTTCCATAAAAATGAATACTGATGTATTCTGTGGGCTTAATAGAGCCTTTGGCATGTCTCAGGCCATATTTCAGGCCCAGCACTGTTCTGGAGGTAGAGTTCTTTTCTTAGTATTTGCTGTGGCTTATGTCTAAAAAAGGATGTCACATTTGAGCTACCTCTTATCCTCTTATTCATTAGTCTCGTTGTGTCCCCTAGACTCCTATGCATAATTGATATATCTCACATTCACTTTGGGCATTTTGCAAACTATGCCTCTGTTTTTATGGTCACATGAACTGTTTCCTTCCCTCTTCATTTTTATCGTTTTATCTTCTCTGTTGTCTTCAGATTTATTTTTATTTTTTTTAAATCCTAATCGTTAAACTCAAAATGTCTTTCTCTGATGCCTTATTTCTTCTCAGTCTATTACATGACACCACCATGTAAGCCTGTGTTCCATGAAGGCTCATCATCCTTAAACTCAGTTTTACAGAAAAAATCCTCGTTTTCTTCTTCCCAGCACCCCCCCCCCCCCCCCCCCCCGTTTGGTAATACCACTCTCTTCAGACAGGTTATACAAGAAGTTACTACTAAGTCTTTGCTCTAAATCATTGTAATTCATTGGTTATACATATAAGATGAAACTGAAGATTGTTCTGGATAACATAACTGTACAGGCTGTCAAGAAAAGAAAATGCATGCTCTGTTCTGGGTCTTTGGATGGAAGTGGAAACACTTCTGTGGCTTTCTACTGCTTATTATATTTCATATATTCTTCCTTTGATAGAGATTATTTAAGCAGCATGCTTTGCAGCTGTAAGAGAAATAGCATGTACCTTCCTTTTAAAAATATGTTTTACAGAACTGGCTACCTCATAAATGCACATTATTGATGACATTCCCTTTCATGATGCATCTAGCAGGTGCTGAAACAATGAACTAAAAGGAATTAATGTCCAAAAATATTCTGATTACCCATTACCCCATGTTTATATTGTTCTACCCATCCCCTTTTTCTTTGCCAAAGAAATAAACAACATAGAATTTCTCCATCATATTTTTAGAATAGAATAGAATAGAATAGAATAGAATAGAATAGAATAGAATAGAATAGAATAGAATAGAATAGAATAGAATAGAATAGAATAGAATAGAATAGAATAGAATAGAATAGAAGAGTTGGAAGGGACCAACAAAGGTCATCAAGTCCAACTGCCTGACCAATTCAAGGCTAACCAAAAGCTAGAGCATATTATTGAGGAAATTATCCAAATGCCTCTTGAACACTGACAGTCATGGGGCAACAACCACCTCACTAGGAAGCCTGTTCCAGTGTTTGACCACCCTCACAGTAAAGAAATTCTTCCTAATAGCTATTCCGAACCTCCCCTGGCACAGCTTTGAGCTCTTCCCTCATGTTCTATCATTGCTTACCAGGAAGAAGAGACTGGCACCTCCCTCGCTACTTTCTCTCCTCATGAAGTTGTAGAGAGCAATGAAGTCACCTCTTAGCCTTCTTTTCTCCAGACTAGACAAGCCCAGTGTCCTCAGCCTTTCCTCATATAACATGCCTTCCAGCCCTTTTATCAGCTTTGTTGCTGTCCTCTGGATGCTTTCAAATATCTTAACATTCCTTCTATATTGTTGAGTCCACAGCTGCATGCACTATTCAAGGTGAGTCTGCATCAATGCTAAATATAGTGGGAGAATCTTCTCTTTTGACTGGCTGCCTACGCCATGTTTAATAAACCCCAAAATGCTGTTTGCTTTCTTGGTTGCTAGGGCACACTGCTGATTCATCTTGAGCCTGCTCTCAACAAGCACTCCCAGATCCCTTTCTGCTGGGCTGCTCTCCAGCCACTCATCTCCCAGTCTGTTTCTGTGTCTGGTGTTATCCCATCCCAGGTGTTTTTTGAATTTCCCAGGCCTTTTTTGAATTTCATGCTGTCTTGGATTTATGTAGCAAGGGCTTGGTAGCAGGGGGCTCCAGGGGTGGCCTCTGTGAGCACAGCCCAGCAGCTGCCCCATGTCAGATCAGAGCCAGCTCCAGCCGGCTCCAAAAGGGGCCCGCCGCTGGCCAGAGCCGAGCCAGGGAGCAACGCTGGGTGGGCCTCTGGGACAGCAGACTGAAGAAAGGGGAAAAGCTGCTGTGCAACGGCAACTGGGAGAGAGGAGTGAGAAAATGTAGAGAGAAACAGCCCTGCAGAGATCAAGGTCAGTGAAGAAGGAGGGGGAGGGAGTGTGCCAGGTGCCAGAGAAGGAGGGCAGGAGGTGCTCCAGGCACGCAGCAGCAGTTCCCCTGCGGCCTGTGGAGAGGCCCCTGGTGGAGCAGGCTGTCCCCCTGCAGCCCATGGGTCCCACATGGAGCAGATCTCCACGCTGCAGCCCGTGGAGGAGCCCCCGGTGGAGCAGGTGGATGTGGCCTGGAGGAGGCTGCGGCCCATGGAGAGCCCCCGCAGGAGCAGGCCCCGGGCCGGAGCTGCAGCCCGTGGAGAGGAGCCCACGCAGGAGCAGGGGGTCTGGGGGGAGCTGCCGCCCGTGGGGGACCCGTGCTGGAGCAGTTTGGTCCTGGGGGATGGACCCCATGGTACGGAGCCATGTGGGAGCAGTTCTTGAAGAGCTGCTGCCTGTGGGCAGCCCCCGCAGGCTCAGTTCGGGAAGGACGGCATCCCGTGGGAGGGACCCCACGGGGAGCAGGGGCAGGGAGTAACCCTGAAGGAGCGGCAGAAATGAAGTGCTGTAGACTGACCGCAGCCCCCATTCCCCCTTTCCCCTGCAGTGCTTGGGGGAAGGAGGTAGGAGATGGGGAAAAGGGGGGAGGGGAGAGGTGGTTTTGGTTTGCTTTTAGTTTCTCACTGTTCTAGTCTTCTAGTGATAGGCAATACATTATATTAATCTCCCTATGCTGAGTCTCTTTTGCCCATGACACTAATTGTTAAGTGATCTCCCTGTTCTCTCAACCCTTGAGCCTTTTCCATCATATTTTTTGCCCTTTTTTTCTTTGAGGAGGGGGAGTGAGAAAGCACTTGTGGTGGAGTTCAGCTGCATAGCATGGTAAAACCACCACACATACTATTGCTGGTTGACCAGTCCTCCAATGTATCAGATGCCTCTGCAAGGCCTCTCATCCCCCCAGGAAGTCAATAGCCCCTCACAGTTTAGTATCATTAATGAACATGCTAAGGTTGCATTATACATCTGCATACAGATCATTAATAAGAATGTTGTACACGATTGTCCCTAGAATTGAGCCGTGGGGAACACCACTAGTGACATCTGCCAGCCAAATGTAGCCCTGTTTCCTATGACCATTTGATCTGTACCACAGAGCCAGTCCCTCACCCAGTGTAGCTTGAACCTGATTATCTCATAGTTGAAAAATTTGTCCAGAAGGATGCTGTGAGGGATGGTATCAAAGGTCTTACCGAAATCCAGAAAGATTACATCCACCACCTTCCCCTCATCCACCAAGCAGGTAACGTTATAATGGAAAGGAATCAAATTACTAAGGCAGGAGTTTCCCTTCGTGAACCCATGTGGACTATGTCTGATAATAGCTTTGTTCTTAAGGTGTCTTTCGGTATCCCCCAGGATAATCTTCTCCATAACTTTTCCAGGGGCTGCAGTTAAAATAATAGGTCTGTAATTTCCAGGGTCTTGTCCCCTTTTTAAAGATGGATATAACATTAGCTGGATTCCGGTTCGCAGAAGCCTCCCCGGACTTCCAAGACCTTTGATAAATCGTGAAGGGGTATTCAGCTATAACATCTGCTAACTCCCTCATTTACTCTCTTGGTGAGTCCCATCATGCCCTATGGACTTATGAGCATTCAACTGATACAACTGGTCTCTTAAAATTTCAGCGGCCAGAGATGGAATGCCACTGCTCCCCCAGTCATGGTTGTACTCTGAGGAACAGGCAGCCCAATATCTACCAGTACTAATAAATACTGAAACAAACAAACAAAAAAAGGCATTATGCATTTAACTGAGGCATACAAGTTAGTACCTTGCTTTCTGTAGATCTTTTTTTCTTTCATTTTTTTCTTTTTTTTTTCTAGAGACATGATTCTAGAACAGATTAAGTAAGATCAAAATCTATGTCTCCACTAACTGCATATCAGGATTGAACTGTAATTGTTAAAGAACCATATTAAAAAACATACCAAGTAATTGCACTGGTTTGATATTGATAATAACTAGTTGAGAAAGTGATACATATATGCCTTCAAACACCAATGTTGTGCTGTGTTACTGCTAACTAAGTAAGTATGCAAAAGTGGACAATAACAAGACAGTAGCAGGGGTCCCTTAGAGTTCAAAGCAGAAGCTTTGAAAGTACAGAAATATATCAAAGTAGGCAGTGCAATGCACACAAATGGCCAATTACCGACATCAAAATTTGTAACAAACTAATGAAGCTGCTGATAACCCATAGCATAACGAAGTACTTTTTTAGTGTACAGAGCTGACCACTCTGATATCCTACATTGTATTGCTGCATATCTCACTATTGTTTTCTTGCCATTAAAGAGAACATTATTTAGTATTTGGTCTAAGGCTTTTTTCACTGTGTTTGATAGATCTGGTTACCAATATATAAACACTAATAAAACTAGATACAACTAGATACTGTCTAATAAAACTAGATAACAACATTTGAGTTAAGTGGACTCAACATTATGCAACTAATTCTATCCCTTTCAAATACAAGAATTGGGGGATTTTATTTATTTATTTTTTCATCTGTCATTGTATTTTCTCAGAATATCCAAAATATTAATACATCTATCCTCAGTGCCCAGAGTACTGGCTTCATGGGGCAACAGATAGAAACTCCACAACTCCTGGGGATATTAGAATGGAAATATATTATCCTTAAAGTTAACCTTTAACTGTTTTGAGTCTTCATGCCTGACAGAAGAAGGAAAAATAGGGTTGTTTTTATTTATTTACTTATTTATTTTTTCAATAAAATGTGTAAGTAGTTTCTATTAAACTGTAGCAAAAACTTAAAAAACTCCAAACTAATAAACAACAACAATAAAAACTAAACACTTTAAAGACGTTTTTGAGTTCCTGTCTAGCATATGAGCTAATTTCACTGAAATAATAGATTTAATATAATGTCTAAATTCAGAAATTAAAGAAACAAAAGAATATAAAGAAACAAAGAATATGGGTGGTTGATTTACTATCAGGTTCCAGAAAAAGTCTGGAACAAAGCACCTAGAAGATAGCAAAGAATTTAATGCATTTGGGAGAGACTAGGGTAAGGAAAATATTATTGAACATAGGTATCATCATCTTCATATACAACAAAGACTGTTGCAAATAGAAAAGACAGAAAAATTGCAAATTTTGTTGCAAATAGAAAAGACAGTTCTGTTTGCCCAGCACAAGTCATGGCACTAAACATAACTTGGCAAAAAATATTTAAATTAGTTGTTAAGTTGTTAATGATGAGGTTAGAACAGAAATGTTTGGGAGATCAGAAAGTCTCTCTCTGGACCTCTTTAAGAACATATGAGAAAAATATTGATATGAATGATTGTGGGCTTGGCTAAGGGCCAAATGCCCACCCATCTGCTTGCTCACTACCCCCTTCTCAACAGGACAGGGTCGTAAAATAGGAAAGACAGGAATTAGAAAGCTTGTGAATTGAAGTAAAGACTGGCAGGTTGCTTGTCAACTATTGCTGTGGGCAAACCAGACTCGATGTGGCAATCGTGACAATTAATTTACTGGCAATAAAAACAGATTTTGGTAGTGAGAAACAAAGACAAATATTAAAACAACACATTTCCTCCTCACTTTCCCAGGCCCGTCTTCATTCACTCCATCACTGCCCTTTCTTAAAAGCACTTTCCCAAAGACACCACATTTTGGCTGCTGGGCTCAGATGTGCCCTGTGGTGGGGCCATTGGAATCTGCTGTGTCCAGCACAGGGCAGCCCTGGCCTCTCCTCACAGAGGCCATCCACCCCTGCAGCCCACCTCCCCAGCCTCCCCACCCTCCCACCCACCCCCCAGCCACTGCCTATATTTATATATATTGCATATACTGATATGCAGTAATACTTTGACACCTAAACCCCCTGGAAAGGGTAAATACAATTAGTCACCCGAAGGAAAGAGGTAAATTCTAGATTACTTCTTGGTATCTCCCCCTCTTCTGTTTTTCTGTGATAATCTTACATCTTTTAAAATGATGTTGACATCACGTAACAGCCTCTTCTTTTGCTAGTATTAAAACTCTTTGTAAAGAAGACATTTACTTTTCTCCTAGTTATATGAGATTGTATTTGACTATATTAACACTGTAGTTGCAGCATCTGCAACACCATTGTTCACACTTTGCTAGCTTAAAAACCTTTAGAAATGTTAATTTTATGTTTTCTACCATACGCTGACACTGATACTGATCAGGTTAGGAACAAAATGGAAATAATAATACAAGATAATGATTTATGCCTACATCTGAAATATCAACTACGTTTGTACCATTTTACACACTATTACACACTATTATTTATTTTAGCACTTTACAGATGCTGTTATTTTGCAAAGTCTAGGTTTAGTACATAAACATAGTGTAAAGTTTCTTCAAGGTCTGTTTTGCAGAAGACCATTTTGATAAGTGTTGATTGTATAGTCATCAAGAGTATTGAGGTATTAACCATATTCTTCCACTTCTTGCTTTTAAGAACTCATAGTAATATACATAGTAATATACTATATAGCATATCTTTAACAACTTGTGCCTCTTTTAAATCACATAAAATTATTTGCAATCAGTTGTTGAAAAAAATCATTTATAAATATAGCTTAGCCCAAAGCACATCATCAACATCAAAAGGAAAAAACATTCCAGCATAGTTGATTTACTTTCTAAGTTGAAAAGGAGGAAAAAAAAAAACCACAAACAACAACAACAACAACAAAAATACTGTGCTACCAGGATGCAAAAGAAGACACAAGAAAAATGGCATGATATTTTTATGTTATTTAAAGCACAAAACAGTAAATATGCCTATTAGGCATATTAAATCTGTTTTATCCTTTTTGTAAAGAGACATTTAGAGACTTTTTTTGCACTTGAATGCTCTTGATACAGAGTAATTCACCAGTGAAATATAAATATAGGAAATTAACTAATTAGATGTATAATGCTCTGAAGTCATAGTTAATGAAACTAAGGTACTGAAATCATCACCAGCTGTTATGTGTTCAGGGATTCTTCAGCTACTTGTCTGACTGAGGCTGCGGACTTTTCAGGAACACAGCTTCCTCCCAAGAAGAATGAGGATTGCAAAAAAGTTTCTTATACAAATCTTGAGATGCTACAGCATGACAAATTGAACAATGAAATGTTCTGATGAGCTGATGTAGCTTTGTAGCATCAGCTTGCAGCCAGCTTTGATGTCATAGTGAGACCTGTGAGAAATTGCCTAATCTCCTGCCTGCCTTCCTTCCTCTCATTCTTCCTTTCTTTCTTCCCTTCTTCCTCATTCACTTTCCTTCCTTTCTTTTCTCTCCATCCCTCTTTTCTCTGCCTTCTTTCTTTTATCTGATAACATTCAAGAAGTATGTACTGAATTTTACATCACAGACATATGGTCTTTAAACCAAGATAACAGGCGTCCTACATCACATGTGCATACATGCTAGCACCTTTTATAACATAGGTCACATGACATCATATGACTGTATCAAATCATATCCATTCTTGAGGCATATGTGCTTGTCTGCTTTAAAACTGTGTCCATTATTAGTCTATTTGGGAGCTCTATTAAGACCTTGAAGTGCTTATTAACCGTAAGATTAGGTTTCCTTTATAGTGTCTGCTGCTAATAACATGCTCTTGGCTTGTCTAGTCATGATTATGGCTTCCTAAAATATCAAAAGGATGTTGAGCTGCAATGGCTGTAGTATTGTAAGGGTTGTGATCTTTTATCATCTCATTATGATGTATGCACCAGCGCAAATTAAGTACTAGGACCTGTAGGACAGTGACTATATCATTAAGGGGCCTATCCATTCCTTTGGACTTGTTTCAACCTGTATCGGTTATGAATTAAGTTTCAGAAAAGGATAAAACACTTATTGAATGTCCTTGGTATCAGTACTGTCTCACACTGCTTCTCAAGTTATTAGCATTTTCAGCCCATTATTCCATCAAATACAGATGAGAGTAGTTTGGCTTGTTTTTTAGTCTTAATCCCCACCTACAGTTTTGAAATGTTACATCCCACTTGGTTTGTCCTCCAATGTAAATTTTCCTACATATGCAAACTGAAATATCCAGATTCTTAGATACTGCATGCATCTATGTTCTTTCATGGGTTTTGTTGAATGTACGCACACTGATGGTGCCTCAACGAATCATCTGTTATCCCCATTGTCATAATATTATGTGTTTATTGCTTAAATAAAAATGACTGTAGGCTCTGGTCTCTACAATAATGGGTTCATTTTTCTCTCTATTCATGGCAATTATGTGAAGTACTTGAGGAGAATGTAGGCAAGAATTCTACTTCCATCCCACACACCCCTCTTCTGCCCTGCCCTCCTAGCTTCTTTGAATAGAAATATATATTCTTACATTGTTATTCAGAAAAGATTCATGATCATACACTTGGAATTACAATTAGATAAACATTTTTGCATTTCCTACCATAATTGTTTTAAATAGAAATTGAACTACATTCAGATTCAAATGAGCAGAGAGATTTGTAAAGAGAAAATTGTTATGAACAGCTATGGTTGGTGTCTGAAGAATACAATGAGACTAAGAAAGTGAAAGAAAAAAATACATTGCTATGTGTTGGTAAGCATGCCATCTTTGGATGCTAGTACAAAACTGCTGGAACAGTGAAGCTATATTTCACCACTTAAAAACTTCTAAATTGCTGTTGACAAAATTTAACAATATACTTTATCTGGTTTAAAACTAAAAACTAAAAAAAAATAAATAATTTTTTAAGTTTTATTTTTTCTCCAGAATTTTTACTTTTGCTGCTAAAGGTGCCTTTACTTCATTCAGAAACAACAGTAAGAGACTGTCTGCAGGGTGTTTGGAAGTGCTAAATATTCAGATAAATAACTAAGGTTAAAATAAGATAATCTGGAACTTCTGGCCTATAAAAATTTTCACAGGACTTAAGACTTGACCCTATCAAACAAGAGCTATCCAAAAATAGCTTCATTTTTTTTGTTTCCTTTTAAAATGCATTTGTAATGCAAGATTATAGCTGTGAAGCCACAGTCTTTTATTTTTATAGGACATGGAAAGCAAGAAAATACTGGTTATCAGAGAAACCATTTCTCTTTACCCATAAATGTCTAAAAGAAAAGGAATGTCAACTTGAAATAAATCAACCTCAATTATACTTCTGCTGAAATTAAGCTTGGCATAAAGTATATTTAACTGAATAGAATATCTGCACTTAGACAAAACATGTACTTTTCTTTCTTGTAACTTATGAATGTTTAGATGTATTTAAGTCTTCCAGTGGTTTCTTGAAATACTCAGCCTAGTATAGATTAGAAAAAAAAATCTACAATAATAATTGACATCTTTGTAAAATGCAGCTTTTGGATCATTGCTATCAGATTTTTGTTTATTTTTTTTTTTGATAAGGTTGATTTAATAAGAAATATCAGTTTTAAACTTTGTTCAAACCCAATTATTAATGTATCAGTTTACAACAAATTAGTAATGAAATGGCCATGCGGTAATTCATGCAATCACTCTTTTTTTTTTTCTTTATCTCAAAGTTGTTATTCTCTGTCTTTTTTCTTTTTAATAGCGATCTTACTCTCCCAACTGCAACATCAGGCATAAAATTTTAAGGAAGTGTGAAATAGCTTATGGCCCTGATCCAGAAAAGCACTTAGGAAAGCATGTAACTGTCTAGTCATGTACTTGCATGTGCACATGCACTTATACCACCTGTACAAAGCTCTGTGCTTTCCTTGAAGTATATGCGAGCTTCAGTCAATAACAGAGGTACTGAGATACACAGTCTGTGTCTGCCCTATGTAGCTAAAGAAGGTTAGAGCCCATTTTGGGAGGGCCATGGAGAAGAAATGGCAGAACATCTTAATTTAAAACTCTAAAAATTGAACTATCTTTAAAACTATGGCAGAATATATATTCATTGCTGATTCTATTTATTCTTAATTGTTGAATAAAAATAAAAAAAGGAAAAAAATAGAAAGTCAGCAAAATCACAGGCAAGGGCAGTCAAGAAAATCCTGACCACATTAAAATGGAATTTAGCTCAAATTCAGAGGGACTCAAGATTTTTCCAGGATCTTTTTTTTTTTTTCCCTTTTTTTTTTTTATTTCTTTATAGATAGAGCCTGGGAAACACTTCCTCCCTATCCACCACCCCAAAAAAAGAAAAAAAAAAAAAAGAAGAAAAACTTAACAGCTTTGGACTTCTTTCTCATTCAAGCAGTAAAGACACCCAGGAGAAGAAATGATGTGGGTTTTCTTCAGTCTTGTTCAAAGGATAGATTAATTATCTTTTCTTTTGCTTTCTGTATCTTTTCACTTGTAAGAGGAAGAACTGAAAACTTATGTCCATCCTTGATATATATTTATAATGGTAAAGATTATGGTATAATCATCCGTGACATTAGCTCAGAAGAGGTATAAGGTAATCAAGTTGGGGCATGACAGCTAAAGACTAGGATTACATAAAGTTACAGCAAAGCCCTCTTCCCTCTGTGGATAAAAAGGTTGCAGAAAACTATATGTAGGAACAGGAGACTTCAGTTAAAACAAACAGAAGGAGATAATTACTTCTTCATTGCCTGTCTTTACTTCTCCAGACCTTCATTTTTAATGGCATTCCAGTCATTAATGGACGTTTCTTTTTACCTTTCACCATCTCAAATTGTAATAAAAACTGAGAAAATGTAGAAAGTGTAAAAGCTGAGAAGTGTTGAAAGAAATACAAAAAATCACTTGTCTAGCACCAGGCAATCATTTTTTGAAAAAAAAAAAAAAAGCAAACAACCAACAAAACAAAACCAGACAAAAGATATTCCAAAAAGAAAGAAAATAATACTTCTGTGTTAGATTTATTTATTTATTTATTTATTTACTAAGAAATCCAAGTAATTACTGAACAACTGTAGTTTACAAAAATACTTCTTAAATTCTGATAAAGTTTTTCTGTGATGAATCAAAATCTACGTGTGTCTTAAAGTATTATTTGTGCTGTTAGCCTCTGAGATAATTGGAAATGGTTTTCTTCCTGACCTCTGAAGATGCAGCTCAAGAGGAGTGAAGATCTAGGTAGAGATCTTCATTCCTCCCAGATCCTGGGAATACCTAATCATATGCGTGATCCTCACTTTCATTGCGGCCCTTCCCTTGCTCTGCTGGTCTCTCTCCCTTATCTGCCTTTGTGAGTTTGGCTTTTCCTGTCTGCCCTCTCTTACTGAGTCCCCTGCCATGTGTTCTACCTTCATATTCATAGAATCATAGAATCATAGAATAGTTTGAGTTGGAAGGGACCTTAAAGCTCATCTAATTCCACCCCCCCCCGCCATGAGCAGGGACACCTCCCACTAGACCGGGTTGCTCAAAGCCCCATCCAGCCTGGCCTTCAATACTTTCAGGGATAGGAAATCCACAACTTCTCTGGGCAACCTGTTCCAGTGCCTCAACACCCTTATAGTAAAGAATTTCTTCCTAATATCTAATCAAAATCTACTCTCTTTTAGTTTAAAACAATTACTCCTTGTCCTACCACTATACTCCCTGACCATCTATGATCCCAGGCAGTCAAAACACTTGGAAGAGTATATGAAAAAATTGAACTCTTACCAGACTCCATGGTCAAAATGTATATAAGTTGAAAACTATTTTGGGGAGAAGAGGGCACAGATTATTCATGCTGTGTTACATAGTTTTCCTGATTTCCTTCTTCAGCAAAGGAGAAACACGAGCAAATATTCATTGAATGCACAAGATTGCAACCCTTTCTTCATTTCCTCTAGATCCTGTATTGAGTCTGTACTTTTCCTTTAGTCCTTTGTTTTATAATCTGTCCATACGAGGATCCGCTTATTCAGCCCCCTACTCACCTTCTTCCCCCCTTTGACCAAGTTGAAAATTTAAACTAGTACATGAAACAACCTTGTCGCAATGTGGTATGGCAACAGTCGGGCCTACATTTGTGTTTTTTGTTTTGTTTTATTTTTTTTTTTCAGCCCATTGGTATTGCATGCCTCTATAAACTTAAGTGGCAGGAATTTTTGTTAAATTATTCTCAAAACAAAATAATGTGCAATAATCAAGATATGACCACATCAGTGCTTTACGTGTGACAGATTGAGCCCTCTGTCTTGTTCTCAACATTGTTCTTGATGAAGCCCAATAATTTGTTGGCTTTTCTGTCTGTCACAGAACATTTAGCCAAAGATTCCAGAATTTTTTAAACAATAACACAAAAGTGGCTAAGAGAATTATTGGGACTGGAGCACCTTTTATAAGAAGAGAGGCTGAGAGAGCTGGGACTGAGAAAGAGAAGGATTAGGAGGCATCTTACCCATGCATATAAATACCTTATGGGAAAGAAGGAAGAGAGGGAGACATACTCTTCTAAGTAGTCCATATTAATAGGACAAGAACCAATGGGCCAAACTGAAACATTAAATTCTTTTTGGACACCCAAAAACACTTGTTTACCATAAGGGTGGTCAAACACTGGGGCAGGTTGCCCAAAAGTTTGTGAAGTTCCCACCTGTGTACATATTCAAAACTTGACTGGGAATGGTCTTATGCAGCCTTCTGTAGCTGACCCAGCTTGAGCAAAGGGTTTGTGCAACATAATCTCAAGTGTTCCATTCTGACATAAAGAATACTGTGATTTTGTGACTCCTTTCCTGAGTCATATCTGGAAACTCAGCATCATTTAAAGATTGTTTAAATTGTAAATAGTTTTTGTCTAGGTTTTCCATCATTTACTAATCTATACTGATGCTCATAATTCATTTTTCTGCTCAGTTTTGTGCAGTCCTCCTGGAGTTCTTCATTTTTGGCATGATGGTTGACTACATGAAAGAGCATAATTTTATCTACAGACTTGGAAATATCACTGTTAATTCCCTTCTCCAGATCGTTGTTGAAAATGCTGAATAAAATCAGTCACAGTGTCAGTCTTCAGGGAATGCAGGACTGACTTCACTCCATCCTGATATAATGAACATAGACTGCTTCCTATTCTTTAACTGGCTTTTAATCCTTTCTTCCAGTTACATAGCAAAACTTTTTTTTTTTTTTTTAATGTTTGAGTGGCTTTATTAAAGGCTTTATTGAAAGCTCAGATATATTATGTCCCCTGTATTTCCTTTGTTCATATGCTTTAGTGTGACCTCACAGAATTCCAAGAGATGAGTGAGGACCAGGCAGGAGATCATCCCCCTGTACTCAGCTCTGGCGAGGCCACACCTCGAGTAACTGTGTTTAGTTTTGGGCCCCTCACTACAAGAAGGACATCGAGGCCCTGGAATATGCCCAGAGAAGGGCTATAAAGCTGGTGAAGGGCCTGGAACACAAGTCCTATAAGGAGTGGCTGAGGGACCTGGGATTGTTTAGTCGGCAGAAGCGGGGGCTCAGGGGAGATCTTATTTCACTGCACAACTGCCTGAAATGAAGTTGTGGAGAGCTGGGGGTCGGCCTCTTCTTGCAGATAACTAGTGATAGGATTGGAGGGAATGGCCTCAAGTTGCACCAGGAGAGGTTCAGGTTGGAAATTAGGAGACGTTTCTTTTCAGAAAGAGCAGTCAGCCATTGGAACGGGTTGCTCAGGGAGGTGGTGGAGTCACACTGTCCCTGGGGGTGTTCAAGGAAAGGTTGGATGTGGTGCTTAGGGACATGGTTTAGCGGGTGACATTGGTAGTAGGGTGATGGTTGGACCAGATGATCTTGAAGGTCTTTTCCAACCTTAATGATTCTATGAGGCAGGATTTCCCTTTATGGAATCCATACTGACTCTTAATCACATCAGTGTTTGTTGTGCATTCAATGGCCTTATTTTTATTTTTATTTTTTTGTTATTTTTATTTATTTATTTATTTTTTCACCAAATTATTTAAACTGAGATTTTGATACTACAGCCACTGTATATTTAACTAGCTTGTTTGACTTATTTCCAAACCTTTATCCTGTTGCTAACCCTAAACCTATCACTCCCTGTAAAAAGCCACTCGTTTCTTACTTCTTATTTTTTTCCCTAGCCCTTCTTTCCTTCAGAACTCAGTAGAAACTCAAACTCCTCTGAGCTTTCTAATCTATATTACTCTAATCTAGATTACTGGCTCCTTCCATATCAGTACATTTATCCCTTACCAGTGTTGGAAGTAATCCTCCATATCTTGTAACTGAGCACAAGAACATAAATTTTCATCTCTTTCCTGACTTGTTACCCCTTATTTATTTTCCTACTAGTTTTTACTAACTGGAAACTTACTTTTAGATATGTGTCATGACACAAATTTACTTTTCCCATACTTCTGCAGGCCTTTCACAGTCCATTTCCCAGAGACTCTTGCTGCCAGCAGTACATGCTCTCTCTAAGCTATTCACAATCTCGGGTCATGTTAGGCCTGGTAGAGAGGGAGGGCATTGCTGAATTCATGGATAAACCTGACCCTTCTGCTCCACATCCGTACTCCTCAACTGATGTGTCCCTGGTTCTGATTGCTCTGATGTGGATAGGCTAGTATCCTTGTATTTGAGAGCAAATTATATCTCATCTGCTGTTATTGCCATTTTCAATTTATGTCCCTTGAAGTGGAGGGGATTACAGAAATTAAGTAAAAATTATCTTTTTAATTCCACATTTAAGGGTGGGGGGTGGGGGGAATGGTTCTGTATAATGTGATTTACAGCTGGGAAACTTAAAATGAAATTTTAAGACTATAATCCTAAAAATGGTTTTAGCTAATAATATATTTTTGGCTAGTATGGAAAATTTTGTATGACTTTACATTGCATAAACATTCATAAGCATTTACATTACATGAGACGTTCTGCTAAAAGTCCTTGATAATGATAACTGAATAGTATCTTTGAAGAAATTCACTTTTGCTTACCAAGGATCTGACTGAGAAAACAGCTGGTCTTAGAGGATATTCTCTTTCCATCCTTACTTATGTAAGGCTGAGTCAATATCGTATAACCAGGGAACACACACAAGCATTTGATATCACTATATTTCAGAGCTATGTAAAATATAGACCAGGTAACTACAGCACTTTAGATTTTCAAGCTGCAGGTATTAAAAGTTAATTTTCAGCCAAATAGCAGTTCTTTTTCTTTATCTGTACTTCAAATAAACAGTGATAACAGACTACTGATCACGTGGAAAAGGTTGAAGTTTTTTTTTTTTTTTTTTTTTTTTTCCAGCTAAAAGAAAGAGTTTGAAGGCCAACGGGATCAGTAGGAGTGTGGACAGCAGCTTGACAGAGGTGATCCTACCACTCTACTCAGCTCTGGTGAGGCCACACCTGGAATACTGTGTGCAGTTCTGGGCTCCCCAGTACAAGAGAGACATAGAATCTCTAGAGAGGGTCCAGTGTAGAGCTACGAAGATGATTAAGGGATTGAATCACCTGTCTTAAGAAGAAACACTAAGTGAGCTGGGCCTGTTTAGCCTAGAGAAAAGGAGGTTGAGAGGGGATCTTATCAACCTCTACAAATACCTGAGGGGACAATTTAAAGAGGATGGGGCCAAACTCTTCTCAGTGGTGGCCAATGATAGGACAAGGGGTAATGAGTACAAATTGAATCACAAGAGGTTTAATTTAGTTAAGTTTCAGTGAGAATTGTGTTGTTTATCCAACTACTAAAAACCCAATCACATTTTAAAATAAACATTTAATTTTAAACAGAAGTAATAAAAAAGTTATTCAGTTAGAAATTTGTTGCAGAGCATGATATTAAGAGTCATATAGGGAAAACAAAAACAAAAACAAAAACCTTCCCTGAAGAATATGTCAGACCATTATTCATTTGAAAAAAAAAAGATGATACCAGGAATTTACTTTATCCTGAATCAAACTAGTTCATCAGTTATTATAAATAACATAAATGGTTGTATATCTGCTTTCATAAAATGTATCAGTTATATGCTGACGTGTTCTGTGGACACTAACTTAAAGCCTAAGTCTTGGCATTTAATGAATTATGAGATAGTTAAAAAAAACTAATTTTAAAACCAAAATTTTAAGGTGACACTGCCCACCAATACTGATGAACAGCTTGCTTTCACAAAGACAAAGAGAAATGATGAGGAAAAATACATTTTCTGAATTCAGCCATCTTTTGGTATTCTGCCATAGATTTCATCAGCCAAACTGTTTACTTCATCACAGCTCAAGCATACATTCCCAAAGAATCTTATAACCAATGTACTTAAAATCTGTACAGCACCCACAAGTGTTTGCACATTGCCATCTACTTCAGAGTTATTTTAGTGTTGATAGTGTTGCTTTTCTTATAATAGCACAATTTCCATCTTTTACTGTACAACTAAGCATTGTTATTCATCTCGTGGCCAGTAATTGTCTCTCCCCTTCCGCCCGTTTTTAAAAATATTTTGTTGCAATGCATTTTGTTAAGAGCTTACTAGTTGGTATATTGGGTTAGAGTGTCATTGATATGTACAATTTACTCTCTAAGGTCTTAAGGTTTGGAAAGGTCACATAACTTTAATAATAAGGAAACTTGAGTGCAAGCTAGCTTATTCCTTTAAAGTGAGCAAAGGATCACTGAACTGCTCAGCATTTGATGCTGTTCTATTTAGTAGTTAACAATAAACTACAGGAAGGATACATGTCTGGTGTTATCCCAGAGTAATTATATTTGTCTACCATAAAGTACTGTCAGAGATATGCTCAGTCATTGTATTGAAACTGATTTATTACTCAATGACATTTTTCTATTAATAAAAGGAATTCCTGCATTGTATGATGCAGGAAGCTTATTAAATATCATAAGTTTCGAAAACTAGATTACTGAAGTGTGTAATAGAATCATGCCAGGAAAGTACATTTAAGAAAACTTAAATCTGCTTGGTCAGAGAAACTAATTCATACGATTCGGTGCAGCTCCAACAGGTCTTTGTTATGTATCTTTATTATTATGTAAGATATATTGATCTGTATCGTGTTTGTAGAAGTAAATTATAGTTATTTTTATCAGATTTATCTAGCACAAGTTTAGACAGTTGCCTAAATTGCTTTAGCCTCAGCAAGTGTATGAAAAGTCCTGTCAAATATTTTCTTCATCTAACTTAAAGGCACTTAGCTCTCAAAGTAAAATGTTCCTTTGTTACTGAAGTGGTGTCTTCAAGGTCTCAGTTCCCTGCATCACTTTCTTGAAATATCAGCCCCTAGAAAACTTAAGGTCCCAGTTAAGATACCCTAATTGAAAGTGATTTAAATAAGATATTATGAACTCCCTGGTACTGAGTTAAATACAGTAATTAAAGAAGTATGTATCAGAGAATCGGGAGCTAGGATTTGCATGTCTACTTTCATGTCTGAGTCACATGTGACTGACATATTATGGTCTCTGGCATGTGATAGGACTCATCTGGAGAAGAGCTGAGTCTCTTAATCATCAGATCAGTGAGGACAAGTACTGCCCGAGGAACATGATGAAAATTAGTAGAGCAAAGCATCTACAGAATGGTAGTTTGTGACAGAGGCTAAATATAGCAAAAGATGCTGAGGAAGACTAAAACTAACTTAAAAATTTCTTTTTTTAATTGTTTTAAAGTTAGATTAAAAGTAAATTAGAAATGAAGGTGTAGAAAGGGTTGAGAAAAGCAAACTGGACTGAATTCTCATATAGAAAGCATTTTATAATAAGACATAAATATTTCTGTGATACTTGAGAGAGATGAGAGATACAAACTCTTATACTGAACATGCTGTTACAGATCTTACACTACTGCTGAAAGAAGCATGACATATACACGAAATTACATGCTTAAAAAACACAACTTCATTTAAAATAAAAAATACAGCATGCTTTTTCTTCTTTAACACTAAAAGAATTACAGTCATTTTGGTGTCATTCATAAAAATGGCCAAAAGGCTTGGCCATACTTTCTCCATTTCAGTGACATTGAGCAGAGATAAGGGAATATTTCTCAGGATGATTTTATAACTAAGGATCATCATCCTCATGATTGAAAGCTTTCTCTGAGTAAAGTGTCATCCTTGACAAACTGTTTTATTAAGCCATTGTCAGCTGAGAGAGAGAGAGAGAGAGAGAGAGAGAGAGAGAGATTAAAATAGCCTGGAAAGACTTGATCTCTAATTGCCCTCTTCCCTTGATCTCCTTTCATCCCTGTTGTTGCCCTGCCTGCTCCCTAAAGAAACAATAAATAACAAATTCCATATAGGAGGAATATGTCTTCAGGCTGACCGTTGTCCTGACCTGACAGTGCAGTGGCTCAGAACCTGACTGGTTAATACCTGGCATCCCCTGATACCGATTTAGCTTCATCTCTAGGAATGGCCCCCCTGTGGAGGGAGTGACACCACCACCTTCCCTCTCCCCATTATGTCACTGCCTGACAAACAATAACCCTTTGTGTCTGTGTGTGTTTGGAGGGAAGGGAGGAGGAGTAGTTGGGGCACTGCCAACCTATAGCTTGGAGAAAGAAGAAGGATGTGATATGAAAATGTGTAAAATTAACCTGGACCCTCGACTAATGCGGGAGAATCTTCCGCCATGGACATCATGCTCCTCCCAAAAAAGACTTCAGGATACTGATGACTTGTAGTGAGTCCTGTCCTCAGTCTTTGAAGAAGTTTGATGTGTTGATCTAGGGACCAAGAGGAATACTGAAAAGCTGAGCATAACACCCAAGTCAAAAATAGGTACTAGGAAGAGTGTTTTTTTTTTTTTCAGTCATTTTTTTGGATATTATTAAAAAGTCTTTAGGTTTTAAATTGGACTACAAGTGTTAGACAAATGGAATCATAAGGCTGTTAAAATACTAACTGTAAAAGCAATAAATGTGTTCAGACCATATATATATATATATGTATTTTTATAATTATGAATTTTTTCACAGTACTCAGGCTGTAATTGACTGATTAAGCAGACCATTTTAAATGAAAGTACCTGGATGATGGAAGCTCTAGTAAAGTGGCTCCAAGCAAAACCAGCTCATTCATAATCATACTGTCTCCTGTCCCAAAAGGGAAGATGGAATTCATCATGGTCTGTAAAGAGGCTAATTGGACCACTGGGGAAGACAGAAAATACAGGTTTCCCTTACAGGAATATGTGAAAAAAAGCAACAATCTCAAGTGCTCAACAGAGGGTTTTTTTTTTAATCATTTCTGTTAACTCCCCTCTTCCCACCTAAGGAGTAAAAAGGCCCCCAGATTTAACAAAACATATTCAAGCAGAAAACTTCTTCTCTCAATCCACTAAACACTGTCTGTGGTAAATACACTACCATTACGGAGATAAGTAAGATACTGCTATCTCCTGTTGGTTGTGAATGAGTCATTAATTTTTGTGTGCATCTTCAGAATGGTACCACAAAATCTGTCAGAATTTCAGCTTCAGAAACATTCTGCTTATTAGAGGATATATAAGAGGCACCTCCTCTAGTGGAATCCAGGATTCAAGGATACTTCTTTCCCAGCTGTGGGAAGCCAGCCCCATTCACCCTGGAAGTCCTTCCCTTGCAGGCTGATGGATGGAGCTGCAGTGTTCCCGTTGCAGGTTCAACCAGTGGAAAAGATGAACATGTAAGCCAGAGATACATGCACAGATGACACACATGAAGAAAACACTAATGGCCCGATGCATAGACTGCCCACAGAGAAGGCACTTTTAGCAATACCCATGTATAACACCACAACTCACATGAAACATAAGCACAGAACATCGAATCCCAGTCCTCCTCTCTGATTTACCAGCAGTGAATCTAAACAGCTAAAATATGCGCACCTTTACTTTCTTGTTCACAAGGACATGCATATTCATGGATCCCTAGAACACCAGCACGTGCCCTCAGCTCAGCTTATATCGATGCCCAGATCCCAGGCTTCCCACCCGCTACCTAGTCCAGCACTAAAGCTAAAGAACTCCACATGCGCGCACACGCATACACACACCAGGTTAAGGGAAAAGGACCAGTCCCCACAGTTGTTGGTGCTCAGACATGCTGGTCATATTACCCTTCCACTCTACTGTGCTGATGCTGGGACCCTCTTTTGCTCCAGATGATGGCACTGGACATCATCCAAGACCTGACTCCAGTCAGTGAAAGCGTATTCACTCATTACAGACACACACTCTTAATGATCTGTAGTCCCTTCAGCTACAGACCTTAAGACCCTCATTCACCCCAGCTGCTGGCACCACACAAGTCAGAGCTGTTATCACCAGCTGCCTAATTTTCATTGCAGACCCCATATTCAGTCACATTATTATCTCCTGTCACTGGTACCTAGACCTTAAAGTATTCAGTCAAAGTTGACAGTGAGATTACATGGAAAGAAAATTAAGAAAGGATTATATAAGAAGATAGGATTGACTACAGTGATTAGATGCAGGACTCAGACAAGTGTGCAAACTGGCAGCTGCTCTCATACTGCCTTTTTACCACCTTCATCCTTATATCCCTCTTGTCTTCATTTCTCCCAGATATCCTTGCCTATCCTAAACATTCCTTAATAAGTTTAAGTGTGCAAATTTCATCATGGAGTATTCAATCATAAAGTAATGGCATGCCTAATGTTAACTGCTTGTTATTGAAATATGTTTAAAACGTGTGTGAGGAGAGTTGTGAGAGCTCAGTGAATGAACTAAACAATCTATAAAAAATAAAAATCCATAGCTAACATGAACATATACATTACCAGTCCAATAAGAGCATTCTATCATAGTGAACGCAACAACATGGGTTAAGTAACCTTTACTTATTTTGAATAAATACTTGTAAATAATAATTGTATTTACAAATATAGAATAACTTTATCATAATTTTATTTACATCTTATCATCTTGCAGTGACAAAAATATTTTGTATTTTCTTTCATACCATGTTAACAGTTACTGCTAGTCTCTTACCTCAGTTTGGAAAAAAATTACATTTAAAAAAGTTTAAAAAACTCTTAAACATCATTTACACAATCTTGTTTTTTTGTTTGTATTTTCCATGCACAAATTCAATCCCCAAAACAGGTGAATGATTTTAATCTACTCAAACACTTAAAATAGCATTCTTGATACAAGATTCATAGTTAAACAGCTCATCTCGTCTCAGAACACAATACAGATACATTGGAATACCAATAATGCACCTTTTTTATAACTTTTTTTTTTGGAACTATTCTTGAAATTGCCTTAATACAGACAGAAAATTTCACATAGTATCATAGGAAGAAATGTAAACTTAAAACAAGCACACTTGGTCAAAAAATAATTAGAGAATGTTATTGTGTATCGGTCAAATAGTTCTGATGCAAGGTATGCTGATGTACTACATCCCTATAACAGCGAAAGCTGAAGTAATTTATATTACAACAGGGAAAAAAAAAAAGATTCATTCATAGAATAAAATCATAGAATCATCTAGGTTGTAAAAGACCTTCAGGATCATCAAATTCAACTATCAACCTGACCTACTGAGTCCCATCACTAAGCCATGTCCCTTAGTGCCATGTCCACATGTTTCTTAAATAGCTCCAGGGATGAGGTCTACACCACTTCTCTGGGCAGATTGAGCACCCTGTCCATGAAGAAATTCTTCCTAATATCCTCTGAACCTCCCCTGGCATAACTTGGGACCATTTCCTCATGTCCTATTGCTTGTCACCTGATAAAAGAGACCCTCCTCATTCCTGAAATCCTGCCTTCTCCTTAGTGTGCTTAGAGAGAAGAAAGAATACTCCATTCTACTTTTAGCTACCTAGGGAAGAAAAAGGAAGGTAATTCACAATCAGAGTCTCATTTTCTTCTTCTCAATCCTTGCCAGAAACCTGGAGCACTACATTTCAATGACTGCTGCCATGTCACCAGAGTTGAGTACATTGAACTATTTTCATGTCACATTGGGTTCAGGTTTTCTGTATATGGAAGGGTGGTCCTTGTCTTCTTGCCTCAATCCCAATAGGCAAGGATTGCTTAGATCCAAAAGAATTTCATGGGTAAAAATTTCAAAAGAATGTTTCAGCACAATTTGGGTGAAAGGGACAAAACTATTTAAAAAAAAATAGACCATGCACAGGGAAAAAGTTGGTTGTAGAAAACTTTACTGATGGATTCTGTGACTCTGTGAGTTTCCTCCTTTGGAAAGAAAGGATTTTCTCAGAATGAGGCTGATCATGATCCCCTATCCAGTGAAGGAAAGGGGAGAGGAATATAAAAAGGAGCTACTAAAAATATAGAATTAGGAACATCTTTTTTTTTTTTTTTTTTGTGGAGTCAACTAAAATGTAAACAGGAATGTTCAGTCTTTCATTAAGAAAATAAACAGTGGCACTGGAGTTTACTCCCCTTTGCTTTCTTTTTCTTCTTCTTTTTTTTTTTTTCTCCCATGTTTTGCTCTACTTTTAATTTAATATCTCAATGTGATGATTTATTTATATTCTGTGCTTTTCAGGGATAACTAATGCTTTCATGAAAGAAACATTTTTTAGAAGTTTTCCTGTCCTTGGATATTCAAATGCTAGCTTTATATTTAGCTCATTCTTAAAGAATGCTCTTCTGAGTATTGCTACTTCTCTTATACCAGCACAATAAATCTCTGCTGTGAAGTATAAGAATGAACAGTTTTAAGTTTAACTGCTATCACAACCTCCCAGAAAAAGTGTTTATAATAGAATGGTTTTAGATACACTTTCTGATTTAAGCTATTCTCATGAAATCATCTTATTTGTCAAATAAATCTTACATAAACTGATTAACCTCTGAGTTTTGTTTCTTTTGAGAGACACACCACTTAATCATGACATTATTGACTCTTTAAATTAGTTTTATCTTACTTTTCTAGCACATCCCTTAAGAAGATACTGAAATTATGAATATATATGTCAAACATCCTAAATCATTGAGCAAGAACTGATCCTTGATTCTTGCAAACTCTATCTGAGAATCAGTGAGTTGGTGATTATGATCCTACTTTTGCTATATTACCGACAAGAGGAAGGTCCCCATGGATGTGAACCACATATCAGAAACTGCTGTCATTTACACAACTTTACTTTAGTACTCAAGTCCTTTAAAATAATCACATGGAAGTCTGATTTTTTTATGTTACAAGACATTTTAAAAATCTGAGGAAATTACAAACCATGAAACAATTATCTAAAACGATTGTTTCAGTGAAGCAAAGGTTCACACCATTATGATAGCATAGGAAAAAAAGTGTTTTCTTACCTGTAAAGCCCTTGTCACATTCACAAAGAAAAGTGTTTGGAGTAACATTGCTGCAGTTACCACTGAGACACATATGTGGCTGACACTGTCCAACTATTTCTGTACAATTTTTACCTATTTAAAAGAGATAATAGGAACACTGAAAATAAGTAAATATTTACTTTTTTTTTTGAAATGTCAGATTTGTAGGTGAAATATAACATTTAATTTTATAGATAGATGGTTAGACACTTGTGCTCATATCACTAGCATTCACCGAAATTACTGAAGTTCTAAAGTGAGGTATAAAGATGTTCAGCTGGTGGAATATGAACTCATTTACCATATAGCTACAAATTCACATATAAATTAAAATCCAGAAATGCTATTAGTACAGTAGGTATTTGTTTCTTTGTGACTTGAAAGTAGTTTACAGTTTCTTCCAGCATAAGACCAAAAGCTGTTTACAAGTGGAGTCCAACTTTTGACTAATTTTTTCTTAATATGAAGCTTTCTGGGAATTACAATTCTAATGATCAGTTTATATGCTATTAAAACATATGGATCTGAAAAAAACACATAACTTTGCTTGCCATTTGAATTGTTGCTATAACATCGTTCACACTTCAGCAATTTTTCCACTTTCTAATACACTTTATGGGAGGTGCTTTTAACTCTTTTACTTTTAGCTCTTTTACTTTTGTGTAGTCATATCCATAATATATGATGGTTTAATCTCCTATTTTTTCTTGTTTACATACAGTTTATTTACTGAACCAATAATGTCAGTGCAAAATGATGGCATTAGCCAACACTGTCTCATATAGTCTAACAGAATATTTTAAGCATTGCTTAATGATAGTGTTAAGCACGATGACTGGTTTTAACATAATTGCATGTGAATCTTTCCATCAGTTTAAATAAAAGCTTTTTTAGATTAACAAAAAAAAAAAGAAAACATGCTGCATCAATAATTTCTGCCATTGGTTTTCCACTATTTTTACCAAACCTTGAATAATTAAAAATATTTTTTTCTTATAATACTGACATATTCATACCTGCACAATCTACTATTTGCAAGTGCATTAGTAATCAAATTATTATGCAGTCTGAAAAGCAATTAAAAATAAATTACAGCAAACTTTATGCAACATAACTTTCATTTCTGTGTTCTGTGAACCTCACTCATTCATGACTCATCAATTGTGTTTCACAGCATAACATTACATTTGTAAGAACACAGAATTGCAATCCATCGAAGGAACATTGCTAGAATTCTGCTTCACGAAAAAAGAAAGAGATACAATAATCCTTCTTTTGATAGGAGTGTTTATTTCTGGTACTTCCTAAAGGACTCCTGAACTCCATTGTTCTGAATCTAGGGAAAACATATCCGTACTTTCCTTCATCCACTTCTGTTCCTCCATGAAATCAAGACAGTGACTGAGTGAGAATGTATATAATCATGTTGTACTCTCTGGTAGTTCCTAAAACCAGTGGGTTTTAGATAAATACTGCAATATTTCCTACAGAAAATTGTTTTGTTTGTTTGTTTTGTTTGTTTGTTTGTTTTGTTTTCAATTTGTGAAATATTTAATCCAGTAACGAAAGTGTTTTTTGTAAACTTACTTGGAAAGGAATTTAACAATGGAAAAATATGGAAAAAATAGTACTTTTTTTTTTTCATTTGCATTTCAAATTAAATGCATGATTTTTCAATTTAAAACAGATTTTGATTTTAACATTTTCTTTAATGTAACTTCAAAGGTCTTTCAGCTGAAAAGGACATTTTTGTTGCAGGTTGAATTAAATGTTTATTTCAACAAAACTGTTGGCTGTCAGGATTTTGTTTTAATAACTATTTGTGTATGGGCTGATTCCCAACTATTTATGTTATTTTGTTTAAACTTGATCTGCTGAGCAAGCAAACAAAGATAATCAGTAATCTTTTTAAATACAGAAGTACTTATATATGTCTTGTTCTTCATTGGGAAAGAAACATGATGAGGATTTATTTATTCTTTCCTCACAATGTACACACAAATGTAACCAAGTACATTTCTTTGAATGACTGCATAGTCATGTAAGAAACTGTAGGTAAAAAGGACAGTGCAGGTGTGGTAGGGTCAATGGACAATCAAACTGTATAAAAACATTGTTAATAATGTGCTTACTGCATTATTATGCATTAAAGAATATATATCTATGAAACAGTTATACATGGAGAGAAAAAAAAATACCTGAAAATTTTGGAGGACAAGTGCACTCATATAAATTTTTGGTACCTTCTGACTTCTCGGTACATGAGGCATTATTATGGCAAGGTTTAGTGGAGCACATATCAAACTTCTGGCAGAATTTTCCGGAATACTGTGGTAAACAATGGCAATTATATGCTTTTTCCCAAACGTGGCTTAAACATCTTCCATGCCCAGAGCATAATGGTGCATTTGGAGACTGTTGGCAAAACTGCTGCTTTACGGTTACGTTCAGACGAAGGCCCATCTTGCACAATGCTGGACCTCTCTTATGAAGCTCTGCAAAGTAATGAGTTCCAGCACCAAGCCAGTTTGGGTCAACTTGGTGCAATCCTCTTATCTGGCAAACAAAAATCAGCTGCTCTTGAAAAAAAACACTTTTAGGGCAATTAAGAAATTCTTCCTTGGAGACATTTACCAAATTCATTCCATAGGACTGAAAGGATGGCTCAGAGGAGATGAAGAGACTATCACCTAATTGAAGCTGTAAGGGGCATATCTGAGGGACACTGAGATTTTTGTCTTCCCCAGTAGTATTTTTATTCATCTTCCAGCATTCTGCATAAAAGTCTGAGCAGATGTTTTCCCTTGGTGTCCATTTTATTACAATGGGTTTTGGTTCCACTTGCCACTCAGCAACCATTTGCCTCTCACATATTATCTGCCCCTTTACAATGCAGAGTTGAAGAAAACACACTACCATGTGAACTGTTGATTTTGTAGTCATTGTTCCACCTGGCAAATGGGAATCTTGGTTCACACCTGCTGCATTACTGAAGATAGATTTAGAGCACTTTTTTCCTAAGTTGCTTCTGTATTTTCCTTCACAGCCTAGGAATTCAAATGGAGAAAAACATTTCTGTGTTCACACTAAATACAGTCAAAGCCTCATTAAATTTATATCTATATATATATATATACACACAATAAAACAGGGTCTACATCTAATTATACTACACTAGTATAACTAAAGCCAGACATCTTTTTCTGATCCTGCTGAAGATTTGATTTTCATTTAACTAGTCAATATACTTGCATATGGAACAGAAACAGCTTAAAATCACACATGCCATCTTCCCTCCCTCTCTTGGCCAAAGCTAATGATAACCAAGTTCAGGTAATACATCTGGCAAAACTGAGAAGTAAAGCAGATCATCTAAGTACTAGTCATGAGTTTTAACTACAGATGTTTTCCTGATAATGATTTAATGATTTATCATTAATTTGTAATTAAAGTAGAAATTCTGATTATGTAGGCAAGTGAATTATGTCCAGCAGGTTACAGAGCCTTCCAGGATAATTTAGTTTATGAAAAAGCCTTTTTTGGCCCTTCAAAATACCTATTCTGATTTTTTTTTTTTTAATATTTACACAGTATGTGAAATACTACCTTAATTACTTCTTATCATGAAATCTCATCCTCTTTCCCCATGTATTTCCAAAGTATTTTGGATCATACTTTGTACTATGTTAAGTGGGCAAGTAGGACAAGAAATAAAGATGTGATTAGTGGAAAACTTGAGATGAAAATTATTAAATGCTACAGTGAACTGTTGAAAATTATAGAGTAATATCAGTCTCTCCTATTTTCACCTAAAGCAGTAGGGTGTAAAGTAGTAGGTAAAAAGTAGGGTGAAAGCATCTAAAATTTAGTTATGTCCTAGACTACAGTCTAGTTTAATTAGCTTTCAGCATTACATAAGCATTTCAGTCTGGTCTGTAAATGTGTTCATTAGGTTCCTTTATATTTACTTCGATAGTTCTGTGGATGTTTACATTTATTTATCCATGTGTACTTGGTTCTTGTTTCCCTTGTTTACCACTTAGGAATTACTTGGTAACAGACTTAGGCAGGTTGCTGCATTGTGCCTTAGGTATCATAGCCTTTTTAATTGCTAAATCCTTCTGTTGGCACTTCTGCAGCTTTCTTGCTGCTCACAGCTCTGCACCCTTTCACCCAGGGTGATGTGTCACTGTTCCCTACAACTTCTGTGGAAGTATTTTCTCCTTGTTGTTCTTATGTTGTTATTCCCATGCCCTTGCTCCTGCAAGACCTGGTATTGTTGATAGCAGACTTCATGGTAAGTCATTGCCATTGGCATTCCTCTCTTTTCCTCCTTTTCTTTCTCTTGGGGGGCCCATTGAAAGACTCAGTGATATGCATGTGCAAAGCTTAACAGTATGCAGCACCTGTCCCTGATCAAAGAAAGGATCATCCATTCAGTGTTCTATACAGACTGTACTGTATATGGAAACAACTTATAGGCAAACTGATGTAACTCTATATTTACTACAGTAAAGATATGTGGCAACCATTTGCAGGATTTGAGGGGATGGCCAGGGGAGAGCATTCTTCTAAGAACTTCTCCATCAATTCTCTTCCGAGCTTACCAGTGGAGAGACTTACGTTTGCCTTTCCCTTTGTCTTTGCTTTCCCTTCTCCCTTTCCCTTCTCCCTTCCCTCTCTCTTCTCTTGCTTCAAAGTAACCTTCCCTGTTTGAGCCAATGTTTGACAACATTGGACCTTGTTAAGAAATTGTTGTACATGTAAGTCTGGCCCAATGACCTTTGTGAAGCAGTGTCCAGCACTGTTTAAGCTTTTGAAGAAACCAGAAAGGTGTTAGTTATGACTAACAGACTTCAGGCTTAAAACATTAAACTCAAAAGGGATGGAAACTAGTTTCGCTCCTCCTCTCAGAACTGTTTTTGTTTTCATTTAATTATCAAATTCCAATTCTGCCTTCATATAGGTGATATACTCTAACCACCAACTCCACAGTCAGGCAGGTACGCCAGTTTCTAATTCCTGTCTCTGTCTTTATATTTACACACCTGGGAGTTAATTCCCCATAGGAAAAAATAATATAATAAAATAAAATAAATAAAGAATGAATTTGCAAGCAAACTGCTCTTCTTGAATACTAAGCATCTTTCTATTTTGAGACTATTCCATCATCTTCAGTATCACATGAAGTATCACAGTTCAGCAATACCATTAGATAATATTCTAGCAAATGTGTAATTTGGATAATTTAACATTTTTTCTTTTAAGCTATCAGTGTTGAACTATTATATCCATTATAGCTGCTATTACTTCTGTCACTATTATCAGATGTAAAAGTCTATGCATTATATTACTGTATATTTAGAAATCCTACATTCAGCAACCCATCTTTACATACCTTTTTCATAATGAGATTTTGTCAGGGGTTACTAAAATTGATGTTTATAAAAGGTTATCTTTCTTTTCAGTAACTTTGAAAAGAGAACTAAAATGGAAGAATTCTTGCCCACATATTTTGCCTTTCATCTCTGTGGTTCTGCATAGTTCTGATATGGCTTCATTTTTACTGATAAAGGGTGCTGCCTCACAATGGGATGGGATAAAACTTCTGATCTATTTTTAAACAAGCATTACAGAACTTGATACTCTTTACAAAACCTATTATGTTTTCACACAATTGAAAGAGATTATTCTGAGAATACTAGAATGACTAATGTTAAGTAAACAAATACATCCTGTAAAAACAATGGAAAAAATAGGTCGAGATGCAATACATGGAAAACAATAAGAAAGAATAAATGTCGTTGTATTTTTTAACAATAAAATTAAGAGAAAAAAGGTTATATAACGAAGAATATGAAAAATACAGAGCTAAGTGTGAAGTAGTTACAATATTAACATACATGAAGTAGAAGATCAACCAAAAAATTAAACATCCACAAAATGTTGATGCCATGAGACAAAATCATGCCATGAGATAAAGTTTGAAAGCAATTATGATAACTGTTAGATTTTAGGTCAACATTAGGCAAAGACAAAATCTTCCTATCTATAACCCCAGATGTTTCCATGTAATTGATAAAGACTAAAAAAAGTCCATGACTAGGACTTGTGTGGACATGCTGTAGATACTTCAAGAAAAACTACCTCTCAAAGGAGAAGTTACATAAGACTGAGTGAAAAGAAGCATAATGATTTTTTTTTTTTTTGTAGTAATGGAGAAGCAAAGCAGCAAGTTTTATGCAGGACCCCAGGGAAGTCATTTAAAAGCAAAAATTATGTTTCTTTCATTCCAGTCCAGTATCTTACTGGATATGGTTTTATTTTATTAATAAGAGTTAATAAATATTAATGACAAAAATAAATACATTTTAAGTTGAGATTGAAGAAGTACCCATGGAAGTTATCTGCCTAAGAATTTCTCAGAAAAAAAAAAATCTGTCCAAGAAGGGAATAAATCAGAAAATGTTTGTTAAAATCATGTCACTATGCCGGAGCTGGGGGTGTACCTCTTGTCCCCTCCCTGCACCTTGCACACACACTTTATGGTCTGCTGTCTGTGCTCAAGGTTGGCTCTGGTTGCATGGGGCTGTGACCTTGGATCAAGATGCTGTGAAAAGAAGTGAGACAGAACTGTTGGGTCCCTCACCTCCCTCAGCTGCTGCATTTAAGCTCAGGCTCTCATTGTTGGTTTTCATATATGAGGAGCGGCTGAGGTCCCTTGGTTTGTTCAGCCCAGAGCAGAGCAGGCTGAGGGGAGGCCTCGTGGTGGCCTGCAGCTCCCTCACAAGGGGAGCGGAGGGGTAGGCGCTGAGTTCTGCTCTCTGAGGACAGTGACAGGACCTGAGGGAACGGCATGGAGCTGGGGCAGGGTCAGGCTGGGTGTTAGGAAAAAGTTCTGCACCCAGAGGGTGTCTGGGCACTGGGACAGGCTCCCCAGGGCAGTGGTCAGAGCACCCAGCCTGCCAGAGTTCAAGAAGTGTTTGGACAATGCTCTCAGACATATTGTTTGATTTTTGTGTGGTTCTGTGCAAGATTTGGACTTGATGATCCTTGTGGATCCCTTCCAATTCAGTATATTCGATGATTTTATGGTTCTATGACTTACCTGGGCTATGCTGGCTTTTATATCCTACCCTTGTATCCCATTTATCCAGGCTCTGACCCAAATATTTAACTTTACGTCTTGATTATAGGACCTGATTCCTTGTTATGGATGTGTCTGGGAACAACTGGCCTATTGGCTGGCTCTGGGTGCCATTCCAGACCAGCTCTGTGCTTCTTGCATGGGTGCTGTGGGATGGTGCCCAGGGGTCTTTGTCACTCCTTGCTCCCTGCTTCTTTTCCTTGCAGGACAGGCCACACTTGCTGCTCCATGAGACGGTGACACCATACTTGCTTTATTTCTGATGTGCATTTGAAAACATCAAATTTAAGCGCGACTTAATAGGTAAACTGTAACTAATACATGTAATACAAGAAATGCCTCAAGTTATATAATGCTTGCACAATTTGACTTTCACCCTGTGTATTTTACAAATACATGCTAATTGTGGCAATGACATACCTATTGTCTTTATACCCTTACGCTTTTCATCACAAAATTAAGAATCCTTGGAAAATGATGGAATATTTGCGCTAATCTTCACTCTTTGCAAATGATCCTCTCCTTATTTACTATACAACATTTTAAGTATAGTGTTAGCTGAATTATTAATTTGCTAATATGATTTTCTAGAAGATTGAACATTCTAGACAGGGAATTAACCTGCACCTCAAAATACAGAATCATTATTTCTATTTTATAGATATACTATAGTTATAGACAGAAGGAATGGAGATTCGGCCAGCATTGAAATTGTAGGGATTTCTGATGGCTAGTCTTTTGGTCATGAATCCATAAAACATAATTGTAGGTAAAACAGTCTTGATTCAGAGAATTTTACTTGACTTCTGTTCAGTGATTCGTATTTAGAGAAAAAGAACCTAACAAACAATTAAACAAACATGTACATAAACATCTATTTCCTCCAAACTCATCTCAACTTTCTCTGTAGGTCACACTGAGTTTGTCCAAATTCTTACAATGCAAGGAAAGTAGGGAATTAGGGTGGTTAGCATAACACTTTTTTTTTTTTTTTTCCTGTTGCCTTGTGCTTAATGGATTACTGATGCTCAGTTCCTTAATGTCCTCGTCCTGGTGTGGGTTGCCTATGTCTG
Organism: Anser brachyrhynchus; assembly: GCF_964034855.1. Taxonomy (NCBI): domain Eukaryota; kingdom Metazoa; phylum Chordata; class Aves; order Anseriformes; family Anatidae; genus Anser; species Anser brachyrhynchus. The sequence continues at coordinate 97,536,896 of NC_137696.1, read as the reverse complement.
CAGTCCACTGGGGCTGTATGTACCACTGTGGCGTGGCGATACTCCACTGACATGTCTCCAGCCCCATTGGTTAGCAGTGCCTCTTGTACATATGCCTGAGCAGGGCAGTAAGCTCCTCTGGCTTAATGGCATTTTGGTGTCAGTGGTTTTTCCCACCATAGTTTACATCAGTCCCAGAGCATCAAGAACCAGCCATGAGAGGCACAGGATAGTTTATGGCCTGATCCCACCACAACCCTGCAGCTACTCAAACACTTTTCTTCATGCCTATCACACCATACTTGGCTCCTGTTTACTTCATGCACATTTTTAAGTGCTTAATATGTCCACATTCCAGCGTAAGGACCAGGCACCTGCCAAAAAGGGAATCCAAGGAGACAGAGACAAAATACATGCTAGACAAAGTATATCTTATTTCAAATTCCCTAAGAATAAAAGACTGTTCTTTTCTACTGTCTTCTCTGGTTATACTTCTCTAGCTAAGATTGTGATGTTTCCCCTGACCAGGACTACGACCAGGATTGTCACTTGCTGGGATCAGAGAGGATGAGACAGAAAACTCAACAGTAATGGGTGATTACATCTACTTTGTAAATTGTTCAAATAGCTCAACACAGCATAATTAAAGATTAAAATTTAAATATTTGCATAGAATAAGTGACTGTATCTTGGAATAGTAGGTTAGAGAAGCCACAAAATGCAAAGCAACCATTGACAAGATTCCAGTTATTGTTTACGTCCTGATTCAGAACTGAAGAATGGCTCTCTAGCAGTGGCCATTATGTTCTTAGATTCAAAATGCTTGCTGAGGAAACAAAAGTAAAAAAAAAAAAAACAACACACAAAACAAAAACAACAACAAAGAAAAACAAAACAAAACACAAAACAAAACAAAACAAAACAAAACAAACCCTCCATGGTTGTTCTCAAATTCCAAAAGAGAAACTACTTATGCAGTTAATTTATAAGAAAGCTTTTAAAAAGAGGCTAATGGTGTTAAATCCTCACAGAGAAAGCAGAGATTGTATTAGGAAAGGATACTGTATTAGAGGGTGAAAAAAAAATGTGCCATTAATCAAAGCTTGAAGAATAGAAAAAAGGTAGCTGACATGGCTAAACTGGAGTGTTTGGGAAGGAAAGCAAGTTGCGGAATCTGCAATTCCCTAAAAATAAATGAAATAAAACCGTTGCAGACTGTGGCAGGTTAAGAGAAAAAACAGATTCATATAAAAAACACTAGTGGGAAGAAAAAAAAATGCAAGTAACACAGTATCAAAACCAAAAATAAATCTCCAGAAGTAGATGTAACAAAGCTTAACAGAGAGCCTCCATAGCCAGCAAATATTCCCTGTACAAAAGGAGCATGCAGGCAGATAAGTTAGAAAAAATAAATTACATTTTGTTTCTCTATTTGCTTTGAAAGAGTTTGATGAGGCTGGCACAGATTTGTTAACACTTGAAGTGTTGATAGAAGAAATTTAAGACAAAGTAGACAAAGTTAACAGCAACAGTGAACACCATCCCATGAAATACCCAATGTTGAAGGATTTAAAGTATTAAATAAATGAATTTGCTTGGGGAAGGTCACCTCACAGACAAGGACATAGACAAAGTGGAGATATTAAATGCCTTCTTTGCCTCTGTCTTCAACGCTGATGATGGGCTTTGGGACCCTGGCATCCTGAGCTGGAGGACCATGGTGGTGGGAATGATAAACTCCCAACTGACCCTGAATGTGTGTGGGATTTGCTGCTCCAGCTGGAGTCATAAAAGTCCATGGGTCCAGATGGAATTAATTCCAGAGTGCTTAGAGAGCTGCCTGATGTCATTGCAGGACCTGTTTCAATTATTTTTTAACAGTCCTGGGAATCTGGAGAGGTCCCAGTAGACTGGAAGCTGGCAAATGTACCAATTTTCAAGAAGGGCATGAAAGAAGACCCTGACAACTACAGGCCTGTCAGTCTCACGTCAGTGCTTGATACTGAGTGGTGCAGTCGATACAATAGAGGGAAGGGATGCCATCCACAGAGACCTGGACAGGCTGGAGAAGTGGGCCCATGAGAACCTAATGAGGTTCAACAAGGCCAACTACAAGGTGTTGCACTTGGGCTGGGGCAATCCCAGGTATTTGTATAGGCTGGGAGAAGAAGAACTTGAGAGCAGCCCTGTGATGAAGGATTTGGGGGTCCTGATGGACGAGAAGCTGGACATGAGCCAGCAGTGCATGCTTGGAGCCAGGAATGCCAACCGTGTCCTGGGCTGCATTAAAAGAGGGGTGGCCAGCAGGGAGAGGGAGGTGATTGTCCCCCTCTACTCTGCTCTTGTGAGACCCCACCTGGAGTGCTGCGTGCAGGCCTGGGGCCCCCAGCACAAGAAGGATGTGGAGCTCTTGGAACGGGTCCAGAGGAGGACCACTAAGACGATCAGAGGGTTGGAGCACCTCTCCTGTGCAGAAAGGTTGATGGAACTGGGCTTGTTTATCTTGGAGAAGAGAAGGCTCCAGTACTTGAAGGGAGTGTATAAACAGGAGCCTGTTTATGTGTGTTGATAGTGATAGGACAACGGGGAATGGTTTTAAACTAAGACGGGAGATTTAGGTTAGATATTAGGAGAAAGTTTTTCACTCAGAGGGTGGTGAGGCACTGGAACAGGTTGCCCAAGGAGGTTGTGGATGCACCATCCCTGGAGGCATTCAAGGCCAGGCTGGATGCGGCTTTTGGCAGCCTGCTCTAGTGGTTGGCAACCGTGCCCAGAGCAGGGGGGTTGAAACTAGATGCTCTTTAAGGTCCTTTTCAGTCCAGGCCATTATATGATTCTATGAATAATTAAATAATATATATTATATTCATCAACAACCTGGATGATGATACGGAGTGCACCCTCAGCAAGTTTGCTGACGACACAAAGCTCGGAGAAGTGCCTGATACCCCAGAGGGCTGTGCTGCCATTCAGAAGGAACTTGACAGGCTGGAGGGTTGGGCTGAGAGGAACTCAAAGAAGTTCAACAATGGCAAGTGCAGAGTCCTCACTTAGGGAGGAATAACCCCAAGCACCAGTACAGGCTGGGGGCTGACCTGCTGGAGAGCAGCTCTGCGGAGAGAGACCTGGGAGTCCTGATGGACAGCAGGCTGACCATGAGTCAGCAATGTGCCCTTGTGGCCAGTGGTGTCCTGAAGTGTGTACAGAAGAGTGTTGCCAGCAGGTCGAGGGAGGTGATCCTCCCCCTTGACTCAGCACTACTGAAGCCACACCTGGAGTATTGTGTCCAGTTCTGGGCTCCCCAGTACAAGAAGGACATGGAGCTACTGGAGCAAATTCAAAGGAGGGCTACTAAGATGATTAGAGGACTGGAGCACCTGTTGTACGAAGACAGGCTGAGAGAGCTGGGCCTGTTTAGCCTGGAAAAGACAAGACTGAGCAGAGACCTCATTACTGTGTATAAATATCTGAGGAGAGGGTGTCAAGAGGATAGAGCTGGTCTCTTTTCTGTTGTGCCCAGCGACAGGATGAGAGGCAACAGGCAAAAACTGAAGCGCAGAAAGTGCCAGCTGAATATGAAAAGGCACTTTACTATGAGGGTGACAGAGCACTGGAACAGGTTGCCCTGAGAGGTTGGGGAGTCTCCTTCTGTGGAGATATTCAAAACCTGCCTGGATGCCACCCTGTGCAATCTGCTCTAGGTGATCCTGCTCAGCAGGGAGTTGGATTAGATGATCTTCAGAGGTCCCTTACAACCTTGGTCATTCTGTGATTCTGTGATATGCTATTTTCACGTTTGGGATAATACTTGAATAGTATTAGCCAAAGTACTTGAATTTTCATAGTAGCACAATTTTTTCTGTATAGAAGACTGGACAGTGAAACCACATTAAATAAAAATACTGCTAATGTAATTAAATAAATAATTAATATAGCAGATCATAAAACATATGTTGTACCTAACACTCAGCCAATTGTCATATTTACACTAGTGTATTATATAATGTAGCATATTCCAAACCTCGTGTTGTACCTAACAGCTGTTTAGCACATTTACTCTAGTTTCCTTGAATTTGAAAGAAGACCTCTGTGAATGATGGATTAAAGAAAAAAAATAAAAGTTAACAGTGTAGTAATGATCATTGTAACATGCATATACTCGGACACCCAATGTTAGCACTTTTCAGTTGAATACAGTTGAATTCAGTTTAGTATACTATGAAATATTTTTTTTTATATAAAACTGCTTGTATGTTTCCAGGAATGCCTGATTTTATACTAAAACTGACTCATGGTGCATTTTTAGCTTTTTTTTTTTAATACATATTTTTTATATATTTTCTATATTATGTATATTATAATATATAACATATATTATATATTAAGATTATTCATGCTAAATTAAGATCAACTGTACTTTAGCTAACTCTGAGCTGTATTCTACAGAATGTTATTCATCTTTTTCAGTTTCAGTATGCAACCATATTAAAAATGTAAGGAACAGGTGCAGAACAACTTAATCTTTATTGCCGTAGACACCCCGATCCACAAATCAATTTTAAACTGATTATAATCTTACTTCCACGTTTTTAATTGTTTGAGATTTTTTTTGCATACCTATAGTAGGCATTTTATAGGTATGTTCACAATAACCATTTCCTTAGGATTGGAAATGTGGTTCCGAACTCAACTCCAAATTATTCCCTCTTAGTGTGCTTTGGTTCATATAATGCAGCATTCTCAGAACAAGTGATCTTCAGATGAAACAAAGCTGAAAGAAACACCTCAGAAATAACTAGTGCACTCTAGCCACTAATGGACAGTTGATCCATATGTATTGGACTAGTCAACAGTAACACTGAAAGAATAATGGAATGGATATTAGGTAACTGTATCAAGTAACCTCACTGCTTCACATTCAGATTCTCTTACTGCTCCAAAACTGCTCAAAAATGTAGACTTAACTGTGAACTAAATGTGAACTAAAATAGAACTAATTTCCTAAACTATTCAAGGAAGTATACTTTATTATATTCAACAAAATTGTTCTTCAATTAGAGCAAAATGAACTAAGTCCATCACATAGACTGATCTGCCTGAAAACTAGGCCTGAGTTTTGAAAAATTCATTGTTGCCAACTCCAACTAATTTAGGTCCTATGAATTGGTCTCTGCAACTGTATGAGAGGAAGTATTAGCCTGATTCGTTCATTCTTAAGAAACCATATTAGTTAAGGGTCACTTGACTATTGCAGTCTATTGTAAATGTAGTTCAGGATGGAAAGAAAGAACAAGATTACTGGAGACTCCAGGATGTCCTACTTAAATTAAAAATGTATCAGCAAAGGAACTAGAAAGAAGGAAGCCAGATGTTAAGAGAAAGCTCAGTTCTTTTTTTGAATTTATATCAAAATGTTCAGAAAGGACCACAGAACTATGATTTTACTTTTTTTTTTTAATTTTATTTTTCTTTTTTTTTCATTTTTTTGACAAAGTACTAGAATGTATTTTTCCCTGATTCTACAAAAAGTAAAAAAAAAAAAACTAAAAAAAAGTTAAAAAAAAGACTAATTATTAGCAATACCTAAGAAATAAACTAAGAAATAAACTGTAGTATTTTTGTAGCTATATAAGCATTCAAATTTGGCAATATGGTATTAATGAAAATTAAGATACAATGGCTATGTCCGTAGTACTAATCAATTATCAAAATAAAGCAAATCTGAAGACAAGATGGATTCAGAATAATATTTAGATCATGGAAATATCCTGTCTAATAATAGTATCAGCAAAGAATGAAACACATGCAAATTACCAACACATATTATAATAGTTTGGTACTGGGAACAAGACTTTGATACTGTTAGTCTGTTTCTTGGAATTATTGTGACTTATTACCAACTCATACTTTAACAGTCAGCTGTGAGGCACAATTTACAAGAGATTTCAGGCCAAGGATCATTCCCAGTAGACGGAGTGCAGAAAAATATTCTAGAGGCTATGAAAGAATAATAGTTCGGATAGGCAAGATAATCCCATTAAGCCTCAGAACTAGACAACAGGCTCTCATCAATGCTCAGTTATTAGAATAATGCCTTCAGGCCTTTAATGCAGGATTTGGTTATTCTGTTTTAAGAAGCTGGGAAGCACAAGACGAAATATAATTTCTATATTCACCTCAAAAATACAATAATTGCCCAAAATATATGACCTAGAATATATGCCCAGAATGCCTATTTAACTAATATTTTAAAATATAAATTATATATAAAAGCAAAATGATTGGACACGTGAATAACAAAGTCATGATAACAATTTCATTTGTATGACTCACAGTATTAAAGGGCCTGAATGATATTTATCAGTTCTATAATGATATATTTTACGTAATCCTAGACATCAGGAATTCAGATTAAGGACCTACTTTTTTCTTGTAAATATTCCATAGCTGCCGAACACATACTAACAGCATGTGCAATATGTAATCACAGATAAATATTTAAGTTAACACAGTGATGAAATTATTTATTATTCTTATATTTAATTATTTATTATTCTTACTCTTGACACAATGTGTAAATGCATAAACACAATGAATACATATTCAATGTAGGTAACAATATTAATAATGTATATTCCTAATAGGTCTTTTCTTTGAAAATTCCTAGTAGAGGTTACAGAAAATTCTATTTAATGATAGGCTTAAAAAGATATTCTACTTAAAATGTTAAGATTGAATGTATTTGATACCGAATGTACAACAGCATATCTAGGTAGCAAGAAAAATGAAAAACTGATTTATCTTCACCTGTGAAGATGGTGTAAAATTTATTGTGTATTTAGTTGCCTCCATCATAATTCTTGCATGAATCTACATGGAAAAGAATATGGGACGTCTATATTTCAGTGATAAAAATAAGCAGAAAGCTCAAAATTCTCATCTTATTTAATTTGAATAAATAAGTATATGGATTGATGGTGGACTGATCCTTCAAGGTTTTCAGAAGTCACTATTAACACTGAATATCAACAAAGCCTTTAAAAATCACTGTCAATAAACTGAGTTTTATCTGTGTTACACTGCAGCAGGTGCATAGGGGAAATCTTTTTCACATATAGCACAGGAAAATAAGGTATTTTTCAAAGCCAACCTTTCCACTAGTCAAAACAAAATTAATGGAATTTTAAACTAAATGTTGAACAATTCATATAGATATCATATCATATAGATTGCGTTAGAGAATTTCAGTCTTGGTGTCAAAAATATATGAAGAGCAAAGATAACACTAGATATAAACTTGCAATTCTCCTAGAACCAACCTCATCTGAACTGGATACTCAGGAAGTAATCAAGACTCTAACAATAGTCCTCAAAAGCAGATTTTAACTGACTTGATAAAAACAAACAAATAAAAAACACCAAAAGAACAAACAAACAAAAAAAACCAAAACACCTGTGGACAACAAAAAATAATAATAAAATAATTTTAAAAATCAACATTATTCTCCATATCCTCATCACAATTAGTGATCATTATAAGTTATCTTTTGCTGAGTTAAATTACTTAGTTCCTGAAACAGTCGTATTCAAATGCTCTAATTATGAGGAATTATCTTGGTGACAGATATCTTGTCACCTGTTTAAATTGCAGAAGCACACTGTAGGACTGAAAGAGTTTTGAGAAACTCTGAAGAGGCTATACTTGAATTTAATTGCCTACAAAGGTCTGTTTTGGACCTCAGGCTGCTGTTTTTATTCAGCTGGTGATTTTATTCAGCCATATACCTGTGTCAAGACAGAAATACTTGGCTCAGAGGAAAAAGGTTACTGATGCATCAAAATTAATTTGCATTGGCACACAAACTTTGATTTTCTTTTCTTAAAATAACATTGCTCTAATGGCAGACATTAGATGGATAAAATGTATATATTTTACTGAGTCCCTCTTTATGATCCCAGTTATGATCCCAGAAAAGTAATCTCTCCAGTAACTGTGAGAAATCCCTTACTATTCTCCTGATAATTCATGAAGGAGGTTCATGTGCCAGAGTAGCTTTCAGCTCTGAAGGAAGCATGCAGACTGTAATTGGCAGAGCAAAGCAGAAACTTGTTCAATGCTTCCTGCTGAGAACACTTCATTTTTCCCAGTAGGCTTTGGTAAAACTCAGCAGAGCTCAGAAACAAAACAAAACAAAACAAAGCAAAGCAAAGCAAAACAAAACAAAGCAATGCAAAACAAAACAAAACCCTTAGAACATCTGACAAAGGAAAAAAATTAGTGAAGTCTCTCCAGAACATGTAAACTTAGAAACCAATTGATGGCCAAATCAGGAGAAACCAAATCAGCTACAGCTTTTAAATAGAATCGGCCCTTTTGATTATTTTTATTTTAGAAGGAGCAAGAATGGATTTCTAGGATTATTTGAGAAAGATCCTTATAAAATAGAGATGATCAGACAAGAAAAAAAAAAAAAGTTTTGTAAAAAGCATTACTAATACCTGTTGTGTATAGGTATAAGTTGTGGATGCTCCATCCCTGGAAGTGTTTAAGGGCGGTAGGATGGGCTTTGAGCAACCTGAGTGGAAAGTGTTTCTGCCCACGTCAGGGGGGGTGGAATTAGATGATCTTTAAGGTCCCTTCCTACCCAAAACATTCTGTGATTCTATGATCCCTTTCTGTAATCCAGTAATTTTCAGAGATCTTTTGGGTTGAAAAAACTGTATTGGTTTTATTCATGCTTGACAAACTCTTACTTCAGTTCTTGTTCACCACATACATCACAAGAGCTTCTTTAAAAGCTTGTACTTTAAAAGCTACAATCAGCTCAATTTTTCATATGGGTATACCCTTTTTTCTAAGGGTATTCATATGCATCAATTAGGACAGGGAACATATATAACTCTTCTCTGCTGCCAAGCCACACTTACTGTAACATATTGTGTAAAACACAGCAAAATATAAGCAAAACAAATAAAATCAATACCATCTGTGACAAGTGTCAAGGAGACAGACATGTCACAGAAACCTATAAAATGAATTGCTCAAGCCAGCAACTAAGTCAGAAGTTCAAAAAATGATACCAGAGGATATTTTTTCTGTCTCCTGAATATAGTTGAAAGTAAATGTTTAATCTGAACTAAAACACAAAAACTTCATCACTTATGAATCAAGGAAAGAGACTCTATCTTTCGAAGTTTTATTATTCTTACTCTGGTATTAGGAATGTTATACAACACTTGAAATGTAGACTGGAAACTTCTGTCTAAATTTTATTTTTATTATCCCAGGTTAACAATATCATCAGCCACAGGTACTTTTTTTAATGTTAATAAGTCTTCAACATTAAGAGGACTAAATACAATGTCTAACATACAGTGAATTCAGAATATTATATTAATTATTGCATAAATAAAACTGGAAAATAATTCAACACACTTTGTGTAGAACAGTTTTTGAGGGTTTTCAGAAAGTTATATTAACATTCCAGAAGCTATAAAATATTTTAATTCATAGTAATTTATTTTCTGAAGGAATGTACATATATTGAGAAAAATGCAGCTATTTAATTTTAGAAAATATTAAGCTGTCTTGTTTGGTTATGTTTTTTGTTTGTTTTTTTTGTTTGCTTTCTTGTTCTTCTCCAAATATTAAATGAAAAAGATATATTGACTAACTCATCAGGGAAATCACCTCCAATAATTGAGATTTACAATTCAATTATATTTTATACTCACTTCTTTTTATTGTAAGTTTTCTAGCATTCTGTCAGTTTGTTTTGTGCGCACATATTCTTATTCAAAAAACAGTAACTCTTTAAAATATTTAATCTGTTGACTTCTGTAACACATTGCAATACACGAGCTACACTAGGAGATTTCTATATCCATTTAAAACATTTAAAATTACTTTTACTTGATGTATGATTTAATTCACAATTTTACATCTTCTAATGGTATTACTGTTACTTTTCCATATGTGAAATTCAATTGCCTTGTATTGTTGTCACTTCTTCAGGTCTTTTATCAGAATTAGCTATCAGAGGCTCTTAAAATGCAAAAAAGTAATATCTGAACAATGTTTCTCTCATTTGTTCTCTAGAAAAAGCACTAATTTTGCTATTTATGTTGTGTAAAATAAATCTGCATTTCTGTACTACAGAAATAATGAAAACATATTTTTCTAAAAACTTGAAAATGTAGCATTTTAATACTTTTAGTCTAGAAGTTGTCAGGTCGTTCCCCCCCCCTGCCCCCCCCCGCCCCCCATACTTTTATATTTCCATTTGGCACATTTTACTTCTCAAGAGGTTTTTGTATTCTCACCATATAATAGTTGAAAAACCTGTTTTAATTTCCTTACTGTATTTTTTCAAGTTCCCCCATTTATAGCTGTAATAGCATTTCTGAGTGTGATTATTTATTTATTTTTCTAAGTTGTACATTTGCAATTACTCTATTCCTAGACACTGCTTTATGAATGTATCTTTCAGCTTTCCTTTATGGATCTTCCATGTAATTACAATAAGATACATTTAAAATTGTTGAAGGTTTGACGTTCAAGCCATGAAACCAAGATGTGTCACAAAAAAGGCTGAAACTCTGGCCTGACACTAGCACCTTAATATATCTCCAGTCTCACAAGTAATCCTCTTAACTAGTTCTATTTTCCGTCATCATACTTGCAGTTCAAGTAGAAAATGATCATAATCCTTTAAGCAGTAGAAAAGCATTAATTCTTTCAAATTTAATGTGCAATTATGTAGATAGACACAGGAAAGGAGAGGCAAGAGAAACCCCCTGACTGTGTACTGCAGATATACCTTGAGTTATTTGTCATAGGTTGATTGTAGTATAGAATACCTAGAGCTGGCAAAGTGACAACCTCTAGCACAGAATGCAAATAAGTATTTCTTAAGGAGAAGAACCAGAAGCCCAATATATTTTAAAAGTTGTGGCTAGTCATATACTTTCCCCTGACTTATAAACAGGGATGATCAAACAATAAATTGTTTTGATTATTTTAAGATAATTGGAGGAGAGTGTTCTTCAATAAATTTGAGTGTCCATTTTTTTAAGAAAAAAAAAAACGAAATCTTTCATAGAATGTGTTAAAAACACCACTTATTATTTTCCATTTTCAAAATAGATTTTTTTTTTAATTGATTTTTCTGTTGTCCCTTTAAAAGGAGAGGAAACAGAAAAGGAAGAATAAATCAATTCCTAGTATCTGATAAAAAAACACAAATATCTGAAAAATTTTACGTATTTTATTTTCCCGTATTAACCAAATAACAACTTGTGAATTTCAAACCCTGTATGCATTTCTGAATTTGTCATTGTGTTTTAAGTATCATCATACCTCTACATAACTAATGTGAAGCTGAATTAATTAAGAACATTTTATTTATATCAAATAATATTTTTAACAAGTTTTTTGTTTTGCAATTGCATTCTTATTGCTTTATTATCTGTCACAGATTCCTATTTCTTTCTTGCTTTGTGCATATTTGAGTATAGAAACTTCATATGGCTTCCACTTCCCTTTTGCTAGGGTTCAATGTGCTTTGCATTATCACAATATAATATTGTACGTTAAAAAACAACCTTGTGTTCCAGAAGTAAATGAGCCATCCTTGCTTTGGAATAAATGTAAGGCAAATTAATATTACTTTTAAGGCAAATCACAGTTCACTGGAATTGTTCAATTTACTCTAAAGTAAATACAGTCTGAATCTTTAACATCATGACTATCTTCCTGACTTCTCTAATAATTACAGTATTGTCCCTCTCCCATTTTTTTTCCCTTTCTTCCATTTCGCCATTACATAAGTCTCAAGAGGAGCTATAAGAAATATTCAAAACTCACTTTTTTTTTCCTTTTTTTTTTTCCAATTTTCTAGACAGTTGTATCTGCCTATATTCAACTGCTGGTCTGTGTTTCTTAAGCTTATTACCTACTGTAAGTTTTCCATATAAAATGGAAAATACATGCAAAAATACACATATCTGTAAATTACAAAGTCATTAAGATACAAGTTATACTGCTATTCCTATATACAATTGTGTGTCAATTTTTCTTTACAGTATCATTCACAGGTATGATGTAGAGCTTGGTATCCATGGGGCACATTACCTAAGCTATGCAGCTTCTCTAAAATAAATCTTTGATGTAGTTGTATATGTGGGAATATGCTGCATCTGAAAATAATCTTGCTGCTGGTAAAAAATTTTAGATAGAATATTGTGGTGGTTTTACTCGGGTGGGAGGCCGAGCTCCACCACAACCGCTCTCTCGCTCCCCTTCCTCAAAGAGGAACAGGGAGAAAATACGATGAAAAGGGCTCAAGGGTTGAGATAAGGACGAGGAGATCGCACAGTAATTATCGTGACAGGCAAAACAGACTCAGCATAGGGAGATAGTAAGATTTATTGCCTATTACTAACAAGCTAGAGAAGTGAGAAACAAAGGAAAGAAACCAAAAGCACCTTCCCCCCAATCCACCCTCTTCCACCTCCTCCCCCCGAGCGGCACAGAGGAACAGGGGAATGGGGGTTATGGTCAGTCTATAGCGCTTCTTCTCCACCACTCCTTCTCGGTCACTCTCGTCCCCTGGGCTGTGGGGTCCCTCCCACGGGATGCAGAACTTCCTGAACTGATGCAACGTGGGCTGCCCACAGGCAGCAGCTCTTCAAGAACTGCTCCAGATATGGGTCCGTACCACGGGGTCCATCCCTCAGGAGCAAACTGCTCCAACCTGGATCCCCCACGGGCAGCAGCTCCTGCCAGGTCACCTGCTCCTGCGTGGTCTCCTCTCCACGGGCTACAGGTCCAGCCCAGAATCTGCTCCGACAGGGGTCTCCGTCGGTGCAGGTCCACCTGCTCTACCATGGTCTCCTCCATGGGTTGCTGCGTGGAACCCTGCTCCACCGTGGTACTCCATGGGCTGCAGGGGGACAGCCTGTTTCACCATGGTCCTCACCACAAGCCGCAGGGGACTTCTGCTCCGGCACCTGGAGCACCTTTCCCCCTCCTTCTTCACTGACGTTGGCGCCTTCAAGCCTCTTCCTCACTCCTCTCACTCTCCCAGATGCTGTGTGGTGCAGTGTTTTTTTTTTTTTTTTTTTCCCCTGTCTTAAATACGCTCTCACAGAGGCGCAAAACAACATCACTTATTGGCTCAGCTCTGGTCAGCAGTGTGGCCCTTACCAAAGATAGGGCAGCTTCCAGATCCTTCTCACAGAAGCCACCCCTGTGGCACCCTGCTACCAAAACCTTGCCACGTAAACCCACTACAAATATTTAATGCACTAAAACTAAATGGCCATTTAATCTTGTCATCTGAGCTTTAACTTAGATGTAGCCCTACAATGTTATACCAAACAGAGGATTTAACTTGGTTCATAAGAATACAGAACTGGGTTATGTTTGTGCCAATTCATATTCTGAGAGTACAAATGTATACAATTTTGACTTTTCCTACTATTAAAATATAATTAAAATAAAGAACACGTTTTAAAATAATATAGTCAACATACTCTCCAGTCATTAGGAAAAAAACAGTAAAAATTTCTATTTCCCTTTAATAAATGCATAAAATAATTTTAAAATTGGAATTAGCAAACAATGGAACATTTTAAAGCATGAATATAAAAAAGGGAATATAAAAAAAGGAAGTAAACTACATACAAATGTGCTGCGAGCTAACCACCAGATTAAAATATTTTAAAACGGTAATAATTCCTCGTAAAGTAGTTAGCCTTAGCATCTGTTCAGTTAATTGACAGTAATCATTCTCACAGAACAGGCCAGAATATTATCCTGTAACTCACAGATTGTTTTTGACTGAAATAGCCAAACAGAAATATATGACCTATTTTAGAATCCCTGTCCTTCCTGCCTTTGAGCTTTAAAAAAAAGCCAAGAGTTAGTAAGTTGGTGTAATTCTCTTACTTTATGTAGAAATATGTCTGTGGAGTGCTAGATTTTCCTACATTTGTTACATTTGCTATGTGGATGAAAAACTCTCAAAGTAAGCTTGGAGATTTTTCAGCATAGGATATTTTGGTGTGGGGAGGAAAAAGCTGTGAAATTAAATATTAAACATGTAGAAATTGAATAGGAAGAAAAAATGTCTTTAAACTTGAAGAAAAAACTTGCTCGGCCGAATCATAGAATCATTAAGGTTGGAAAAGACCTCCAAGATCATCAGGGCCAGCCATCGCCCTGCTACCAATGTCACCCACTAAACCATGTCCCTAAGCAACACATCCAACCTTTCCTTACACACCCCCAGGGACGGTGACTCCCCTACCTCCCCGAGCAATCCATTCCAATGCCTGACTACTCTCTGAGAAGAAATGTCTCCTAATTTCCAACCTAATCCTCCCCTGGTGCAACTTAGGGCCATTCACTCTAGTCCTATCACTAGTTATCTATGAGAAGAGGCCAACCCCCGTCTTCCCAGAACTTCCTTTCAGGTAGCTGTAGAGAGCAATAAGGGCTCCCCTGAGCCTTCTCTTCTCCAGACTAAACAACCCCAGTTCCCTCAGCCGCTCCTCACAGAACCTGTGTTCCAGACCCTTCACCAGCCTTAAATTAAAGCATTTGCTTTAATAAGCAAAGGTAGGTATTTGTTAGCTAGGCCAATAAAAACAACAAGAAAGAAAGCAGTACTACATATACCAAAAGTATACTTTATATATACAATAAGATAAAACTGAGTATACAGTATAAAGCTATGCAGTTCACTGACATTTTGCACTGTGTAGTATTTCAGATTATTTTTAGGACTATGTTTATTGGCCAGGTGTCCCATTTACAAATCTATTTTCAGCAGTCTACATCTCGTCATCTCTGTGTCATGTCCAGAACACATAACTGAAATAAGAGAAATAGAGATAAAATTATGTTCTGTTTCAAGAGTCGCTATTGTGGCTTTTAACAGAGTGAACTATTCTTATATATTCTTATATAGTTCACTCTTAAATTAAGTTTATAAGCTTAATCTTTAAGGTAGAAGTCACTTTCCCATCAATGTTTAAAGGAGTGCTAATAATGCCTCATACATACAGGAGATCACTGTGAAAGATGAGTTTACAGGTGTAAGTTATAGGCTTTAGGAAAATGAGATTTGATCAGCCAAGCATTTCAGGTGAAGATCATGAGAACAGTTAATGAACTTGAAAAAAAGGTGTTAGCTCTCCTGAGACAATTTCTTAGTGACTGGGAGGTAATGATACATATTTGCAGAAGCAATTTAGATAAGACAGCAAAAGAAGAGTCTAAGAAACTAATTATCAGAAGTGTCACTGTGTGTTGCTTTATTATAAATACAAAAATCTATTACATGATTAAAAAAAATTAAAATGTTGCTTTCTAGTCTAAAAATAATCAGCCTTTCCTGTCCAATAAGACAAAAATTGCAAGTTGTTAATTATTTCTACTAATAGGACACTGATTTCAAAGCACTAAAAGCTCAGGAACAGAGTTCTCAGGTAATCCAAAGTCATTGTGAAGACTTTTGTGATGGTCTAAGAATTTCAAGAAATTTAAGTTATTAATGTACCTGTTTATCAGAATCCTGTTACTCATTAAACTCTCATTTTTAAAATAAAAAGCATGTACTCCAGAAGCATAATGTCAGATGCACAAAAAAGTGCACTGTTAAAAATAACAGCCCAGGTAAAATATAGCCTGTGACACCCAACATTTTAGTCAATTTACAGCATCGTCTGTATAGTGCAGGTAAGAGCACAACAGTGACATCACTGGACGGACGGACGGACAGAAGAAAGGAAGGAAGGAAGGAAGAAAATCTTCACGTGAGTAAGTCAATTACAACGTATACACAATTTGTTGCATTTGATCTGTACTGACACCAATTATATTTTCAGCAAAATATATTCAACATGAGAAATCTTGTATCCAATTCAGATGCAGATGGTGTTATCATAATCTAAGAGCTACATAAGCTAAAGTTTTAAAATATAATTTCTGTTTAACATGCAAGGAAGAGAGAGGTTTGTAAGGAGAACAAAACCAAACAAAGCCAAACAAAAAAAAAAAATGCACAGTAATTAACAGTGTTGTATGAAAAGTAAAATAAAGATATTCATTTCAGCAATGTCAGTGCCTATTTGAAAGGGAAATGGATTATCAGCAATTTCAATAATTGCTTTGTCACCAATTATTTAAGATATTAATAATCAAATCAAAGAATTTGGAAAGTTGATATGTTGCCAAACAGAAAAAATAGATGACAGCACGACAGTCTTTTCAATTTATAGCAGAAATGTCAAGCTTCTAATGCATATTAACATCACACCTGTAAAACAAAATGTAGCTCTACACAGAGGAAGTCTCACCTAGTACATTTTCTCTGAAGTTGTGTCTCAGCTCTGAAAGAAAATACCCACATTAGAGAAATGAGAGCAAAACTGCTATCTAGCATCAGTACCTGCATGGCTACCTCAAAGAATTTAATTGGCAAGCTGCAACAAAAGTACAGCCAAAACCTGAAGATGGCTTCAAAAATTTACATTCCAAAACAATGCTGAGATAAGGAGCAGGGCAACTGTTTGCTGATGCCAAAGACATTCTTTATGACTTTAATGGAAAGGAAAATGTCTCAGGACAAACATGCTGGCAACCGTCAGTCCAAGTCTTGCTCAAGGGAGTGTGAGAGATACAATACCTTTTTTACCATGTTATCTAGAATCCAGAGGTACTGATTTCCTTCTCATTTAGTCAAATTCCCCTTTCTTTTCCTATTATGCTGAGCTGGAAGGCCTGGTTAGCGTTGGATGTCTTGCACAGTTAAGATATATCTTGTCCAGAAAATACATTTATTCTATACTTATTTCTAAATTTCTCACTGTTACACGATAACAGATAACTCATATAATCATATTTTGCTCCAAAATGAGATGCTGCAGCATCCTTAAAATGTTACATATTGTATTCATACATATATTCTATTACATATCACTAGTATTTCTTTTAGTTGCACTCTCAGTGTGCAAAGCATCTTCTTTGCACTTCCAAGATGACCCCTGTACGAAGATATTTGTATTCTAATGACAGAGAAAGAAATGAAGGAAAAAAAAAAGTAAAAAGAAAAAAAAAAAGAATGGAATTAAAAATAAATATAAACCTACCAGATTGAATGCATAAAAGGCTGCAGCGTCAAAGAAATGGGTCATTAGAGGGCCTGAAATGCAATCAGAGCAGGGGCCCTGCATAAAGCTGTGATATCAGATGCAATGCATAAGAAGCCCTGTGAGTGAGGCATAGGGTCAATCTACAAGAAACTGACAAACAGGCAGTCAAGGATGGAAAACTTAGAAAGGAAGATGGGAACACTTTACACATGAATGAGCAAGAATAAACTTTGCTATGAAACAAAAGTAAATAAACTGACAATACCTGAAAGTTTTTGTATGTGTTTTTCATAAATAATGCTGTTACAAAAAAAAAAAAATAATAATAAATATTGGGAGAGATGTAAGAGAAATGCAACCTTTTCCTTTTTTTCTTTCTTCTTTTTTATTTATTTATTATTATTTTTTTTTCTTTCACATCATTTACCTACTTGGTCTGCAATGAAATGAAAAAAAAATATATTTTTATGGCAATAGTAATATTGATTTCATAATATTTTTCTATACTACTTTTATTTTACTTATAAGCTTGAAACATTTGATTTAGTGCTTGGTCTATGTACCCAGGCTTAAAAAATGAAAAATCCTCATATAATCTTACAAATTATTTGACAGGAAAGCCTCTATGTGTAGAGCTGGCACATACTCTCATTTTTGGATTTTATTTTTATTGATTTTTTAATTATTTTCATTTAGAAATGTTTCCTCATGTATCTGTTTTACTGGGTTTCCTGTCTGTGTTGAGATACAACTGCAGCACCATCAGAAAAGCTTATGTATTAAATACTTTATAAATTTTTATCTTGTCAGTACTAAATTCTAGCCAATGATAAGAATAAGAAGTTATTATCAGATAATGCTACATAACAGTTATCACTGAATGGACTGGGTTGGAAGAGACCTCAAGCATCATTCAGTTCCACCCCCTCGCCATAGGCAGGGATGCCACCCACTAGATCTGGTTGCCCAGGGCCTCATCTAACCTGGTCTTGAACACCACCAGGGATGGGGCATCCACAGCTTCTCTGGGCAACCTGTTCCAGTGCTTCACCACCCTCTGAGTGAAGCATTCTCTCCTAACCTCTAATCTAAATCTCCCCTCTTCTAGTTTAAAACCATTCACCCTCGTCCTATCACTATCTGATTGACCATCTCTCCATCCTTTTTGTAAGACCCCTTTAAGTACTGAAAAGTCACAATGAGGTCTCCCTGGAGCCCTCTTCTCTCCAGGCTGAACATCCCCAGCTCTCTCAACTTTTCTTCATAGGAGAGGTGCTCCAGCCCTTTGGTCATTTTTTGGCCCTCCTCTGGACCCTCCATAACAGGTCCACATCCTTCTCATGCTAGGGGCTCCAGACCTGGACACAATGCTCCAAGTGGGGGCAGAGAAGGGGGGAACGATCACCTCCCTCAACCTGCTGGCCGCTCCTTTGTTGATGCAGCCCAGGATGCAGTTGGCCTTCTGGGCTGCAAGCGTTCACTGGTGGCTCATGTCAAGCTTTTCATCCACCAGATGAACCACTTATCAGGTGGTTCATGGATCCAAGAGCACCTGCTGAAACCTCCTGAGGTGGCACCTACTTCATGTTTTTACAGTTCCTTTCTGGAGGGTGCCCTGTTTAAAGACATACAGTAATGACTCCATTTATAACAAAAACCTATCTTCTTTTCTTGCTCTAGACTATTGGCCTTGTATTTCTGTCTTCAGGAATAAGATTTACATCTGAACTGCAGAAGACTAGTTATCTCCTAATAGCAGTCACTAAAAGAACATAATAATAATAACAATAATAGTAACAAAACTTGTCCCTTACATCGATATGCCTGAATCATTCACACTAAGTTGCTTATTTAATTTGATTGATCTGAGACAGACACTCAGCACTCATGTCGCTCGTTGTAACTTGACTGAAATAAACTATGATGAAGAGCAATCTGGACATGATAAAATTTATTATTTTCATATAAAATAATGGATTAGACTACCACCACCACCACCAACAACAACAAAAACATCAATATAAGTACTGATTGTCACATGGGGTATAAATGCTAGGTTTTGGTAGCAAGGGGTGTGGGTGTTTGTGGGCTGCGGGGTGTAAGTGTGGCACCTGTAGGAAATCATGACTGCTCCTGTACCAGACATGGTGGGTTGCAGTTGGCTCAGCAAAGGAGCCACAAGAGGGTGCATTTGATCCCATCAGCTAAGTAGGTGGCACTTCTGGGAAGTATAAGAAAGGTCAAAAGACATTGAAGAGGTCATTGAAGAACAATAGACAGACAAAGGGGATGAATCTCATGATAGTAGGAAGTGATCTGTGGTGGAACTGATTAATAGCCCTGAAGAGAGAGAGACCCATGGATAAGCCTACAATGGAGCATGTGCACTCTAAAGATACTGCAGCCCATGGAGGACCTATGCCAGAGAAGTGAAAATATGTAAGAATGAAGGGGCAGTAGGCAGAAACTTCTGTCTTCATCTCAGTCACATACCACCCTCACCAAAGAGACTACATGTAATTTGCAGCAATAAGAAAGAGAATGGACAACTGGAAGTGGGGAAGAAAAGTTTCTAGAGTGAAGCAGAGCCTGGGAAAGGAGAAGGAAAGGTATTCTCTGTAGTGTTTTATTGTTTAATTTTCCACACCTGAATCAGTAATTAATTGTTTACATTATATGATTTTGGGAATCAGTTAAATGAAATTTGCCAAGTCAGGTTCGTTTTACCTGTGACAGTGGCGAGTGATTTTTCCCTCTTTATTTCAGCCTGAGTTTCTTCATTCCTTCTCTTCCTATTTTGTTCTCCATTCCACTGAGACTTCTCTCTCAGTAGCTGTGTGGGTTCTTCGCTGCTAACCAGGGTCAACCCCCTACAAATATCAAAGAAATTATTTTTACTACTGTTTCCTGTTTGTAGGAGTACTTAGTGTAGATACATATAAATAATTTAGAGTTGTACTTTTTTTTTTTCCCTTTTTGAAAGTGAAAGATAATTGAGTACTCATCACTGAAATAAGATGTTAATAAACTGCAGATAACAGGTACACTTATGTATACATAAAAAGCAGAAAAAAATAAGGGAATATTCTTACTGCATCCCCTGTACTGACCACTTAAAAAGCCTTCAGTCTCAAATTCTGAATGTCTTTTGCGTAGAGATTGACAGTCAAAATAGGTTGCGTGGTGATTTTTGGATTAAAAATGTCCTTCAGAGAAGAGGAGATAAAAGCTATTCAACCCATATTCACTGGTACTTGGGAAGAAGGAGTGTTTGGGGGAGACTAGAAAATCTGTTTTATATAAACAAATATACCTATAATGTTAAATATTTATGTCTATTATATACAGCCAATTTCTAGTTTTATCATTTCCATATATCCATTAATTGATGTTGGTTACACTGTTTTGAACTAAAAGACAATTCATATATAAAATTTATATATAAAATACAGTTGAAGGTTCATATATTCTTCAGAATCACTAATTTAGTTGTTGATTTTTATATATCATGTAGAAATGCAAAGTGGAATTGCATTTTTTTCAACAACAAACTCGAATAACAAAAAAATGGGCATTTTAATATTACCTTAATTTTCCTTGCTACTGCTATGCAGTAAAGGCTTGCTTATAGATTTATTTTTATTATTGGGCTTGCTTATAGATTTTCTTTTCCTTTTTATTTCTTTTAGAGGAAGACTGCTAATCTATTTTTTTCAGTTTGATGAAAATGAAAACAAATGTCCTTATAGAACAGTCTCTAGAGCCAAGAGTGAAAATTGTCACACCTTTTCCACACAGACAGCTAAAATGGATAAAATATTTGAAATTTAGTGTGTTAATAGCACTCACTTTGACAAAGACTGTGATTGAAAACAGAATTGATTTAATAATAATGACAAGAGATGAGAACTCTGTGTAAACTCATTAAGCACTGACTGAGATTCCCTTTAGCACCTACTAAATAAACCCAGCTGCTTCTGCACCTCAAAATAGGAATTTTTTCTGCTCAGTCTGGCAGCTAGAGCAGCTGCTCATGGATAGTAGCTTCCCTAGGAGAAAATTCATTAAGAAAAGACATATGACCCTATATAATCAAAATATTTAGAGCAAAAATGTTATTTCTTTTCTCTGGATCTATTATATCATTGGAAAATAAATATACATCTGTTTAAACAAGGGATATAGATTCATTCAAGTATTAGGAGAAATAAATCAAATTCTCCATTTTCAGTATTTGTATTGAAAGCCTACTGTACATCATCTGGTTGGTGTTGTTGAAATAATATAGCCATTTAGTCTGTTAAGACTATTAAAATTCCTACAAACAATGGTAATGCAAAATCAAAGCTGAACTATTAATTAAGATTTTGAATATGTATACTCTTATCAGAAAATATAATCTTTAATATACGCTAAGAACTAAATATCATTGTTCCATAATAGAAGTGAACTGTATTTAACCAGATCTGTTTTGAGGCTTATGAAATGTTTGTAGGTAAATTTTTATTCACTTGCCTTCATGAGATACAGCTGTTGAACTGAAGCTTTTCCTTAAAAACACTCCAGATGTTTTCCGGATTCTAATCCTGCCCTTTCAGAACTGTAGGTCATGTTAAATCACAAAAGTAATCAAGAAATCAAGTTCCAGGAAGTTATCTGAGTTTAGTGTTTGTTGAACATGATCCTTCTGTTTTATAGTTTGGTGAAGTTTAGGAAACAATGCAAGAGAAGCCAGATACATTTACTCCATACTCACTGGAGAGGGTAGATGAGAAAATCCCCTAAATTTGCAGTTCATTCTCATTTTTCCATAGTGTACTTAAAGGGGTTGATAAACTGTGTTATAATCTTAGCTCTGGGGCATCTACTATCAGTCTTTTTTTTTTTTCTTACAAAATAAAATTTACTTTGTATGTGGCCAGCAGGACTAGGGAAGTGATTGTCCCCCTGTACTCGGCTCTGGTGAGGCCGCACCTCGAGTACTGTGTTCAGTTTTGGGCCCCTCGCTACAGGAAGGACATCGAGGTGCTCGAGCGAGTCCAGAGAAGGGCAACGAAGCTGGTGAGGGGTCTGGAGAACACGTCTTACAAGGAGCAGCTGAGGGAGCTGGGGTTGTTCAGCCTGGAGAAGAGGAGGCTTAGGGGCAACCTTGTTGCTCTCTACAGGTACCTTAAAGGAGGCTGTAGAGAGGTGGGGATTGGTCTATTCTCCCACATGCCTGGTGACAGGACGAGCGGGAATGGGCTACAGTTGCTCCAGGGGAGGTTTAGGTTGGATATTAGGAAGAACTTCTTTACCGAAGGGGTTGTTAGGCTTTGGAATGGGCTGCCCAGGGAAGTGGTTGAGTCACCATCCCTGGAGGTCTTGAAAAGACGTTTAGATGTAGAGCTTAGTGATATGGTTTAGTGGAGGGCTTGTTAGTGTTAGGTCGGAGGTTGGACTAGGTGATCTTGGAGGCCTCTTCCAACCTAGATGATTCTGTGATACTTGTAGCTGATAATTGAGCTATGACTGTCTTTCCACATTAACATGTTTATATGAACAGTTTCTTGCTAAAGTTAAAGAGCTTGGGTTTATGTTATCTTAAATTCCTCTTGACAGCAGTGTGTTCTGGGTTTTGTGTAGGTAGTGGACTGGATATGATTATGAATAGTTGAATATTAAGTATGCCAACCTGATAATTTAAATCATCAGGATAAGCAAAGATGAACAAAGATGGTAGCTATCACAAGACTATTGTGATTAAAAAACAAACAAACAAAAAAACATTGGCAGATCATAAATTACTTTTAATAATTTTTAGAACATCACATTGGTTATATGATTACTCTGTTCATTTAAGAATATAGCAATGATCCACACTGGATTCGAACAAGTCTGTCTAGTTTTTATCTTTTCTTTGTAACAGCTGTAAAGCCAATTGCAAACACTTAGAAAAGAGACCAGAAACAGGGCCAATATGCAACATATCCCACCCTCCAGAGACATGAAGCCAAGGAACAGCCTGAGTCAACGGTGATAAACTTCATATTTCATAGCTTTTAGTGAGTTTCTTGGTTCATGAAAATTAGCTTTTATCTTCTACAAGTCCTTCTCAAAAAAAAGATTAGCAAAGTTGAATATACAGGAATTGATAATTTTACTAATAATGCCAATATAAATGGCTGCAAAGATAAAGTGAATGTGGTAAAGACAGCATGGCACAAACACACACACAATCTCTGTACCTGTTAGGTGCCAGGTTCCAGTTATAAATTGATAAGACTGAACTGAAGATAGGACATTCATAGAAGAAATAATGACATAAATATTCCATTTTCTTCTATAGCATCTACAGGCTTTTTACACTGCATTTTAAACACTTCATTCTAAATAAATAAGCACAGGAATTTCTGTTTTAAATAGGAAATTAATTATCAATTTAAATCTAAAAATGGGATGCACAACAGAAAAAATGAGAAAATGAGTGAGAAGAATATTAGCTTATTAATACAAAATACCAATAAAAGGTCTGTATCTGAAACTGTCATCTACTACACTTAAGCATCTGCTAATGTGCCCATGTTCAAACGATGACTGATAAAAGCATCACCAGCTTATATTTCAACAGAAGCAACTGCATATTCCAATATGCTGTCCCTGACAGTAAGTAGCCAGCAGCAGGAACTTAGAAAAAGAGTTTAAGAAACAGAGCAACCATGAGTAAATTGCACTTGGTCATGCTATTCAATACTGATTACTGATTGAAGAAGTGGTTACTGATTGACCTATCATTAGATAAACCTAATTCTTTTTCTACTTCCAGAAATATGCTATGGCAAAGTATACCACAATTTACTTAAGCATTATGTTAAAATACTACTTCCTTTTATTTGTTTTAACTCTGTCAGTTGCGAACTGTAAAATGTAGCAACTAACAATTTTCCATTCTTACATTATTTTAAATATTTTTGTCCTTTTTTTTTAATTTTATGTAAGAATCATATCATGCCTTTGGTAAAGATAACCTTTTGCTCAGGAATTTACCTATTTCAAATACTCATTCAGTAAATTAAAGGCATAACTTTCCACCTCAACTATGCAGGATACAAATCCTCTGTCTTCCATTTCAAAGGAGAATATCCTGGAAATTAAGCTGCAAAGTAATCAGTTAAGTTCACAAGTATGGTTAGATTGGTTCAGTTAAAATCAAGTAGGTAACATCCTCTGCTATTTAGACTTGACTGTCTTCACTTCAAAATTATCTTGGTACAGTTGGCAGTGGCTTTACTATTTATTCAATCAATGTCACTTGCTAATATTGGGTAAAGTCTTCTGTTAAATAGTGACAGAACACAGGAAAGAGGGCTGTACATTCATCTGGCCCTGGTCTTCTTATCTTGTATGAAAACCTACCACAGAGTATATTAAACTGAGATTTTCTCTTGATCATTAGAGTGTACTCAGTTTTAGAAAACCGTCTAAATGGGACTGTGGAATAAAGAAGGGGGACTACAGTAGAATGGAGGCAAAAGAGGTCACATTTATAACTGGAAACAAATTCAAAGTTAAGTCTCAGAAATGGTGGAAAGAAGGGAGCTTCCACGGAGAGATATTACCACATATTATTTTGACATGTAGAGCCTCTAAAATTTTGAAAGTTATTGTCTGGAAGGCAAGATGAGAGGAGTGGTTGGAAGGTCAGACTGCTTAAACGAAATTTATTTTCAGACTTGTATTTAATCTATTTCACCCATAGATATGAGTATTTCACTATTTAAGGAATCCCATTTTTTTTCCCCATTTATTACTATTAGAAATCAGAAGTTTTTTGCTATATTCTGAAAGGATGTGAGGGACTTCATGAAACCCAGCATCCAATCGCACTTAATAACTGTATCTCAGATGGATGTTACTAACAGCTAAGATTCAAGGGATGGCCCAACCTGTTGAGGTAGGTTCTGCACTAGAATGGAGATTTTGGAGCATATTTGCTTCAGATTATATAAGATTATTTATATAGTATAATTATCTTCCAAAATCTCACATTTACTCAGCACATGCCTGTGGGACAGCTTCCATCCATGACTTGAGTGGGATTAATATATTCTTTGAAGAGGGTGGAAGTGCACATAATGACATGAATTTGCACTCAACATAGCCAGGACAAGAAATTCAATAAGCTAAATCAGAGTTCAAGCCAAGAATGAACTGTAAACATACCATTTAGAAAGAGTAGATTTGGTTTCTGGAAGCAAGTAAGCTCAGATTTATGTGCAGCACAGAAATGTCAAGACAATTGGCATGGGAAAAAGATACCCAGTGCTGCTAACCCCAAACCATCTGTCAGGAGACTTTTTGTTTTTCTATTCTACACATTAAAATCATATTAAATTTTTACTTTAAACCTCAAAAATACAGTCTCAGTGCTCAGCACTGCAGATGTAGATGTTTTGGCATTGTTTATTACTACACAAATTATCATCCAGGATATTCTGACAGTATGTTAGGAATATTATAAGATAAATCTGAGATTTACTATGAGTAAAAGTAAAAAAAAAAATAAATAAAAATTCTCAGGTCTTTAAAAGTCTTATCTTCCAATATTAAAAACAGTTTCTGTTTCTTCCTTGTTGCTTTATCATTGGGATTAATATTTTTCACTTAACATTTGCATGAAAGCAACATTAAACTTTGGATTACACGATCTGCTTTCAGTCTCCAAGACAAAAATAATAATAATTAATAAAAAACAAACAAACAAAAAACGCATATACTGAATCAAAAAGGGGTTTCTATAGAAAAAAGTGTGCAAAATCTGTTCTCAGGGACACTTCTGTTACCCTCCCTGAAATTATGTCACAAGGATAGCTGTCATAACAAAATTATAGCTGCTGTATATTTATGAAAAAAATATAGCCCAAATTGTAAGACAACAGAGTGTGTGAGGGATTTTTTTGGGAAAAAATAAAACCGATATTTATAATCTTGTTATCAATATATTTTAAGATAATATTATGATTATTATAAAAAAGAAATAAAATATAGAAAAAATAAATTGTAAGATATATATTCAAACAAAAATTGTAAAAATTAAGATATCATAGAATTAAATATTAAGGGAGTCTGAAGTAAGAGGAAAGAACAGAAAAAATTCCGCATCTTCACTCACTTTTAAAATTCTTTTTTGGTCTTTTGGAAAAGTGATTCAACAGACACTTCCTGAAGAACTGTCAGTCACAGATTGTCCCGGTTAAGAGACTGTCACTCTGAACACTATATACAGCTCAGTTAAATTGGCACTGCTCCATAATTGAGAGGTTGTTTTTTAAACCTTTCAGTTACATAACATCCTCAGACTCAATAATAGAAAAACAGCAGCTTTTTGTCATATGTAAGAGAACTTTTATCATGTCCTAAGTGTCCTAAATGAAGTAATAAGAAACAAGCTTTTGCATTTTCAAATCCAAAGAAGACAAGTAACTGGATTACTTGCAGTGAGATTAGTGTGGATCAGGTCATAAAAGTGAAGCATGGGCTTTAGTGTAAATTAGTATGAACATTTTCATAGATAATCTATTAAATGCAAAAAGAGTTACTAGCATAATTTAGTTACTATGCATTTGGGAGATGTATATTTCTGCAGTGAAAAATGAAAAATTCTTTGTGTCTGCACTCATTTTTCAACAAACTGTTTAATCAAGAATTACATTCAATTTCACACAAATTTAATTAGTTAATTTTAAGGAGTAAATTGTTATTTGGGACATGATATTTCAATTCATGTTCACAAAATAATTCAAAGAATAAACATTCGCTTACACATCGGAAGTCACTTTTGAAGTTAATTCACATTGATTACCTATCACGTTCTTGAAATCTAAGTGCTCATGTTTGTTTCTGAATGCAGTACTCATTTTTCTGATGTTGATTTTCTGTGAGAAGTGGTGATTGCTGGTTATTTTTCTCAAACTATAGAGATGTGATGTATTAATGGTGAGACACATAGGGAATTATTCTGAATTTGGAGAACTCAGACAGCAGTCTTTCAACTGCTGTCTGTTCTACTGCAGATTGAGCATAGTAGTATTGAAAGTAAAAGCACCACGCTAAAAAACAAATTCCTTATCCTGATGATCTCAATAACAAGACCAAAAAGGTAACAAAGTGTTAATAACATTTGTCTAACACAAATATATGGAAAGCAATACTGATAAAGAGAATCAGAACATTTTTATAGGGAGGAATGATGTTTGTAGGAACAGAAATGGAAATGAATTATATTAGTATAAAACGCATGATTGCTAATAATAAAAAATCTGTATGCATGAATATTTTGAGTTAGTAAGGGCAAAGGAGGACAAAATCATACCTATATCAGTTCATCACAGGATGTTCATCCACTAGCAGTGTAAGGGAGAAATGAAAGTCACTGAATTTCTCTATGGCTGATCAGGCCATGTACTTGAAGTAGGTATGGAATTGTGCTAATGTGCACATACTAGTGAGACTTCATCTGGAGTATTGGAAAGAATTGTTACTTGTAGGTTTCTGACTGAAACACCTTCATTATTAGAAAAGTATCCTATGAAATCAATAGAAACAAATAAGCTTTTGAATATGTGAATAGTCTGAATCATCATTCTCTATGGCCTGTTTTAAAATGTTATCATATAAGGAACCTATAATAGAATCCTCAGACAAGTAATATGGGGAATCCTTTATTGTATACTCTTTGGGTCATTGTTTTTAAATATTTAGTTAGATGCAGAAATTGAATGATCAAAAAAATAGCCTAATTTAGACAAAAATACTATGCCAGATTGATTTAGTGAAGTGAAGGCTATATAGGGTTATATATAGGATCATAAAAAGACAGACCAAATGTCTGGGAGAGAAAACAACTATTAAATCTGAAGCACAATTCTGGCACACGAATGAATGACTATAATTGCACCAGAAGTAAATTTAGGAGGAAACAAAAGAGATTTCTAACCTTCAGACTACTGACATTATGGAGAAATACTTCAGGAAAAATAAGTAGAGCAAAAATATCTGGATAATGTTATTAGAAAGGTGAATAATTTTTTAATATAGTTGCTTAAATTATTGGGGGCTGGGTTTAGCTGCAGAATAAGGCAGAGTAACCTAGAATAATCTGAAAGGTTTTTACATTTATTTGATTAAAAACTGGGGGAAAATCTCTTTTCTATGAAAGTTCACAGAATCATCTAGGTTGGAAGAGGCCTCCAAGATCACCTAGTCCAACCTCTGACCTAACACTAACAAGCCCTCCACTAAACCATATCGCTAAGCTCTACATCTAAACGTCTTTTCAAGACCTCCAGGGATGGTGACTCAACCACTTCCCTGGGCAGCCCATTCCAAAGCCTAACAACCCCTTCGGTAAAGAAGTTCTTCCTAATATCCAACCTAAACCTCCCCTGGAGCAACTGTAGCCCATTCCCCCTCGTCCTGTCACCAGGCACGTAGGAGAATAGACCAATCCCCACCTCGCTACAGCCTCCTTTAAGGTACCTGTAGAGAGCAACAAGGTTGCCCCTAAGCGTCCTCTTCTCCAGGCTGAACAAGCCCAGCTCCCTCAGCCGCTCCTTGTAAGACTTGTTCTCCAGACCCCTCACCAGCTTCGTTGCCCTTCTCTGGACTCGCTTGAGCACCTCGATGTCCTTCCTGTAGCGAGGGGCCCAAAACTGAACACAGTACTTGAGGTGCAGCCTCACCAGAACCGAATACAGGGGGACAATCACTTCCCTAGCCCTGCTGGCTACACTGTTTCTTCTACAAGCCAGGATGCTATTGGCCTTCTTGGCCACCTGGGCACACTGCTGGCTCATATTCAGCCGACTATCAACCAGTACTCCTAGGTCCTTCTCTGCCAGGCAGCTTTCTAACCACTCATCTCCCAGCCTGTAGCTCTGCTTGGGGTTGTTGCGCCCCAGGTGCAGGACCCGGCACTTGGCCTTGTTGAACCTCATACAGTTGGCCTCAGCCTATCAGTCCAGCCTATCCAGATCCTCCTGCAGAGCCTTCATGCAAGTGTTTTTGCTAATGCAGTTCTGATTTCCCATCCCAGAAATTCAAGATGCATTAATTTGTCCGAGGTTGACTTTTCTTTTCCAGTGGTACATATAAACTACTGTAAGACCCTTTATCCTTCCAATGAAGTGCTTATTTTCAGATAATACACATTTCACACCTGTAAACATATTGTTAGAAATTTAAATCACTTGATCCACGTGTTTCACACAGCAATATGGAGAATCTTTATGTCAAAACATAGTTACTAAATACTTTTCATTTATCTTTACAACTATTGGGTGGCAATCACTATTAATTGTTGAACAGAAAAAATCCCATTCAGTCAGTCATAACACAGAAATATATGAAAAAGAAAGGACCCAACATCTTGCTATGCTTTTTCCATGTTATGAAATGTATCCATGTTATTATATCATAAATCATCATTCAAGTACTAGCTTATTTTATTATTTTATGCTGCTGTGGCAAACACTGATAATCCTTTTGTTGTTTAAAAACTCAAAAACATCCTTACAGCAAAATCAAAAAAGTTTCCTAGCTTTTGTTAGTCAGAAGAGTACACTTAAGGTATACACTGGAAGGAAAAGATTTATTTCAAAGATAAATGTGTGCTTAATGGTATCTAGAAGAATTTGAAGTGAAATGAAAGACTCACAAGGTACAGACCTTATGTTATAATGGTGTAATTATGCACAATTTCAAAATTACATACTGTATAAAATAAAAATGTAAAATAACATTGTCTCCGTATTTCCCCATATTATCAATCTTCATCAAATAAAGTAATGTCTTAGTATTAACTATGCATTAGGTATACTATTCTGATATTAGTGTTACTGCAGTCAGGATAGTCCATGGATATAACATAAAGAAAATTTGTAGGAAAGAACATTCTTTTTGATGCTCTCTGACATGACTAACTTTTCTCTGTAAGCTAGGTATAAATCTTTATGGAGCTGAAAACTACACATCTTGGAGAAAATGTGGAATATTTTTCAGATATGGATACAGCAGCTAGAGTAGGTACACGGTTCAGTCCTGCTGCAAGAGAGCTGTATCAGCATCAGGAGTCCCTGCTAATTTGCAGTTTTCCATGACTAAGTACTCAGTCTAACAAAATCCTGCCAAGGCAAATTTCATTGCTGATTGCACATTGCCCCTGAACAGTTGTGCCTGAACTGCATGAAAGCTAGGTGAAGCTCAGTGAAGTGTTATTTGATTATTTATCTTGTATATATGTCATATATGTACATGTGTGTTCACATGTGTGTTGGGGGTTCTGACTTTGAGGTCTAAGTGTTCTGCTGTACAGTACTTAAATTGAGTTAGAAAATAAAGCAGGGGGTTGAATGACTTCCTGTTTCATCTGGACCAGTAAATGTTTAATTGTTTATATGCAACCCACTAGGTTGTATCCCCTAGGTAATTAAAAAGGGTGTATAAAACATTCTTGGAAATGAAGGTGATTAAAAGTCTCAAGTAAAAAAGCAAACAAAAAACAACCCACCACCAACAAAACCTAGATCTACTTTCTGAGTGAATAGTTAAACATATATAACTGAACAGTAGAGAAACCACCAAGTTTTCTGAATCTAGTCACAAATTCTCTTTGTTTTTCTCATGCAAGATAAAATTTCTTAGCAGACTGAGTGGAACGTATCCTTGAAAACTAAAGATGTTTTTAAGGTTTTCACTTCCATGAAATAAATAAATAAATGCTGTTCTGCTCAGTCTGGTTTAGTTCCAAAGGATCAACTGCATTTGCAGCTTTGACCTTTATTTGACTTCTATTCTTTGTAGTTCCTTCAGGATAGTAAGGGACATATGTCTAAGGTTATACAAGCAAGAAGCCCACAAAACAGTCAATTTTAATTTTGGGGAGCTTTTTGTATACCTTAATGGAAGCAGCAGACATTGATTATTATGATTAAATGTTCTGCTTTGCCTCGTTATTATTTATTAAAAGTTGTGAATTCCATCTTAGAATCTGTATTCTGCCTTTTTAAGTACATTGCAATATTAAAGCCTGTCCTTTACCAACTGTCAAAGTTGTGTCTGTCAAGTAGTATGTACAAGTTTTTGAACTGAGTGACTTGGTTAAGGAAGAACTAGCACTCTTCGTTGAATTAATTACTCTGGTACTCAGCATATTCATTCACCAGTCACATGCTCTTAATGATCCCATGCCAAATATTACCAATCCACATGCAATTTAGAGACTATTGTAACCTATTTTTCTAGTGTTTGCTCTGGACAAAAAGTTGCATTTGCCAGTATTTTGGACTTACTCACTGGTCAATTCGCCTAAGTTATCTAGCTTTATTCACTATCTTTTCTTTCCTGAGGTCCAGTTATGTACATGGATATCTCCTATGGACTAAGTCTATGTTAATGTGCATCTCGTCAAGTCATCTTGGTTTCAATTGAATTTGGCATGTTGACTTCAATAAGAAGGAATTTATGAAAATATATGTGGACAAGGACATTGCTCTTTAGTCTTCTGCTCTGCTATAAATGATCAGAGCATCACTCCTGCTTTTAACAACGTCTGTATTAGTAAATCCATTATAAAGTACCTGCATAATTTGTTATGGCAAAGGTCAGTCAAAGAACAGTGGTGGAAACCACCCTCTTTTTCAGAAATATATGAAATTGCTGCAGGCCACTCTTATTTATGTAATGCCTCACATTTACTTTTCATTTTTTCCACCTAATAATGGCGTCCATTACTCCTTTGAAAATGTTCCTTTTTTACTCCGCAGTTTATACAGTTGTTATTTCATTTCTGCCAATTTTCTAATTTCAACTTTCTATGATTTTTTTTTTCCAAAATACTTTGTCTAAAACCTGTTAATTTTTGAACATTACTTCCTTTCTATGAGAAGACAGTGAAGCACAACGCAGCTTGATAATGTCTGGAATAGGTGAAATGTTGTTTGTCTCTTTAGTGACCATTGAAATTAGTAGTCAGAATCTTGATGGTTCCTCAGGGCATAAAAAAAAGCAAAATTCAGAAATATATAATGGCAAAATATGCTGATTTCCTTCAAATTGAAGTCCAGGAAATTTAGAAAGGTAAACAAATAAGAATAATGCAATCAAATTCAAAAGCACTTGAGTTGTTATTTAACCAGCAGATGGCAAGTGATGTTCAGTGCAGAAAGATAAGCTTGAAGATCTTTCTTGTACTATGCAAATGTGCTATGAAATGAAGATCTAGACAATGTTTTTTCCTGACCCATTCATCCAATTAAAGAGTACACTTTTCTTACTGTGAGAAGGAAAAGGCCAATATCATATGGACCCTAGCAATCTCAAGGATAACGTGCTATAAGATGTAAAATAATTCCTTTGTAATAGACCTGAAGGACCATAACTTCACTTTTTTTCCTGGATGTTCCAATCAGGGATACCTTCATTTTCTTTCATTTTGGAGTATTAATCTCTGCTACTTGCCTGAGAATGCTGAGGGAAATGTAATAGGAAAAGGGAACAGAACCAGCAAATACAGAAAACATGTAAGAGATTGCCAACAAAACATTACTGTTTTTATGGGAAATTATTAAAGACAGAAAGCATAGCTGAAGCATGAAGTAAATGCTACCATAAAAATGACAACTGTCCAGAAGAATAGTCAAAAATAATGTAGTAAAACTTTTTTTTTTTTCTTTCCTACAATGAATTCTGTCAAATTTGGTGTCAGTATTGATATAAGCATTAGGGAACAGCTTTTAACCCTAACAATATAAATTACTTTGAAAATACAAACAGTTTGGTGACAATGCAGTTCTAACTCTTAGTGCATTTGTTATGTCATCTAAAATCACTTTTCTGGAAAGGAAAATGTCTTACAAGGTAAAAGCCAAGGTTTCTACTGTGTATATGGCCAAGCACGTCACGTAAACATCATCTAAAGAATCTAAGAGATAAGTTCTCCAAACTATGCCAGCTGAACATCTGAAGGGGGCATTTAGATAAAAGCATGGAATATTTTCACTAGTTTAGGTGAACACTAAAGTTTTCAGCTTGTTAACACTTGTTAACAATTCTAATTAGTAGCTAGGGGTAAATAATTTTCTCTTGCCTTTCTTTGTAGGAAGTTTGATAGTCCTCATTCTTTCTTAAAATATGCAGTTAATCTTGGCTTTCTAAACATGCTCACTAGAGTTAAAAGTGCATAAATAATACTCATTAAAATTATGATTAATTAGCTTAATGGAAATAAGGCAGGAAAAACATTGCAAAAGGAAAAAAATATGCAAATTTATTTCTTCCTCATCTTTAAAATAATTTCCTTTTCCCTTCAGTACCAGTAAAACATAAGTCGTGACGTGCATATAACAGTACACCACATGGAGTGGAGTCAGAAGACTTTAATGTTGTAGAGACTTGATGTTAATTGGCTTAACAATCCTGCCAAAGCAATTAAAACAGCAGTGGATGGTTTGAGGATGATGCAGATCATTGATGCCCCATCAAACTTAATACAATTACAGCCATATTTTGCCTGAGTGGATCCTGAATGAACCGCCCACTGATTCCAGAAAACCTCTGTTAAAAAGATTTTAGTGATAAGTGTATCACAAAAGTGTTAAATGTTGCAGCTTTTTGCTTCAAGTGTCAGACAGGATGAAAGCTTAAAAGCTTTCACTTTACAATCTAATTTAAAAGAAAGAAAAAGAAGAAGAAGAAGAAGAAATTGAGGAAGAAAGAGCAAGCACTGCTTTCTTATGACCAATAGAAGAAAGCAGATTGTAGATGTTGGATTTTAATTATTATTGCTTCTAGATAATTAATAAAACAAAAACATGTTTTTATCATATGTTGTCTAAGTATGGCTTACTTTTCACTGACATAACTTCAATTGTCTTTGACTGAAGACAAACAGCTTGAGTTCTACATTCAAAAATATCAAATGTATTCAAAACATGCAAACAAAGATATGAAAGTAGAGTTATTAACACCTCTGAGTCAAGCCACTCTACCAGCAGCTGTCACAGATGTCAAAATTTTTCTCAGGTACTTGGAGAATTTACCAACCATTGCAGTTGCTTCGGTTACTTTATTATCAATATATTTGTTTAAATAATCTATTTGAAAGTATCTTCATAGAATCATAGAATGGCCTGGGTTGAAAAGGACCTTAAAGATCATCTAGTTTCAACCCCACTGCTCTGGGCAGGGTTGCCAACTGCTAGAGCATGCTGCCCAGAGCCGGATCCAGCCTGGCCTTGAATGCCTCCAGGGATGGGGCATTCACAACCTCTCTGGGCAACCTGTACCTCACCACTCTGAGTGAAAAACTTTCTCCTAATATCTCCCTCTTGTCCTATCACTATCAACACATGTAAACAGGCATTCCTCCTCCTGTTTATATGCTCCCATCAAGTACTGGAAGGCTGCAATGAGGTGGAGACTTCTCTTCTCCAAGGTAAACAAGCCCAGTTCCCTCAATCTTTCTTCATAGGAGAGGTGCTCCAGAAAATCTTCAAAAATATCTTCCAAAAAATCTTCAGACATGAAAATGTAAATATTCAATTAAAAAAAATGGAAAATGAAAGACCAGACCTGTTGCATTGTATTTTTGTTATTTAATATTATATTGTAGAATCCGAATTCATGACCCTTAATATCTTCATTAAAAAAAAAAAAAAAAAAAGAAGAGTATAAAGCTTGGCTTTTGGAGACATTTTTCTCCTTAGCTGTTCCATTAGTCATTGTATCAGAGGGCCAGATTCTTAGCTACTATAAATATTCAAAAGAGATTTCAAATAACTGGTTTACTGAAGCAAAGATTTTGGAAGAAGTATAAGAGGCATTAGTTGGAAGTTTTCTGCTCTCTCTCTTTCTCTTTTTTTTTTTTTTTTCTTTTCTAATGTCCCCAAAATATGGTTATTGTAGTGCTACAAAAACTGCTTATGAACTGGGAATTGACCTCACTTTTAAAATGCATGATTTTTATTTTAATTACATTTTAGAGTTTCAGGAGAAAAAAAAATGAACAAGAAAACTATCTGCAAAGAACATAAAATTCTTCTTACATTCTTCTTATAAAATTCTTATATTTTAATTTGTCTTACATGTATTCTCTGTGTAAAGTGTAAGCTTGGTTCATTCAGTAATGAAAACCGGTTAGCTTCAGTAAGATTAGAACTTCACAACATGTCTGTCTTTTCTATATGAACAGAATGCAAGTAGAACTTTAAGGTTAATCATTACTGAGGTTTTATTGTGCTGAAGCAAATAAAAGTACTCTCATACCAGAAGTTTCCTTTGCTGTTAAGTTTTTTTTTCACCTCTTTTGACATATTTTTGCTGTTTTTTTTAAAATGATTATTATTTTAAGTAAAATTAATACACAAAATATAATATAGTTTGATGACCACATTGCACACCTGCCCAGAACATAACTACTTTATCATCTTTTGACTGTAAATTATGGAACAACATATTTATAATGAAAAATATATATACATGAGACAATACAAAGTGGAAAACAGTTGTTCTTGAAGAAACACTGGAAGTAGTTAAAATTAATGTGCTGCTCAGTCGTAAGATGCATCTATAGAGAAGTGCTGGAAATCCTTTGATCCAGGTATGTTCCCTAGCAGCTTCTGTCTGAGGAAGTCTATTGCTCCTATCAAGTGCATCTATTTGATAGCTGTTTCTATAGTTACTTGATATATATATGTATATATATAATTTTTTTTTTCTAAATAAGCTTGCATGTCTAAGTGAAAATTCTAATTAACTTCACTGAAGCGCAGCACTTTTAAAGGTATGTGGCATTGACCCAGGATTTTTTGAGAAGAGCTGCAGAGTTCAGTTATTTCTACCATTAGCAAAGTTTTTATATGTATCCATGTTCACAGATTTTGCCCTTTTGCATTCAAAGTAATTTAGCTATATCTCTCTTTCATGAGGCCAGGAACCCTGAAGCTATCTCTAACCTGCAGTAATAAATAAAATTTCCCAAAAGCTGACCCAACTTATTTATTGTCTAAGCAAGGGTTTCTTAACCTCTTTCAAGATACGACTCTGAGGTCCATTATTATTGTGTATATTTTATTGCTTATATATAGTTTTTCTTGAATATTTTCTGCTTTGTCTCAGATAGAGCAGGTTTTGTATTGAAAATATTTGACTTGTAAAATGAAAACAAAAATTAACTAAATGTTCATGTAAACCTAAAACAAGTCTGTAAGTATTTTCCCAAAGCCTTCTGTGACTGATGATTTACTGAAGAGAAAAATAAATAAATTACAGAAAACCTGACTGTTCACAAATCAGAAGTAAACCTTACAAAATTCATTAGGGGCCTTGATGTAGTCATATAATTCAAAAGGTTATTTTATAACTATTTTTAGGGTTGTCTTCTCAGAAAATTCTGTCTAGATGGAGGGTTTCCTATTGAAAGCATTGACCAGCTCCCACCAACTAGAAAAAATGGATGACTGCAGTTTTGTATAATGAGTTAGAAGGGCTGGGTTTTCATGTACATGCTTAGAGGTGTATATTTCTGTTGTGTATTGAGTTTTGTGAGGAAATTCAAATGCAATAAAAAGTGAGTAGTAAACTAGTATGGCCAGTCAAAAGTGAAGAGTATGGCAGTGATATTAAATTGCAAAAATTGCTGCATGAGGTGCGCATGGTACACTCATAAGAATTAAATCAATTAATATACAGGTGAATTGCTAGTACATTAGTAAAATGGTAATTGTTACAAAAATTAGATAAGATGAATTTTGTGAAGTCCTGCCAAACTGAAACTTTGGAAAGACAACCGAGAAAAATAAATAAATATGAGTTTGTGTTTTTTTTTCAAACATTTAAAATTTTGTTTATTCTCTGTAAGCAAATGAACTAAAATGCTTACTAAAAAGGAAAGGATTATTTGATTTATCTTGTTTCTTGCTGTTAAGGTCTTTAAGGAAAAAAAATTTGATATGATCAATATGAGCCGTCAACAACTGGATTGCAGTGCCTCCTTATACTTTAATGATTTTTTCCACCTGTCATTCTAGAAGCTATCCACATGCTGTTACTTAGAAACAGGCCATATCTGGATTCTTTATGCATAAACATATATTTGTCTTTGTCTCAAAATAATATGACAATGTTGCATAGAAAGTGTTTCAAGCTTGTCTAGTGGTAATGAGACTTATTGTTATGCAAGGATGCCTTGACACTTCTCATACTTCCAAGACAGTCACAGGACCTATGCTAGAAAGACCACAGAGTCTCTCTTCCCACATATTACAGGGAAATATGCCCTTTTCAGTGAAGGTATTGTGTCTGGATATCTGACTTCCTGATCTGAGAGTACCAATTGATATTTGAATACAAACGAGGACAAAACCATGTAGTTTTGTTTGTTTGTTTGCTGTTGTTGTTCAATTATTATTTTTCCTCTGAATCATTTATAGGGATAATATATATCTGCTGGAAAGGTAAAGAAAAATGTGAATTCTGGGAGAGAACTTTCTTCAAACCTTTTTGGGTAGTAAAACGCAAGCAAAAATTTGTGCGCATAGCACTGTCTATATCCCTTGCATGTATGTATAGACACATGCACATATGCAAAAAAAAAGCATGTGAGGGTATATTATATGAATAAGGAGAGTGGGAAAAATTAAAGAACTATTTAGACAACTGGGAGGAAAAGGTTCTGAAAACACATCGTAAAGTAGCAACAAATTTTGAGATATATTTTTTCTGCTGGTACTATACAAGTGGTGTGACAACACTTAAAAAAACAAGCATTGTTTGTATACCATCTGTTGAAACTAGCAATTGGTGAGTATAACTTCTTTAAATGTTTATTTTACTCGAAGTAGTATCTCTAGAGTGTCTTCAGTAAATCTGTTTATTTAGAATTTACAATGGTTATCAGATTTTCTTATTTTGTCTGGCCTGCTTCAAATATGCTAGCTTAATTATGGGTATATTTATGCTATGAACTAATTGATATCAGCTTCAGACACTTTATCAACACACAAAAAAATGCTCATACTTCTCACAGGACCAAATTAACTGTTGCTGCATATTTAAAACTAACCAAATCAATTCATTATTTTAGAAAGGATGGATCAGTCAAGTAATTATTAGCTGGGCAGAAACATTACTATCTTATTACATCCTACCATTTTACCACTTTAACAGTATAAATAATCAAATTAAATCAGATATATATTGTTGTCATAGCAAATTAATATTTTGTCTTATCATTGGCTAATAAATATGAAGCAAAAAAGCAAAGACCTTTAGTGCAAATATCACTTATACATTCCTATTTTGAACTTGGAAAATCTCTTTCAGGATGTGATTGACCACCTAGTTAACATATTATTTTCTCTGCTTTTAGAGCAGATGTAGTAGTTAAAGCTGAAGAAGTGGGAAGTGGGCAGTATTTTTAAGTGTTTATTGTTAAACTGTGCAGCTTAGTCTAATTTCTAATTTTTGCCTAAAGGCTTGGAATATAGTGGTTACAAAACCTGTAGTCCAGCAAACTAATAAATTTCCTCTAACTTTAAAAAGACGTGCTTTTTCTCCATGACTGTAAAAGTAAATCTATTTTGATAGAGCTTGGAGTGAATGACAGAAATGAAGTCAAACTACTATTGTGAAAAACTAAGTCTGAGTCTCACTGATTCCTGTTCTTTCAGGTTAACTAAAAAAGGAAGATTACATCAGTATTTCATGGCATCTAGATAATTAGATGGGGTTTATTACATCAAATATTACATCAAGGTTAGTATTTCTTGTGGCTGAGAGACAATATAACATCTTGTTCTATAGAATTTCAAAAGATTGTGGAATTTTTAAATCCACATTTGTGGATTTAAATCCAGTAAAATTTGTTTTATTGGAACTAAGAATTTTTTTCAAGAATACTTTTTTCACTTTGTGTTGTTTTTCAGGTAGACAAAGACAATCAGAGTCGCTGTGTGTGTCTTTTTCCTGAACCTATCATGTGTTTTTATGAAACTGGATTCCCCCACTGGGTGGAAAATGTTGGAGACATCCTTTTCTTTTTTCTTCTTTCTTCTTTCTTCTATTTCTATTTCTATCTCTTTTTCTTTCTTTTTCTTTCTTTCTTTCTTTCTTTCTTTCTTTCTTTCTTTCTTTCTTTCTTTCTTTCTTTCTTTCTTTCTTTCTTTCTTTCTTTCTTTCTTTCTTTCTTTCTTTCTTTTCTTTCTTTCTTTCTTTCTTTCTTTCTTTCTTTCTTTCTTTCTTTCTTTCTTTCTTTCTTTCTTTCTTTCTTTCTTTCTTTCTCTTTCGTTCTTTTGTTCTTTCATTCTTTGTTTTCCTTTTTCCTTTTTTCTCTTTCTCTTCTTTTTTTTTTTTTTTTTAATTTTTTTTTTCTCCCACTCTTAAGGCCCAGTCCTACAGTTTGGAGTAATATATAGTATACTCATATTGTCCACAAAAAATTGCAGCTTTCTTCAGTGGAGTAAACTTTATGCAATCGAGTAAATGCCAAATTCTATGTTTTTCACTGAATCTTGCATCTCCAAGTATTTTATGACAGAAAAAGTCTTTTCAGTGCTTCTGTTATTCAAATGGTACACTGTAGTGGGCTTGCTTTTTTATTCTTACTCATTTTCTAGCATTCAAATGTATTTCATAACTGTTTCTTAAAGTCTTGCTTCATTACAGGTAATGTTAATCACTTGCCTGAGATGTCTAAATTAGATCCTTATTTCCAAGCTACATTTTACAGTCAGTGCAAAAATATCTTTCACTTCCAGAGAGTGTTTCTTGTTGACTGACTGACACATTAGTTAATCTTTTGTAGTAGTTACATGACATTATAATTATTGATCTTTCACAAAATTCTGGAAGCATTTTATAGAGAATATTTGTTCTATTTTTTAGGATAAGAACTTATCCACAAGGGCACTGATTTGTACTTGATGATATGATGTAAATGAACCTTACTCAGCTTAACTTTCTGGAATGCAAATAAAAGTATTATTGGCCATGAAATAATGTAGGAATAAACATGGACATAGTTTTTGACTTTACTGTTGCATATGATGTTTGTAGTATGACAGATCTCTTTTGGTGTTATTTATGAAGTCCCATTACAGTTTTCCTAACAAAAAGAATGGTGACAGTTTCCTTTATATAAACATTATATTGTTTAAGAATTATTTGTGTCCCAACTTCAGGTTGGAATAGCAGTTTTTGTCCCCTGTCTATAAAAACCAAAGGGCTGAGTTGAAGTTTTGTACAAAACAGACCATTCAAAAACGTTTACATTATCAGAATCCATCTTTTTTTTTTTATTTTTATTTTTCTCTCAAGATTTGTAGTTCATTTGATTATGATAATTTTAACTGGATTTGCCAAACTTTGTAATCCAAGAAAGACACGAGCCATTTAGGTTAGCTTTCAGATTTTTGCTTTGTACAATAACAGTTTAAAGCCCTGTGTCAGTCTAACAATTCTTCAAGGGAAGTTTAATTCTTATTAGTCACTGATTGTCTATGCAACTAAGAGTTCACTATTAGAAAGATGATAGGAAAGTAGGGACAGGTTCTAATTTTCACACACATTCTTAGGTCATATCATTCACCTCTCTGTATTTTAAGAAGATATATTCACAGAAATCTCTTGATTTGTATCTGTAATGAAACTGTATCTGACGAATAATTTCACCCCTTATTGTGCTAAAAATTGCTGTTATGTTTTCTTTAAAGGTTTTACACAATGTCTCCTCTACATGAGTGTTGTGAATGATTGTTTCTATGAAAATTATTTCTATATCAAAAGAATATCTATATCAAAAAGACAAAATTCTACAGCCATCTTACTGACCTTGCTTTTGCTTTTATCTTAGGCTGACTTTTATTCTTGTCTCCTTCTTTATTTGAATCATATATAATAGCTGTCTTTCCTGTATAATTTTTTATATATCTCAAATCTTTTTACTGTAGTAGAAGGTACAGCATTTTATTAGCTACCATTATTTTATTATTATACCTTCAATATTACTATATTATTTCAGTATATGCACTTTATGTAGGTAATTAGGAGAGAGGTTAGATTCCAGAATATAGTCTCAGGTATCTTAACATTTATTTTTAATTGGTTCATTCCATTTGAGACATGCACATTTGAACAAGCTTCAGTTACACCAAAGAAGATGCTTTATAATGTCTTTGGCTATGGTTGAATGTATCAAATCAATAGATCATTGTCAGCACTCCACATTTTTATAGTTCCAGCTAACCTCTTAATACCATTTCGTTGCTACATTTTAGTTTTTATGGAGAAGGTGGAAAAGAACGTAGTTGCTTCATGCTACCACAGTTTGAATCTGTTCACAGGATTCTGTGAAGCAGGCTCAACACCTGTGGCAAGACAGCTGACTTGAACCTCTATGATGGCTTCTATTTGAATAGTGATTCCTATCTGTGCAAGGAGAATCATTCTGAGGATCAGCTTTTTTTTTTTTTTTTTTCTCCTTTCT
Organism: Anser brachyrhynchus; assembly: GCF_964034855.1. Taxonomy (NCBI): domain Eukaryota; kingdom Metazoa; phylum Chordata; class Aves; order Anseriformes; family Anatidae; genus Anser; species Anser brachyrhynchus. Next base: position 97,495,240 of record NC_137696.1, on the reverse strand, counting down.
CTTGGACATAAAATGTTGAGCGATTATATGAGAAATATTATATTTATTTCAATGACTTTTTTAATTACAATGTTATAAGATTGTAATATGACTGTAACAAAGACTATTTTCTACAGCCTTTATCTTATATCTTATCTTATCCTTTATCTTATTTCAAAAGAGGCTGAGCTTAACCAGTACTTGGAGTGAAAGTCAGATGAAGAATATCTGCTTCTTTATTGCAAAGACAATTATTTATGAAGCATCAAAAGCTATTTCCTATGAAATGTACATTTTGCGTTTGAATGTATAATGCAAAACATAAGTAGCATTGTGAGTGCTGTTGTTCAGAGACACAAAATAGAAATAGTTAATTAAAATCATGGAAACTCAGGACACTGCCAAATTTCTTTTGTATTTAGCTCAAGCACTGAATTGTTTAGGTGTTACCCGCCAAGCTGTATTAGCCATTGTACTATCATTTCTGGTAGGAGATATTATTTAATTATTTTATAATTTTTACATATATATATATATATTTTTTTTTCTCACTCAGATTATCAGATTGATAAGTAAAGGCAAATCAAAAGGCAATCAGACTTTTGGGGGATGGTCATAGCTTCAAAACAAGAAATCTGTATTGATATGGACATCTTTGCATTCTCCCAGACTTCCAGCTTCTATCACACATTTCTATTAAATGTTCTGTGGCTGGGGAAAAGGAGATGGGAGGGGAAGAGAAGGGAAGAGAGGGAGGGGAGGGGGGCTAGGAACATAAAAGCAACAAAGAGTTGGGCAAAAGTCTATGAAAGTAAGAGGGTTCTTCTCTCCTTTGTATGTAATGAATTTTAAATAAATATTCCCACTTTTATTTACAGCATATTAATTCTTAAAAATTAAACTATGGTAAGACTATGGAAAAAGACAAAGTATCCATAATAGGGGAAGAACTTCTCCCTTTCTCTCTTTGACTGCCTCTGTTGGAAAGTATCTCCATCTCCCACTCTGTATATATATTGATATATTGTTTAGATGCAAAATAAAATATATATATATATTTTTTTGGAACACTATATTACAAAGGGAATTAGAGGCAGGGGAAAAAGAGAGGCAAAAACTGTAGGAGAAAATGGAAACTTAGCTAAGTAGATATGGTTGGATAGGTGGAAGGATTGCTGTAAAGCCTTTTAGGCCTCCTCTTTTCAACTCTTGCTCAAGTCTTTTAAGGTGATTTCAGATGGGAATTGTTACTTCAGCACGGGCAACTCTGAATTGCACAAGATGTGTAACAACTGTAGTGTCTGATGTTGGCAAAACCTAAAATTACTTCCCTGAAGATACTATATTAGACGTGATGTCTGTAGACAACAGTAACGATTTCTGAAGTAGAAACCCGAAACTTTATTTTTCATTTTCAAGAACTTCACTGCTTTTCCTGTGATCTCATCAAATTTCTACTCTGTTTGCAGGTCAGCCAGTGGGGAATGAAAACAAACAAACAAACCGAAAAACCCACCCTGCTGTAATTGTTCCTGTCCTATGCTATTTATTTAGGCTTCTATAATAATCTTTTTGCCAACCTCTCCTTAAAATATGGACAGAAGTGAAAATAAGAACAGGTGGCAGCTTGTGATGTTAAGTCCAAGAGAAGAAAATGACAGAATAAATGAATTACTCAACTCATATCTGTCAGTGATTCTAATGCTAATGCTAAGGTAAATAAAATGCAAATGATGTTGAGCAACAATGTCATTCAGGTCGGCTACTGAGACTCCTGAATAAAAAGGTTTTTTTTTTTGTTTGTTTGTTCTTTTTTTTTTTTTTTTTAGAACAAAACAAACAAACAAAACAGGAACAAGGTCAATCTTTCTTATGCCAGAATAAGTCGTCTCAAACACAGAGTCATTTTTCTCCATTCTTACATCCACTAACCTGCTGTATACCAGTCCTCCAATAGTGGTGGTAACTACATCTCTAGCTTACCTTGAGTGCAAAAATATTCCTACCCTATATTTAGCATTATTCCTTAGTCTGTCCTGGTAAATACATTTATTAGTGATCCAAAAGTGAAACACTTATTTTATACTAAAGGTTGTGTTTATATATTTTTTTTCCAAGTTTAGAAACAGAGACAACAAAGGACTCAATATCTGAGAAAAATTTCAGGTATGTGCAAGCTATCTGAAATATTTGTTCAAAAATTCATAGTCCTTAAGGTTGATATTGCCTTTTAATTGTGGAGGTTTTATCTAGGATTTTGTGCTGATAAACTATGTTTTGTTCAATTTTGCTCAGTTTTGTGGCTTATTGACCTCAGTTTTTATTTTTGCAGTCCATGTCTTCACACATTGTAGCCTTGGTTACTATATTTAAAGGGATTAAGTTCGATTTCTGTGAGCAGTTATTCCACTTACAACATTTTTATCAAAAGAAGGAAATAGGTTGGAACCAAGGCATTCCTGGAGTCCCTCTTTTCCATCCTTTTTTTTCCCTCAGTTTCTGTAGTTCAACAATACAACTCTGTGATGGCGATTCATGCTTTTGCCACTAGGGGTCTCAGTGGCTATGCTAGATTTCTTTGATTTTCTATCATATCAGTCTTTTAGAAGCTTGGAATGATGAAAGGAGAATGGAGAAAAGTTAAATATAAGAAAAAGAATCAGCAGATAATCTTTTAAAGTCTGATTTTGTCCAGAAAGTTAATTATAGATGCACTGTTCTGTTTTACCACATTTATCTTACGTTTAATAAATAATTTTGTGCTAAGTGTTACTATTCTACTTTAGGTTGTACTTGCATCTAATGGTAGTCAGCAGTATTGCTGTCATCCATCAAGGGTAAGCATAACCATCCAGGAGACTGTTTTCAATGTTTTTCACCACATTCTTAGATGCACTTTGAAAATTCAAAGGATTTCCAATAAATAGGAAGTGTTATAAAATAATCATGAACATATATTTACCACATTTGACCATACGTCGAATTTACTCAAAATATTAAAAAAAGCAAATAAGTCAAAAATATTCTGTAAACATTTCTTAATAACTCCACAAAATTCCAGGCATAATACACAGAATAATTTGAATATATAGAAATTGAATCAAATGATTGAAAAGTTGATAATGAAAAAAAAAAAAAAGAAAAAAGATTTGTACTAATGAAAAGAAATATAACAATCAACCTGAATGTTATGTTAATAACCGTTAAGCCTATTAATAACCTTTTCTCACTCAGATGAGATAGAAAGTGTATACTTCTACTCTAAAAGATACCATTTATATTTCATGTTATAGAAATATAAGAAAGTAATGTAAGAAATATGAGAAAGTAATGTTGTAGGAAGCAAAAAAAACAGGTGCTTTTAACTCCTAGGGTTAAGGATGTTTGAGCATACTTTGAATTTTTAATTTAGTATCAAAGTGAATATAAAACAACTGAGTAGTTTAAAATATATAAAATTATGACAGATTATATTTTTAGGATATTTAGGGATTTCTCATACTTTTGAAAATAAGAATGAATAAAGTATTTTAAAATGGTATAATTCAGAGAAAGATGTATATTTGGACTGACTTCTTCAAGCCAGGGTGAAAGTGATTCAAAAATCAATTATATGCTGCTAGGAGAATGCACGAATTACAAGCAGGTAAAAGTCTTGTATTCTCAATAGTTCTGATATTCTATTACATTTAGCAAATAAATATTCTTATTAGAAAAGAAACTGTACAGTATACATAGGCAAGAAATAATAAGCATTTTTGTATTTGATCACAGTAAAAATCTCATTTCAAAGATGAATTTGTTTCATTGTATGCCGTTTATACTTCCAAAAGAAAAAAAGGTAGTATGGTATAAAAGAGGGAGTGTGTTGTACAAAATAGCCTTACTGGAAAAGAAAGTTCCTTTCATGCCTGCCACTGAAATATTAGACCTTACTTGTCAGACAAATTACTTTGAACTATAGGCTATACGTGAAGGTATTAATATTTCCAAAAATGTGTTTTACAGTGTCACTTGATGAGGTTTGTGGCAGTGAGATAAGACTGAGATAAGACAGAATCATATCAAATTCTGTGTGAATTATTGATTTTTTATTGCCACAATATTCTTAAAGGAGGAATGTTAAATGATTTTAAATTGGAATCTCAGCGAATGAACTAATTTATGCCTATGTACATAGAATAGGATGCAAGAAATAATAAAATGTTAGCTCATTTTATGTCAGTTAAAGCTATTCAAAACGTTTATGGCTCTCTACCATATTATCATGTTGTTTTAGTGCCTTGGATATGTTATTTAAAGTTTCTTGTCATAAGCAATTATATTATGCAGGTAAATACATGCATACATAACTTCAAAACTGTATACCTAGAGCTATATATATACACACACAGACACATATAATGCTTTTTAATATTTTCAACCTCTTCACCTCACCTTGATAAATATGGATATGTTCTTATTTCCATTTTTGAGAACAGAATCCATAGTACAGAGATATAAGTGATTGAGGATTTCCACAGAAGTCTTAAATATTTGTCTCTTAATTCCGGCTAAAGTACTACAGTTTTGTTTACATTGTAAAATTTAGCTTGTATCTTTTATAAACATTATATCATTGGCACTTTTAACCATAAAGCACTAGACATTTTTTTTGTCAGCTAACTAAGATGAATTGTGACAAAAGGTTTATCACTGCGAAAAGAAAAATTATCAAATTTTATAAATAAATAAGTGAAACTATTAAGTCTTTTAGGAAAAAAAAATCTAACATGTCCAACTGTGTACTTATACTCAGTTATAATATTCAAATGTAACAATATAATTTTTAGTTCAGGGATTAATTTTATTTAAACATTTTTAATGTACTACATTGTATTCAAAATGTATGGCAATTAAGTACTATTTCATTTCACTATAAGCAAGAACATAAGAGAACATCAATGCCAAAGAAATTTTCAGGAACAACTTTTAATTTAAAACTTCAGTTTTCCTGCAGTCAGAAACATCACTGAGAACAATAAGCTTTTAATATGTCATTGGAAGTGATACAGACATTTTTTTATTTTATTTCTTTACTGGATCGAGAAGATGGTATTAGCTCTATACATTTTTTTTTTTTTTATGTCACTAGTAATTTTCCAGTATTTTAAGACTGTTTAGTCTGTGTACAATTAGAGAATGTAACATCTGCTATAATGTATTGAGAGAAAAAAATAATATATATTTGCATAAATGACTTGCAACACAAGAAGCTAAGACACTATATCCCTAATAGGGCATAACCATATCAAGTTCTGAAGTTCTGAAACACATTATAGATATGACATTCCTTAAGTATTAAGGAATACCTTAAGTATCTAAAGGAATACACTTAAGTATATTAAGGAAATATATTTAAGTATTAAGTATATTCTTTAAGTATTCAACTTCTTAATTTTATTTCTATTTCCCATTACAAAATGGCTGTTCTTAAGGTACATATTACAGTATACCTTTAGAATCTACAATGATAAATACCCATATATAAAACACCAATAAACTCACATAAACACAAACTTCAGCCACACAGTTCTATACAAGAATAACAACATCAGGCTCTTCTTTTATCAGTGACCTATACATGTCTCCTTAAACATTTGAGAAAATAGAAAGGATTTGTACAATGCAAAATCAATACCCTATTAGTTCCTTATCCTGGCCTACTGTCACACCATCAGGACTGATACACCTTAGCCATGAATCCTAGTTTATGGACTCTATTTCCAAAACAAAATAGCTTTTTTTTTTTTTTTTTTTCCCCAACTTTTCTGAAATCCATTAAAGTTGGATACAAAAATCATTTAAACCAATACACCTAATTCACCTACCAGTGCAACAGTATACATTATTTTCCTTCACAGCTAAAAATATCTTTCCACTATGACAATGTGTTATTTACTTCTGTCTACCTGTTCACCTTTCTTGATGAGTTAGCGCGTTGACATCCAGTTCCTCTGCTTTCCAGATGAGATTATGCCTATGTCTACACAGCATCATGGGGAAGCTTCCACTTCTGCTGATATGTGCATGTTTCAGCATAAAGCAAGGTTTTAGTCTCTATGAAATTAATATTGTATACTTTCCATAAAGTCCATTAGATAAAAAATTGTATCCATAAAATTATTTTCAAAGGTAATATTTCATAAATTGACTTCAAATGCAGTGGAGAATTCTGCTAATATAAATTAAATGTTAACACAAACAGTGTGGAAGATGAAACCTCTGCTAAACTAGATAGCTGCATGCAGCAACTAGGACACTGATTTTTATAAACTTACTAGTAATATGTTACTGCACTTTATGCAAGATGATTCCTCTCTATTCTCCATTGCTCAAAAGAAGCTGAATAAATTTACACAACAGTTATACAATAAGATTCTCGTGGTGGAGACTGCCTTTTTTTCTTTTTTCCCCTAATTTTCCCCCTGTGTTTTTCTCCCAAATGGCTTTAAGTTACATTTGAAATAAGGAAGAATGTTATATTTCCTTATAAAATGTAGTTCTAATATCATTTAAGAAGGTCACCTATTAAGCTGGTATAACAAGTAAGTAACACTAAAACAGTGAGCCAATAAAATGTAAATTAAGTGTACTTAATTAGAAATTCTAATTAGAAATGAATAAAATTTATAGGACACACAAAGGTTATTGGGATGTTAAAGAATGAGAAAGATAGGTCAGTGATAAAGTGTCTTCATGATTTGATTGGCTGTGGCCAATCAAACAGAAAGCAAAGGGTTTGGAGCAAGAAATGAAGGCCATACCTACAGATAACACATTCATAAACTGCAATGGCTCTAGATTTAAGTCATAAAAATGAAAAAAAAATTAGAGTGATTTGGTACAAAGTAGTGCAGAGAAAAGTAATTTTCTACTTGTAAAAGTTTGCATTGAGTTTTTATAACTAGATTTTATAGATAACAAAATACACAAAGCACAAAGAAGAGTGCAAAACTGATATACAGCCACTGAAGAAAGCCTATTGTCATTGACTTAAATGACAATATATTCCAATAGAAGAAATTTCCAGCTTGACCATAGTTTTTCATTCCTCTCGCTGAAAAAAAAAAAAAATCAAAAAGACTTTCTAATGTAGAGAAAGGCACAATAAGAATCAATGTCTGGAGCCCAAATTTAGACAAATTTATGGAAGGAAACATATCTAATAACTAACTGATCCTTTTGGAAGAAGTGGATAGATTCTATATATAGTTTTTGTCTTAATAAAAATGAGAAACATTTTTGGAGTCATGTTTTCATCATCATAAAAAAAAGGTAGGGTAGGGTCTGGAGGTATTATAGGTATTATTGTACAGGTTTGGAGGTATTATTACATAATTAAATACCTTTTGACACAAAATAAAATATGATCAGAATAAATCTTCTAGTTACTAGTCTAAAATAAAACCCTATGTTATGACATCTTATGTCATCATAGTTCATTATGTGATAATGAACTATGTGAAAACTAAAGTAGTAAACTGTCTTTTAAGGATATCACTCCTTTTTAAAAAGTACACCTGAAATTATTGTCTAATTAATTCATCTGTGTCTATCAATGTGTTCAAATTTCTTCATAACCATAGTGTTTCATGATGAAGACAACAGCATTATTTGTCAAGTTAAATCTATCAGTCAAGCATATAGTGTCAACAAAAGATTTTTCCAACTATTGTAAATTTTGCATAAAGTCAGAAGAAAATCAATTACACTCACTTTCTAATGTGTAACAGATGCAAAGACCATTAAGACTTCGTCAAAATCATAAGTATTGTGCCACAGTTTATTTTTCTGTCATTCTATATACTTATATTGACTTTTACAGTAAAATGTGGGTGACAAGAGAAAGCAAATGATATATTGTTGCCAGACTTGAAAGTGTAACATCAAAATGTGTGTAATCTCGAAAGATAAGAAAGAAAATTGTTATCTTAAAACAGCAGAAGCTGTTTCACTGACAATGCATAAACATAATGCGTAAGATAGATAAAAATGAAAAGAACTGAACCAATAATCTATGATCCTACATTTTTAATGCATTCTTGAAAAATCTCTAATGATTGGGCCAATCCTGCCCCAAATTTGAACAAATAATTTGAGTCATGCATGACATGAGATTTTGCAGTGCTTTGATACCATTAGACAATGGTCAAAGGCAAGAACCAAAGAATTTTTAATTTGATTGAAGTTGTAGCTATCAAGTAAGCCTTGAATGGGGAATAATCCTCATTTGCAGTCATTCATCCTACCATCAAAATGTACTACTGACATAAAAGTAATATATAAAGACTTAGCAGATTTCCTGCTATATTTGAGTGTAATACATTGTTAAAAAGCAATATAGTCAGAATAAATGACATTGGATTATAGAAAGGACAAAATGTGGAACACCTGTGATGAGGAAATAGAAATGTAATCTAGTGTCTGTTGCTTTCTGTGACATGTTTGTTTTCTGCTAGCTGACTGAGACTTTTACAGGATTAAATGAACGAGGGCTTGGATACCTAAGGAAAAAAAAAATCAGAATAAATATGTAATACAGCTTCTAGTTCTTGAAAATTCAGATTTTCTATCCATAAATTGTAAGGATTTTAAAACTTTTCAGTAAGTATAAAAATTATACAATGAAATCTATTACATTAGTTTGTTATTTAAAAATAGGATGCCAAATGTTTGGTGTTATTTAACACTTTGACCTCCTGTTATTTGCATTTCTGAATGACAGCATTATCTTACTATACTGTTGGTGTCATTGTTAAGAGATGTTGCAGAAAAAAAAAATGTGGAAGAAAAAGCTAGTAGATGAAGATAATGGTGTTAATAACAGTGACAGGCTCAAAAATATATCATTGTTCTGTAGTTGCATTTATATTTTTTGTTGCAATTACCAAATCCATTTGGCATGTTAGTAATTTTCCAGCATCTTGAGATGATACTTATTGTAGTCAACACGGGAAACACAACATGGAGTATCAGAACATCACACACTACATTACTTACAGGATACCTCTATCCAACACATTTTAAAATGGGTTGCTGAAATGTTCCCTTTTATCACTGGAGACCCAAATTCAAATCATTAGCTCACAAATTAAATTTTATTTCTTGAGCTTGTCTTAATCCCTGTATATCCGTATCATTGAAACAATACATCTCCCTGAATAACTGGATTTGGAGAATGGAATCCGAAATAATGAAAGTGACAGTATATACATGTCAAGCTATCTATTCTCCACCTAAGAGAGTAAGATAGAATAGAACAGAACAAAACAGAATTGGTTCAGATTTTTTTTTTTTTTTTTTTGGATAGGAAGAAAGATCTAAACCTTGAACTACACCACCTCTTCCATCCAACCATTCTCTTATTACATTATTACTTTGGCATTTATCTTGCAAAAACATCTTTATCATGTATCTGTGTGGTCCTTTTAAACAGTATTATATGATAAAGTCAATCACATTTTGCTTAAAATTATTGTGTCTATTCCTGCTTTAATAGGTATCTGCCTATAACAGAGAAAGCTGCAAATTCAAACATCTGCATAATGGACTGGCAGAAAAGTGATACTGGTGGATACTAAATTTCCAAGAGAAAGGTAAATAGGTGGCATTCTACTGGCCAAAAGTTGATGGTTGTGTTCTGAAGGGCCTGAAGAAGCCACTGTAAGAATGTGTCAGATTAGAATGGGGTTTATTTGTCAAAGTTTTGATTAACAGTCTGTAATTGTTTGTCCTCTTTTTTGTATTACAATAACAGTCTTAATCTTTGTGTATATTTTCACACAGACCCTAGATATGGAATGACTGTCATCTCTGTTTTATGCAGAGGGAAGCAAGCAATGAGAACCGAAGTTATCTGCGGAATTCTCCCAAGAAAACTGTGTCAGATATAAAAAATGAACATGCTTTCTCAATCCAAGTTCTATTTTTTAGATCAACCTGTATCACAGATCTGCCTTAACAATTTTAGTAACGTCTGGAGAGATTTTCAAAGACGTAAGTGTTCCAGCTGTTTCTTGACGATATGATAATCAACACCATCTACAACATACCATTCTCAAAATAAAAGCTCACACATATTTATTAACATAATAAATTATTCAGTTAAGATTTCCTTTACACATTCAAAGGTATAAATAAAGCTTTACCAGTAAAATGTATGAATACTGATACAACTTTTAAAATTATAAGCTGGTTAAAGGACATTTTATACAAACTTCATTGTGTTCTAGATTTGAGTGAAATTTAAGTTTATTCTGGCTAATGGGCCAAATAACTAAAATGAAAACTGAGCATTTTCCATGCAATATAGTGATTTTACTATGTCAGTTAGTTTTACCACATTTATTAGCACTAGTTCTTGAGAGCACAAGTCTAAGTTCTATATTGTCAGTGTTTCTATTCAGTTATGCTTGGAAACACAGCAGAATGCAAGATAGTTTCAAAGAATGACTGCATATCTGAGCAAAATAATGGAATATTTTCTTAGCTACCTAGCTAGAGGTATATACATGTACTGTGAAACTAGATTTTGTTGTTGTTGTTGGTTTTGTTTATTTGTTTTGTTTTTAATTTCAAAAATACTGATTTTATTTAAAAATTATCAGTGATAAATGGACAACATAATGTCTAGTTAAATATTATTGACACTGGTTTAAAAACAAATATTGAAGTATAGTTTAAAAATAATTCCTTTTTCAACTTTCTATTATTTGCAGGTTTAAATTAAGTAAAATGTAAATACGAGTTTCTGTTCTGCATTCCACTTAAGCTAGCTGAAAATCAGGTCTCAGAGTGAAGCTAGTCTTGCTGGATCTCTTGCTGGAAAGAAAGAAAAACCTCAATAAGATGTATACCTTCTGTCTTAGACATTTACCTTAGAACAAATTGCTTTCTGGAGATTTCTTCTAGCTACACAACTTTTCCACAAGCATATTGACAGAAAGCAACTGAGAAGAAAAGTCTGAGTATACAAAGTCGTCATGGAATGAATAAATGAACTATCAGTGGAAGAAAGATAAGCTCCAAGATACTTCAGCTAAGACTTTCCCCAGAAAAATCGGGAATCACCATCACTTTTTTTCTCAAATGCTGAATACCATTCTTTTTCCTCATGTACAAGAACAATAGCATCAAACTACAAACAATGATGACAAGAGCAATGACAAAGTGAGCAGGGACCTGATCTTAGGAGAGGAAACAGGAAATATGTGGTTTATGCACTCTATCATAGTATTTCTAGTGTATTGTGAGGAACACTAAGAACTGTAGTGTTAGAAACATCTTACTACAAATTTCAAATCTATGGGCTTGTCATAAAGATTTACATTAGCCAGGGATCTGTTATTTAGCTAGACTCTAGGCAGTGGAATTCTCTGTCTGTATCAGATGCAATCTAGCAAAAGAAAGACTGAGGAGTATGATACCTCTTTACAAACACAATGAGGGTATAAACACCAGCAAAGAAAAATGCATTGTTTAAGCTACAGGTCAGTATTGGCACAATAGTGGATGGGTATATACCAGCTGTGAAAACATTTGAATCAGAAATTAGAAAAATATCTAATAGTCACTAAACCTGTCCTAAACAGCATTCTGGTATAAATAGGTTTGTCAACTAAAAGAGATAAGGACAAAAATTAAATCAATGCAAAGAAAATCCATTGACTTTAAAATGGATTTTAAAGGATTTTTGAGCTATGATTACTGCAACAACACAGGCTTTATTTCCAACACCCAAGAGCTCCCAGTGAGACCTATGTTTCTAAGTACTTACTGAAAACTATCTTACTGTGTCAAGGCCTAAACTGACCTGGAAAAAGAAAAGAATAATTATATAAAAAATGCCATTCCTAGACTTTGATTACATTATGCAAATGGTTTCTGAATCACCTTTGTAGCAATCTTTTACACTTTAACTAAACGTGGAGACCAAAAATGAGAGTAGAAATTGTTGAAAATAAAAGAGAGATAAAGTCCTATTAACAAGACCTGCTCAGCAAGAATCATCAGGAGTAATCAGTATGGATTCAGCAAAGGGAACTCAGGCTTGACCAACCTGATAAGCTTCTGTGACAAAATGTCCAGCCTGGAGCATGAAGGGAGAGCAGTGGATATTGTCCACCTGGACTTCAATAAGGCCTTTGACACTGTCCCCCAAAAGATCCTCAAAGACAAGTCGATAAAGTATGGGCTGGATGATCAGGCAGTAAGACGGATCAAAAACTGTCTGAATGGCCAGACCCAGAGGGTGGTGATCACTGGAGCAAGGTCTAGTTTGGGGCCAGTAAAGAGCAGAGTACTCCAGGGTCAATACTGGGTCCAGTCCTGTTTAACATCTTCATTGATGACATTGGTAATGAACCAGAGTGTACCCTCAGCAAGTTGCTGATGACACAGTTCTGGGAAGAATGGCTGAGGAGGGTCATGCTGCCATACAGAGGGACCTGGACTGGCTAGAGAAATGGTCTGACAGGAACATTATGAAGTTCAGCAAGGAAAATGTATATTCCTGCACCTGAGGAAGAACAACCAGTCTATGTTGGGGGCCACACAGCTGGAAATCAGCTTTTCAGAAAAGGATCTAGGGGTCCCAGCAGACACCAAGTTGAACATGAGCCAGCAATTTCGGCTAAGCAAAGAAGGCTCATTGTATCCTGGGCTGCATTAGGTAAAGTATTGCCAGCAGATCAATGGAAGTGATCCTTGCCCTCTACTCAGCTCCGGTGAGGAGTACCATGGAGTCAAGCTCTTGGTCCCCCAGTATGAGAGATATGGACATACTAGAAAGAGACCAACGAAGAGCTGTAAATATGATGAACAGACTAGAGTATCTGCCTGGAGGAAAGGCTCAGAGAGCTGGGACTGTTCAGCCTGGAGAAGAGGAGGCTCACGGGGGTATCTTATCAATGTCTATAAATACCTGAAGGGAGGGTGCAATGAAGATGGAGACAGACACTTTTCATGGTGCCTAGTAGCAGGACAAGAGGCAATGGGCACAAACTGGAACACAAGAGATTCCATCTAAACTTCAGAAAATCCACAACCATCAGGTGTGTTGGACTAAGTGACCTCCAGAGGTCCCTTCCAACCTCAACCATTCTCTGATCCTGTGATTCTCTGAACACAACTCCAGTTATTTTAATGTGTAATATTTATAGTGCATAAAATGTTTGAAGATACAATGCAGCAAGAGTTTAAACTTTTTTTTTTTTTTCTTCAAACAATTGGAACAATGATCTAAATGGTGTACTGCACTGTCATTTTTAAATCATCAAATATCGTCATTCATACCACATAACTGTCAAGAACTTCTTTTTTAACTATAACCCAAGCTTGTAAAAAGTCACCAGTAAGAAAGCAATCTTTTTACATTCACATTTTACAGAAGAAAGAGATGTAAGATAGCTGTACAAAAAGGAAAAAAGCAAAACAAAACAAAACAAACAAACAAAAAAAAAATTGGATTTATTATTTGTCCATAGATCTGTTATGTTCACTACTAGAATTTCTCATAATACGAAGTCTTGTTTAAAAAAAACACTGGTCTAATAACCTGATACTACAACCAGTAACTGACTGAACTGTTTTGAGTAGTTTCATATCAACAGTACTCTTTGACTCAGAAGTTAGGAAAGGTTGTGATGTTTGTATGCTTTCAGCTTCATATTGGTTTATAAAACAAAAGGAACAGCTACATTACAGACTGACAGCTCTCTAATGTAAATCATTAGAAAGCTGGAAAAGAAAAGTTCCTCGTGCAGCCTTAGCTCTGATCCACCAGAAAACACAACATTAAGATAGTCATTGTTTTTCCCATTTGTTTAGCTGTTGCATTTACATTTGTTAGCAAAAAGCACGCAATATCACTATTACTGAAGAGAGTCAAGTCTTGTATAAAGAGGTAATATCATTTAGCATATGCTACCAAATGACTGCAAAAATAGAAAAGCTTTCAAGCATACTCGATTTATGTTAAACTCCATATTAAAATAATATTACCTAAATAATTAAAATATTACTTAAATGTACCTTCAATAATCTACTCAGAGCAAAAGAATATGTAAATATCTTAATATATTTATATTGCACAATTTTAGTGTTGACCAAAGCTGCAGACTTTTTGGTATTTTGTTTGTTTGTTCTATTAATTCATTACTATAACAAACACTGGCAAGTTAAAATTATTAATTTAAAAGTATGGACAGTCAAAATGGAACTCACTTTTTTGCATGCAAAAGTGAACAAGAGAATCTTGGAATGATGTAATTCTAAGTACATGAAAAGCTATATAACATTAGTAAAAAACACACAAGAGAAGTGGGCCTATAATATTTCTGAAATGAAAAAAAATCTGTTATGTTTAAAATCTAAACAAATAGTGGAAATATTAATTCAAATGAAGAACAAAATATAGACAAAGCCTTTTCTTCATTCATTTCAGATTATTTCTGCAAAACTTATTCTTTTTGTTTCCCAAACATTACCTAAACCAGAAGTACTTAACCGTTCTCACCGTACTTTACGATATATCATAACCATGCTATGAGTGTTACATATGTAAAAAATGACATTTGAGCTCATATCTATTTATACACCTGATCAGGAATTTCCTAATAAAGTGTGCTGAATCAAGTAAATCTAATTAATTGATTCTGAAGCGTTAAGTTGGAAACATGTTATGTCTAATAACCTTTTGGTCATTTGAAGGTCAGACTTCAAGGGGAACAACAGAGCCCAGCACAGAAAGATTACTTGCTGAAGTGCTTTACTTGCTGAAGTGATTTCAGGAGCTGCAGTTGCACCTTTTCCTGTTAAGATTTTAATCTGTCAGTTACCAATTTCACTGATGATGTCTTTTAGGTGAAACAGTGATTTAAGATTTCTGAAATAAGTTTTTCCACAATTTCCAGTTTATTTGGACTTTTTTTTTCCCATACTATAATTTCACCTCAACTCTTTTGAAATGATATTCTGAAGTAATCAAAGCACATGAAAAAACAGGACATTGGAGTAACACTTGGCAGATTTTCTTGAAACTATACTATTTGGAACATAATGACTGATTAGTGTTCTGTGTGCATGTTATAAGGAATAGATTCTTAAAACAAAAATAATTATGGCCTTACTGCTTCAGTCTGAGTCAACAGAAGAATAGTTACTGTCTGTTACTGTCAATATTTACTGTCAATATTTAAATATTGGCAAAGATTTCTTGTTGCTTTGCAGTATTCTGCAGGTATAGTTTACTGCTAGAGAGTAACGACTTAGTTCAAAGCTGAGCACAGAGGAGCATACATTTCTATATAGTGAGATCTGACCCATGGTCAGTGCTGTACTAATGCTGCCTATGTACTTTCTCATGTTCCTGTCAAACAAATCTAAGTAAACTTGAATGGCAGACTACAGCTAGTCCTAAACCTTTTGATGGGGAAGTGGCTTTTCCTGCTGTTATCAGGAAATATTTTAGATAGACTGATCTTTCAGTAACTATGCTATGCTGGCTTTTCATGGATTATGCATGGCTCTTGCAGACCAGGAACTCCCAGGAGACTCCTATTTGTAGCTTTGAGTCCTGCTCCCTACTTGAATCTGGGAGTTCAGGGATCCAAGGGAGATCCTTCTATGGTCAGATTTCTTGCAGCTAGTGGTGCCAGATAGGATCTCTCCTGCAAGAATCTTCAGATTCCATGCATCAGCTCGGATCCTCCTCTGTTCTAGGGGAAGAAATAGGGGAACATGTTCGGCAAACATTCTGCACCAAAGACTTCAGACTTAATTTATTCAATATATGAACTACAACAAAGCAGGTTAAAAAAACATAAGCCTTTATTGCACAAGAATTTCCACTATTTCCAGTATTTCAGAGCTTTTTGAAAAGTTAGGACTAGGTCTACAATTAGGGTGAGGAGAGAGAGAAACCCTAGAGCTCTTGGTTTTGAGGATGCTGGCACTTGTATTTTTTTGTCTCAAAAAACATAAATTGAAGTCTTCTGCATTCAAAACAGGAATTAGAGACATAGAGCTAAATGATTGTGGTTATTGCTCCTGATTCATAAATACCTTATACAAAGTTAGAACTCCTTTATGTAGCTACTGTTTGTCATCTATTCCTCTTGATCAAATAATTACAGTGTTGAAAGCTTGCTGACTAAGTTTAAAATGTTTCTGATTCTGATGCCTGCAGTGAGAGGAATGAAAGAACTGAGGGCAGAATGGAAATGAAAAATCTGCACATTGCAAAAAGATAGGGAGGAATTTTTTGGCCAACTACTAAAGAGGTAGTTTTCTAAGACACCCATTTTTCCATGGAGCTGACTTCAAGGACTCGGAGCAGTTTTTACTGTCTTCAAGAATACATTTGTCTACTCTCATGTATTGCAAAAGTAAGTATTGGCTTTCAGGGATTTGTGCAACCTATTGTGAATTCTGTCAAACATTAAGTGAACTGGTCACTTTGAGAGGTTCACAACTATTGTTAGCTTTCAAAATGATGATGCCATTTGCCTGGAAAAAATGCATTGCTCAGTGCTTGGGGAAAAAAAAAAAAAAAAAAAAAAGAATTTGCAGAAGCATTTTTAAGCTGTGTTTTTCCTCACTTTTTTTTTTTTCCTAGTACTTTAAAAGTTGGTTTCAAAATCAAAATTCAAGTAAAAATTGTAATTTGTATTTCCATAATTACATAAGATGTTTTCAAGACAAGAAATCTGTCTTTCAGCTGATTCCATGAGGCATCTTTCATGTCTGTGTGACTTAAATTACATATTGTATCCATCATCCTTGCTGCCAAGTATGTTAGGAAAGGCTTTAGCACAAGTAAAAAAAAATACAACAACAACAACAAAAAACTTTTCATGGCAATTTGAAGTAAATTTATCATTCTGGTAGACAGAGTATCCTACTAAGTTTTCTAATTCAGTACCAATAGAGAAAAAGAAAGAATACCATGACAGTTTAAGTGGAGACTTTTACAAAACTTTGATTTCTTTAATATTACAAAGTACGGTCAATTTTGCAATTATGAAGCTTAATATGAATGGAATATGGTATATACAATCCCAAAATGTAGATATATTTCCTCCTACTGTGAAATAGGTAGTCGCTTTTATCCTGATCACCAAAACATCAAAGCCAACAACAGACTTCAATTTCAAGTATTGAATGCAAAGGACAAATAGTGAATATTCAAAGTAAACTGAAATGATGTTTGGCCAAAATAAATAAATAAATAAATAAATAAATCAACATATATTCGTAAAGGAATCGAGAAAGAAAGGCCTAAAAATGTATCCCCAATTCTAATTTACCTACATGTCAAGCCTTGAACGTGAGATGCACAGTTAATTCCTGCCTTGTGACCATTTGGTGGTGTAAACCTGTGACATTCATTCCCACATTACACGAATGCAGCACCTGCAAACAACTCTTCTTCATGTCAGAGGCTGCAGCACAGTCTCATTTACTGGAAAAAGAATGTTTGAAAAGTTTGTCTTTATTGTCTGATAAGCATTAGAAGTATACACAGTTTGTGCTGAAACTAAAGTTTTTATTCTAAAAGTATGTACCAATATTTTATGGTGAAAGACATAGTAAAGGTAAAGCTATGAGGCTATCATTAGGCCCCATAGAATTGTACCTGTTCAGTTAGACAGTTCAAATATGACAATCAGTGATTTTATAGATAAATAAAAGAAGAATCTCTAAATAGTAAAACGTCATTTATAGTTTCATAGAAGAGGTCTGAACCCTGGATAAATGAAATTACATCTCCTGTATTAAGCCAGAACACACAGCTGGAAGACTTAGGAAGGTTTCTCTTATGACCAATCCCTGTACAGTACCTGTCAACTTCTGGAAACCACTGTGATTCCAAAATAAAGACTAAATAAGACTCCTAAGGAAAGGAAAGCAATTCTGAAGAAAGGTTTTCAATTGATGTAGCACATAGTGTTGCAGAATGTGGAGGAATGAAGAAAAGTAGTTTCTCATTTATTTCATGAGGAAAAGTTTCTAAGGCTTTAAGGAAAGAAGTTGTAGTTCTTTGGTTTGTTCTTGCAAATTTGTAGATTTACAAATAATGAAAGTCCCAGATTAGAAATAAATTCTCTGTCACTGAAGAAAAAAATTCATATGTAGGTGTTGTCCTCCCCGGGTTAGTAAGGTTTCATGCTTATTGAGAATTACAGTCAAAGCAAGCCTCTGCTGCTGAAGTCAGAATAAAAGTCATACTTGGGACAAAGTTTTACCATTGAGTCTACAGCCATTGTTTCAAGACCAGAAGCCAGGGTCATTGTACAAGTAGGTTTCCATACTGCCTGGTATTTGGAAAGTGGCTTTCTGAAAGATAATGAAAATAATAGGGCACTCAGGATAGAGGTAAGAAAGAGACAGGTCCTCTGAAGGTGCACAGATCCCCTGGCACCATTAACCCAGTGTAATGTGGGTGTTTCTTAAAATAGACCTGTTCTTTCCTGCTCAGGACATAGAGAAAAAAAAAAATATATATTTTTCACAGTGGACTGAACCTATACTCAGAGAAATTAATTGCCATAGCCAAGAAGATATGAAGATACCACACTGTCAGAATGGAGCTGACATTTCAATTTCTGCTTCTTGAAATGTCAATGAAAAGGTTAATGACCCAAATAAATATGTTAAAATAAAGTAAGCTTCTTGCCCCAATAATGTAAGCAAAGAAAAATAGGAGAAGTAAAAAGGTGGGCACAGTTTGAAGAGCTGTGAGACATACACCTGGAAAGCACACATACAGACCTAAAGAGTCAATTGTTGAAGAGTAAGTCCCAAAACCTTTACATAAGAGCTTTATGCTACAAATCAAATACTTTAATTAATTATTTCTTTTTCAGTTTTTTTACGTTTTTTCCACAGGTTGTCTCCTCACACAATCCAGAAATTCCATCATATTATTGTATGATGAACATACATCTCCACGAGAATGAGAAAACATGAAAAATAATAACTCCAAAATTGATAGAAGAATAGGTTGTGATGAAGAAGCAACTATTGGAAATCAGCATTAAAACTTGGCCAGTCCTCCTCCAGAAGTCATAGAATGATAGAATCATAGAATGATATAGGTCGGAAGAGACCTTAAAGATCATCTGAACCTCTGCCATAGACAGGGATGCCACCCACTAGATCAGGTTTCTCAGGACACTGTCCAACCTGGTCTTGAACACATCCAGGGCTTCCAGAACTTATCTGGGCAACCTGTTCCAGTGCTTCACCACCTTCACAGTAAATAATTTCTTCTAATTTTCTAAAGTCTCATTTCATTGCCTAGAAAATGTCAAAGATTTAGTGAAAGAAATATTTACCATAAAGAAAACCTTGGAGTTTTGGCAAATCTTAAAAAAAAAAATAAAATAATAAGCATGACCATTTTAATTGAAGAGCTGCTGTCATCCTTGAGAGATAAATGAGAAAAGGAAAAAAAAAATGAAAAAAGGAAAAAGGGAGTTGGTGGGAGGAGAATGAACTAGCTTCATAGACATAGAGCTGAAAAGAAATGTTTTCTTCAGAAAGAGAAAAAAAGAAAAAAAAAGTATGAGATGTTTCATAACCCCTGGCTTGGAAAAGTTCTGTATTTGGTGAATAAATAAGGAAGCAAAATAATGAAGGAGTGTTCTTATTCTGAAGTGGGAAACAGTGTAGGTTGCAGCTGTGCAATGTGTAGCTGCTTGAACAGTGTCCAGCTACGTTAGAGGTCTCATGGAAAGAGATGCTTTTGGCATCTGGAGTAACATCATTCGTTAGAAGAAGTGATGATAATACAGTCTTTACTGATTAGTACAAAATGCAAAATATCACCAGGATTTTTTTGTAATTTGATTTCATAGTAAGGTAAGTGTTCATTGAGTCTTTATAAATATTCAAATTCATAGGACACTCAGAAGAACTCATAGTGAGATTTGTAAAAAGAAAATTCCGGAGTTAGCAAGTGAAAATGAAGAACTGTGGTAACTTGAGAACAAGGATTAAACCAAAAGCTTTATCCTTATGAACAGTGGTATTTAAGGAAAATTTTACAAGGAGTTCTGAGGACAAGAAGAAAATGTTTACATTGTATTTTATCTGATAGTTAGAAAGCTAACAGAAAAATAAAAGGAGACAGTATACTGTAAACCATCTAAGCTTCCCAGTTTGTTCATATCAATACAATGTGTATATACATACATTTTATATTCATATAAACACTCACAAATGTTAATTCATTATTACACTACGTAATTTTTCATGTGTATGTATATAAGCATCTAAAGTCCATTTCAGATTTTGGATTGGAATAAATCATGTGAGCACTGGATATTTAGTGGCCATTTCATTTCTTAGAAAAGAAGAGTCTGCTGACTCTGAAGATATCTCTTCACAGCTACTGCAGAAAAAACTGCAGTAACTGATTTCAGAAACGAAAGGTGTGCGCTTGTGGGTGCTAAATGGCTTTCATGATAGAACTAGTTGAAAATATCCTTTAAGGTTTGTCTGTGTAATTGAAAGCATTTTTACCCTTTTAGTCAGAATAGTTTACAGTGGTCAAGCCAGATACTTGATAAGGACTCTGGACTGGTGTCATTTACTGTCTTTGCTAACTTTCCCCTCTGGAATTAAGGTGAATCACTGACCATGAGCACAAAATGACAATCTTGGCTTTGCAGCCATATGTAATTCTCATCTGAAATGAATCTGAAATCACTGTCACTTAAGCAACTTCCGATTCTTTTTCAAGCCTCATTCAGAAGAACAGAATGTCACCTTAAATATTTCCATTATTCTATCTACTCTTACTCTGACATGAATATAGGTGGTTAACTTGCTGTTTGTAAGGCTGTGAAAGAATTTTTTTAGCATTGTTTTATGACAGCAGAGAATGGGACATCTTCAAAAGAATGATATAATACAAATACTTTGATTGTAAAAGCAATACTCTTTTTCTCTTTCAGATTGTTGTTGCTTAACAATTACTTTGGTTAGTAAGTCATAAATGCCTTATGAGTATAAATTGTTTGTATACTGCATTAGTTTATACATACACAAATAGCACAACATTAAAACTTAGCTTTATAACTAAAAGCTTTTGTCATCTAACCACTAAGGAATCTAGTGCTTCAGTCAATTGGTATTTTCTCTATTAAACTCAGTATCGATTTCTGAGATCACAGAGATTTCTGAACTACCTTGGGAATGGTTAAAAGATTCTTGAAGTGAATGTGTAGCCTTTTTAATTACAAAAGCAAACCTAGTTAAATCTCTTGCTACAACTTGGAAACTATCTTTACACCATTGTTTACAAAAACAATCATTACACGGAAAGAATTTGCTCTAACTTAAATACTAGTGTAATTTTTATGTATGAAACACCAGAGATTCACATATAAAGTGTGTATTCATCTGTCTTAATACCAACACAACAGGAGTGGAGGTAATATAGGAATAGTTAAGATTGAAATTGCTTTCTTTGAGCTTGCTTTTAATCATCTGGATTTAGTTTTAACAGTTAAAGGAAAGAAAATAAACTTGAGTAAGAGTAAGCAATAGAAAGCTACTCAGTTCTTGGATTTAACTGCGATCACAGAAATTAAAACTGTGTTGTAGATAAGTTAAACATTGTTCAATCAAATATCTCTTGTTGGTTACTCAGGTACCATATTTAATTTAGGGAATTAAATGTTAGCTTTATTTTTTTAATCTACAAATATTATTACCTTTCTCATGAAGATTACTCTTTCTTTTCTTCTATTTTACTGTTTTTGTGGCAGGTGACTAGCATCCTTAGAGTATTGCAGGAATCTAATTCTTTAGAATGAAGAGTTTCTTTAAACTTTGCTAATATCCATACTGATTTAAAAAAAATAATAAAAAATAAACAACAAAAACAAAACAAAAAACACCAAAAAACACTTCTGACATTAGTCATTAGTGGGTGAATTTTGGAAAATCATTGAGCTTTTGCATTTAGAAAAGTCTGTCTTTTTTTCTGTATCTACCAACAGGCATGATAAACAAATGTTCAATGCATATTTAAGTGCAGCACATCAGGGAAATAATGGG
Source organism: Anser brachyrhynchus (assembly GCF_964034855.1). Classification (NCBI taxonomy): domain Eukaryota; kingdom Metazoa; phylum Chordata; class Aves; order Anseriformes; family Anatidae; genus Anser; species Anser brachyrhynchus. Next base: position 97,473,151 of record NC_137696.1, on the reverse strand, counting down.
AAAACTGTTGACATTATGCATCCCTTGTGCACAGAAAGAAGAAAATCAAAGCCAGAACTCAGCTATCTATGAATTTTTGTGAAACCTCATGTTTATATACAAATTTATTACTTGAATGTATATGTAAGGAAATAATCTAAGAGTTTTATTCATTAATGATATATAAGAACAGCTACAACCAAAAAATTTAGTGTGCACAGAAAGGTACATACAATATCTCTATTTTATTTCTGATGACATGAAATATTCTTTATTTACAATGACTGATGAGAAGTAAAGGATCAAAAATATATTCAGGTTGTTACTGTTCTTTTTCTCAATACTGTGAGCATGTGATAGGAGTTTAGTATTCAGAATCCCAACAGAAAAGTAGCAATCTTGCTTTTGAGAATGTAGATTTCACTGAACAAGCAGTAAATATAATAATGAAAAAGCTGTAAATATTAAGATAATGTATTATTTGAAATTATGTTCCATGCAATTTACATAGTATCAGCATAATACCTTATTAAGCAGGTGCATCATGGAATTAATTTCTCTGTAGGTGCATCATGGAATTAATTTCTCTGTTTTGTTGTTGTTGTTTGTTTTTGTTTTTGTTTTGTACATTATCTGGTTTATAAATAAATAAGTAAATAACCATACTTTTAGCAACGAATCTACTTTTAGAATCACAGAACTATAGAATAGTTTGAATTGGAAGCAACCTTAAAGATCATCTTGTTCCAGCCCTCCTGCCATGGGAAGAGACACCTTTCCACTAGGTCAGGTTGCCCAAAGTTCCATCCAACCTGGCCTAGAACATTCCCAGGGATGAAGCATCCGCAGCTTCTCTGGGCAACCTGTTACAATGCCTTACAGCCCTCACAGTAAAGAATTTATTCAAAATATCTAATCTAAGTCTACTCTTTTTTATTTTTAGAATGTTAACCCCTTTTCTTGTTACTACAGTCCCTCCACAGACCAGTTTCCTATAGGCCTCATTTAGGTACTGAAAGGCCACTGTATGGTCTCCTCAGAGCCTTCTTCTTCAACCCCAACAGTGACTACAACAAAAAATACTACCGCAACAAAAAACTAAATAAAACAAAAAAAACATTTATATGCTATCTTGGAAATATGTATACCCATTTTTCCTGTAGTTCAAGTCTTGGAAACGATGGTGAAGTCTTCCTTTCCATCATATTTATTAGGGATCTTAGGGCTTCCACAGATTTTAATGAGAGGAAAATTAGGGTGTGAATGACTAAAGAAAAAAATAAAAATGATAGTTAAAAAGAAAACAGTAGATATAAGTCACAGGGCATTAGCTTAATTGTCACCAAGAATACTATTACATCTGTAAGCTGTATAGCCCTGAAGAAATTTGAGATATTTTCAAGTACTGTTGGAATAGGAAGAAATATCTGCCCTGATAGCTCAGCAGTGCAAGTGTGTGGTCTGATCAAACAGGAGAATAAATGTATAATTACAAACTTAAAATACAGGACAACCATATTAAGAAATTTAATTATCTTTAACTTTCTTTTTCAGGTATACTTGTGAAATTTGTTTTTCAACTTAAATATAGTATATATATATAGTTTTATGTATATACATGTGTGTTTATGTATATATAAGTATAAACCAAAAATTTTAATAGTGTCATTTTCTCTGCAGCTACATTCCAAACTTGGATAAATTGTAAGCTGGAAAAGCTAACATCTCCATGTTGAGGAAAAAGTGCTTGAAGATGGATTCATGTGGGATTTTCTGTTATATTTTGTTTGTTTTTCAAGCAGTGTTTGATTGAAAAGTGTCAAAATATTCAAATTTTCATATGTGGAAATAAAAATATTTTTTTTCTTTTTAATATATTATACATCAAGCAAGCAAAAAAAAAAGTGTTCTTTAGCTCAGGCAGCATATTTAATCCTATAGTAAAATTTATCAAGTAGGTTTCTCAAAAAAACAGTTCCTAATTATTCAGTTCAGTGATTTAAATAATACTTAAATGTTAACCATCTGTACCTTGGAACATTAACAACTTATCATATTTTCTAAATGATTTTTTGGTAAAAAGAGTATGTAAAACACAAGCACACATTTAAGGAAGGCAAATGCAGTGACTTCCTTAAGTGCAAAAGAGTGGTCATGCTTATGTTAATCAATTTAATAAAGAATTTATACCTTGTATATTAGAAAAAATTCTAACTGCAAAAATTACATATTTGTTTTGACAGGCTACAAATGATTGTTTTCCATTCTAATTTCCCAATTTAATATGTTTCTTAAGAGATTGTAATATGCATTTTGTTATTAAGAATCTTACATGCATTCTTCCACATAACTTTAGAATCTGTTTTAAACCAAGGTAAAAATTAAAATGCAGACCTACAAGGAATTCTCATCATCCAGAAGAAAAAGATTTGGAAAAGATCTTTATCCTATCTATGAATACAGGTAAGCCTCTATTTAGGCCATACACCTCATCAGAAACTTTTTGTTTGTTTGTGAACTATATATTAAGAATTGAAATACTGAAGAATTGTACTACTTTAAGATATTGAAATATTAAAACACTTTATGCTTAAATGAAAGTTATCTTAATATGCTATCTTTTCTGTTTATATTAAAAATGGAATGGTTCCAATTTTTAGGATAGTTGGAAAGTTCATAGTCCAAGGAAAATAAACATAACCAGGTACAAGTTTAGTGTACACTTCACTTATGTAAAAAGTTGATTATTATGAGATATTAATCAGATATTTATTAGGTTGCTATTCTAAGAGTGCATGTTCCATGATTTTTAGCAACTATTTTCATTGATTTATATATTTTATGAGTAATACATTTATTATGAGTGCAACCATTCATGCATTTATGTGATTATTTTCAATAATGTGAAATAAATTCTGTAATCATGACAAATACGGATTAGGCCATAGTTATTGGTACAGTTTGATTATATGGCAAAGTTGAAATAAATGGATTTGATCTTCCAAAATTCAGTCCTCCAGAATGCACTTTATTTTTTCTGGACTTTTTTTTTTTTTTAAGAATGGAAATTATTCAATTCTATTAAAAAATCAAACAAAACCAAACAAACACAAAATCACACAATAGCAAAAAACAGGAAAAAAAAAACTGACATCACCACAACCTCTACACAACATATCACTGTATCTTTACCCGTTCTTCTAAAGATATTCATGTGTTATCTGACTTCTTTGTGGTCATACTTAACCTTTACAATACTAATTTAATAATGCATTGATTTTTGGTTATTTAACACAGTCAACTACTGAAAGCTTATGAACATTATATTCATACCAAATAATAAATGTACATGGGTATTAAAAATTGTATTAATGACATTAAAATTTGAGAACTTCAAATGCAATATTCTCCATGTTGACATAACAAATTAGAATTTTTCTGAAACATTTAAAACTTTGGATGCTTTTCTTCTCAACGCTTTAGATAAATGCAAGTGCCATTGGCAATACGCAGCAGATCTGTTTACTAATGCAGAAGTAGTAGAAAATGTCATTTTATGCACTAAACTTTTCTAACAAGTCCCTAGATTATTCATAACAAGTGACTGTTTATTTCTCTGTCACTTCTAATAAACCAAAGGCATTGCAGTTATTTTGTCTATTGTCTACTTTAATCTCATTTTATCTTCTTTTAAGACTTTGAATTATATTATTCCAGTTACAAAAAAATGAACAGTTTCCAAGTTTCATCATTATTTGCAGAAGCAAAATAATGATAGCTTCCTTTTTATGGAAGCTCTTTCAAATTTGAGATCTCCAAATAACAGAGAATGTGTTGTATTAGAAATATTACATATATTCAAGCATATTGTATTGTTTAGGCAAAAATGTTAATAACCCTAAATAATCTGGTTTATCTATAAATCTGTCAAAAACTCAGTGTATGAATAATTCCCATGGTATTTCTTCAGAATTATTAATATGCTTCTTTTGCAGATGGTCAGAAACTATGATATTTTCTGTTCTTTCTTCTCATAGAGTTTCTGTTTTCTGGAAACCATGACAACATTAATGGAGATTAGAAAAGCAGAACACTCTGCATTTGATGTTTATTTCAGAGGTTTTCCCAATACGGTATTAGAAATATGCTTAATATTGAACACTTTCTTCAAGAACTACCTGCACAGTGAAGCTGTTCTTCATCTCTTTAATATATGCACCTGCACTACAAAAATCTATAGTCTTCTATTATGTATGTCAGAGTGAATAGTTGCATGTGTAATGAACAACCATCTTATTCCACAGCTGTGAGTTTAGTCTCCAACGAAGTAAGGGTGCCTATACTAGTGACAATATACTATTAATTTGGCTCACCATGCCTATATTTATAGAATTCACGGAATTTAAATTTAGATTCAGGAAGATGATGCTTTCTGAGCTTACTGAATACTGCAACAGCCATAGCTGATTTCAAAGCAAGTGATTAAATCTTATTTATGTTTTTTAGATCATGATTAGTTGCAGGCAAAAGCACTATATCACAGTGCTTATCACACACTATTGCATGTAACGTCAGTCATTATTACCTGTTTAGAAGTTAGATCTATGTGAAAATGAAAACCACCATCATAAAACAACTACAACAAAAACCAACATCAGCACCAACAAAAATGTATCAGTCACTGTATCAGTAAGAATCTCGGGAAATGTTAATAAAGGAAAAGATTACATCAGTTTTCTTCCATGCTATGTTTGCTAACAACTAAGCAACATGTCTGAAAGTCTGTGTGCTATGAAGACACTAATTGCTTTATATTAATAAAACAGAAGGTTAAAACAAAACAAAACAAAACAAAACAACAACAACAAAAAAAACAACTGTAGATTACTACAGACAATGGTACTCCAGTATGCAATAGAAAGACAAAAATAGTACAAAGCTATCTTTTTCCCTGAATGAGAATTCATTACAGTTCTTTTCCATTTCTATTTTTACGTGTATGGAATGCTTTTTTATTAACAGACATTATGAATACAATATATTGAACAGATGCAGTTTCTAGATAATCAATTTTTCTCATAATTAAAATAATTTTTACCATCTGAGATAGAAATAGACTTATTCTGTTACATACATTAATTTATCTTAAGATCTTTTGTTTCTTTAGTCCTTGAGAGAACATCTTCAATGTAATAGAAGCAACCAAGGAACTTCCTGCTCAAAGCAACCTAGTCCCAGATGGATTAAAACAGAGTAAGGCAGCCACTTATTGGATAAATGGGTGTAAGTTCCTGCTCTTTTTTCCAGTCAATGGCGCCAGCAATGATTATTATCTTTCTTGCTCTTAGTTCAATTCTTCAGTCACAGAGTCAACATTTTGCAATTTTACTTTGCCCAAGGTCTTACAGTGACCTGATTGAGACAGGTCACAATTGACAGGAAAATTATTGCTTTTTATTTACATCTCAGTAGGGACTTGAAACTTCCAATAATTAACTAAGGTCACATCATAGCAGAAAAAAAAAAAAAGCCAAACAGCAACAACAACAACAAAACTTGGCCACAAAGAGCTAGTGACTGAGTGATCATTTGAAAAAGACATAAAGATTCACAAAGGCTTGACTTGACCAGTCCTAGTTTCAGCTTTGTAGCTTCTCATTTAAAAGGAAGGCAAAAACCAGTTTAGTAAATGCTTTTCAGATCTGTGTCAACCAATGGCAAAAAGGAAAGGGATAGTATAGTATCCTAATACACTTATAGCACTATAGGTGGTGTTAATAATGAAGACATGGGAAGTTACATCTCCAGCTTTCTCAGTTCTGCACTGAATAACAGTTGGTAGATGCTTTATTGAGAACTACCTGTATTGTCCACTTCAAAATATCAAAACTCATAAACTTGAGTTTCACTGCACAAAACCTGATACAAAGAAATCAAGAAAGGTGTTTAATCTGTTGGTCGTTGTATATATTTCATCCTTTAAAGCACGAAAGATTAAGGATTTTCCTGTGATTTTTTAACCCACCTTTTTCCTGGTGTTTTTAAAAAATAGGAAAAAAAAAAAAAAGAGCATTCATTTCACTTAACCACTTTGATTCTCTCTCCCTTTCTGCTTTCCCACTTTCCTAGATTTTTTTTTCTTGAAGCAACAAATTGTTTTCTTTTACACTTTCTTTTAAATCTTTAATTCTAACAAATATTTGTGTGATTTGTGAAAGAACACTTGCAACAAATTTAGAATTGTGTTTTGATGTTTTTATCCAAAATGAGTAATTGGAGATTATTTCCTTCTACCTCCCATATGACTACAGTCATAAAAAATTAACAGAGAAAACTAAATTATTTTGTGTGGTGTTTGCTTAATGGCAGGATGTATATGAAGAGAAAAAGATGCATCAGGATAGGGACATTAGATTTTATCAGCAAGAGTTTTATATACAATAAAAAGTGATCAAAAACTGAGCATATGCACTTGTCACTGCCCTTTACACAGCAGGTATCTTAATTTAACCTGTGTCTAGTGAGGTTTTGAAGGTTTGTTCACTGTAATAATGACCAGTCCTGCAATCTCATTATAGAATTTTCTTATTAGAAATGTTTCATAGGGCCTTTATGTGTGCTTGTTCTGTTCAACAAATGAAGATGTGTAAAACAGTCTCTAACTCTTTCTTTGGTTTTAATATCTATTTCTTCATAAATCATTTTGCAACACATACTATATAGTAATGGTAGTCCATATCCGAGGAACTGAATATATCACAGCAGTATTCAGCTTTTAAATATCTGGACCTTGGAACATGATCAGCTTTCTAATGGTAGACACAGAGGCTCTTATAAATAAAAGCAACACAGATTTGAAAACAGAACCTACAAACACTGAACAGGAGTTCATCTGAAGTTAGCACATTCAGCAATTGATTATAGCTATCTATATGTAGGAAACAGGAAACACTGAGGGCAGTGGTGACCTCAAAATCCTTATCACAGAGGAGTAACACAATGTTTGTGAATGATGCTCTCATCCACTCAGGATGTAATAGTCTTCTTATTAGAGCATTGACACACGAAGTGCAAGAGCAAGGTTCAATATCTTCATTTTTTACAGGCATTCAAATATATACGTTCCTACAGATTACTTTGCATAAGTAGAGATAAAGTGAAGCTAAGAAATTCACTTTCCTGCTTTGGGAAAGTAAGGCCCTATAAATTCAACAAAGCAGCTCTAAGTTTTGTTTCTTGCTCCCAAATCTGTTATATGATAATTTATTTGTGATGTCTAATTCATCAACAGTCACTTGGGCCAGGACTTGTGTTTTATTTGCAAATCAAACTTTTAAATTGAAACTGTTTGATGAGTCATCAACTGTGGGAATAACAGATCAGACATTTAATATTATCCTAATGACAAGAAAGCTCCAAGTCTGTTTATTTCCCACAGCTCTGATATTGGGCAGGCAGGATTTCCTTTTTTAAGTTCTTTATACAGAAAATAAACAATTGAAATCTGAACCATGTAACGCACCACACTGTAATATGAACCTTGTATTATAATCCAGAAGCACAGTGATATTCAGGTGAAAAAAACACCTAGATCTTTAGGAAATACGTAACATGACACTCAAGAACTAGAACACATCCAGAAGACGTGGATAAATATCTGAGGAACATTTCAAACACTCCAGTAGAAGGGCTACATTCTGAAAGGAATTCACATCCTTTTGAAATAGCTAGCCACTAGTCAGGAAAATTCTGCAATGCATGAAGTCAGGAAAACTAAACCATGCACGCCATATTTTTGCGAGCAACTTTGAAAACAATGTGGGATTTCTTGAAGGTGAAAGGTATTCAGAAGAGGATTACAAAGTAAGAATTTGGGAATCTTAAAAATTTTTCTTCCCAAAGGTTTAAAAACAATTTTGTTGGGAGATAATGATTTGTCTTTAAAATTCATGTTAGATTTAGTTTTCCATTCTTTCTTTTTTTTTTAATCTGTTTATATTAAAAATAAATAAACAAGCAAACAACAAAAAAATATCTAGAGCTATGAGATTTTAATCTAGCATTCCAGACAATGAGAAATTACTGAGTTCCAAATCAGAGATGATATGCTGGTTTGCTTCAGGCTGTACTAACAAAGTGATCTCTCTCTACTTATCTTTCATTCAATAGATTGATGCAAAGAGTTAAGGCACTTTGAAGTAGGTAGAACTAGATAAAATAGAAGAGGCTCAAAGGTGTTCTTACAAGGCAATTATCATTTAAAACAATATTGATATGACTGTTTCAGTTTTCACTCATAATTTTCTACTGAATTATATTAAATATGGCTTTATTGTACTCTGCGCTATACTACTAAGAACTTTCCTACTTCATCAGTATTCAGACTTGACTTGGGTATGTGTATGAAGGAATGTCTGCTCCTTTAATTGTATCTGGTCAAGGACCTTTTCCAATGCAACAAGGGATAATAAAAAAGAGAGGATGGGATGGGAATAAAAACCTGGTCAGTTGTACGATTTGATAAGGAAAGGAACAGATAGTGGAAGTGTTGACTGAAGCAAGGTTATCTGAGTGAGAATTTCTGGATTGGGATGATAAGAAAAAAGAAGGGGAACAATAAGCTAACTGCTCAGATACAGACCTGACAAAGCAAACATGGAGACAATGACAAGGAACAAACCTCCCAGTCACAATAGCTGATGGTCCATCAAACTCCAGGAGCCAGTTTCAGTAAGACCAACCTGGACTTCTCAGTTGTTGAGACTGAAATTATGCAGGGGCTGGGGGGAGAGCAGGAAAAGGCAAAGCTCTGCAAACATATGGGAGGGTGTGCAGAGAGAAGGGAAATAAGGAGGAAAAAATAAAGGGGGGTATAAAAGGCCTGATCATGTGTAAAATGGGGCCGGGCAGTACACTTCTCTGGCTGAGCCCTGCACCTGATCAATTCAGACTGTCCTATCTTCTTATATTTTCTCATTAAATCTTTTCTTAACTATCTCTTCATATTCACTCTCTCTCTCCTGTGTGCTGCAGGGAGTATGTGCCAGCTAACAGGAAGACTGTGAGTGTGAGTGAAGAGTGGTGCCAGCTACTGGAGTCAGACCAGGGAGCAGGCACCTCTGGCCTCTAGTGCCAACTACTGGAGTGAGTGCAGGGGGTCTCAGCTCCAGTTACTTGGGTGACCTGTGTGTGTATGTGAGTGAAATTGGTGCCAACTGCTGGAGTTAGGCCAGGGGTGTCAGCCCTGCGTCAGCCCTGCGGGTTGTGGTGCTAGCTCCTGGAGCTCCATGGACAGAAGCAGTGTGTTTTCCTAAACCAGAAACTGTGGGGGACCAATGTGAATCAGGTGACTTCAGGGCTCCGCAGCAGCAGCTGGAGCAGGGCCATGGGTCACAGCTCACGTATCTGGTGCCAGCTTATGGGAGGGGTGAATATGTCTTCCCCAAATCCAAAGCACATAGAATGAGTATGTGTATAGATAGAAAACTTTAAACTGGACTAGATGGAAAGTCTCTGAGCCTCAGCACTGGGCTGTGCTATCAGTTCGGTGGAGAGTCTGTGTTGGTAAGCTTAGGGGGACTGGAGAACATGATGTGCATGAGGGATAAGTGTGTGTGTGTGTAGGTCTGTGTGCATGTGTGCGCGCAGCGAGCTTTAATATGGACCAGCTGGTGAGTAGGCAACCTTTCAAGTGGGTAAGGGACCTGGGATCCAGGCAGGGGTGCTTGTCAGACAGATGAGCTGTGCCAGTACTCAAATGATTCACAAATGTGTGTATGCTTGTAAACCTAGACAGTGCTATGAGTGAGCTTTCACTAGTGACCACCTGTCTGTACCACCTGAAGAGGAGGAAGGGATTGTGGCTGTCTGTGTCTTTATTTTGCAAGAACCCTGTGTGTAAGTTCTGTTGAAGTTACCCCTGGGGTGGGACAGCCTGCATGACCAGTTGTGTCTGTCCTGTCTCTCTCTGTGTATGTTTGTGTGTCTCTGGGATACGTGTTTAGATTTGCTACCTGTTGAACCTGCAAAGGAGAAAACAGTAAACATGTGCCCCAGCCTGGACAGAGACCCTGGGTCCTGAGACACTAGGCTGGGCCCCGGCAGCTCTGCAGGAGTGGTCCTGGGCCAGAGCAGCTGGAGGAGGCAGCCATGCTCTTCACCTCACTCAACAGTTCCATGTGCTGACTTTTTGTTCCCTCTTTCTTTGTCTGTTGAGCATTTTCTCCCCTTTCTTGAAAACACTCTCCTAAAGGCACTGCCATCTTGGCTGCCAGGTCCAGCTGTGCCCCTGCAGTGGGGCGGTTGGAGCCATACGGAACTGGCTGTGCCCAGCTGTCCTGGTTCCAGTTAGGACAGAGTTAAGTAGCTCATAGTAGCTGGTAGGGTGCTATGTTTTGGATTAGGATGAGAAGAGCGCTGATAACATGCTGATGTTTTAATTGTTGCAGAACAGTGCTTACACCAAGCCAAGGACTTTTCGGCTTCTCGCTCTGTCCTGCCAGCGAGCAGGCTGGGGGTGCAGTAGGAGCTGGGAGGGGACAGACCCAGGACAGCTGACCCAAACTGGCCAAAGGGGTATTCCATACCATCTGACGTCATGCTAAACAATATATAGGGGTGGCTGGCCAGGGTGGGGGGCCGGCTGCTCAGGGATAGGCTGGGCATCGGTCAGCGGGTGGTGAGCAATTGCATTGTGCATCACTTGTTTCTTACACATTATTATTATTAATACTATTATCATTATCACTATTATTATTATTATTGTTATTATTATATTCCTGTCTTAATAAACTGTCTTTATCTCAACTCACCGGCTTCACTTTCCCGTTTCTCTCCCCCATCCCAGAGAGGGAGGGGGGAGGGTGAGCGAACGGCTGTGTGGTGTTTAGCTGCCAGCCGGGTTAAACCACAACAGTCCTTTTTGGCGCCCAACGTGGGGCTCGAAGGGTTGAGATATCGACAGATTTGACCGGAGTGTGTTAAACTAAAATTGGTATAAGTATTGGACCTGCTTAATAGTTGCTAGTCACGATGTTGATTGCCTTAATCTCCAGTCTGCTGTGCCTGTTTTCCAAATTGAGTTTTATAGCGCGTTACTTTCTGTATGTGCTCCCTGTTGCACTGTTTATCCTTTCCGGGCCCTGGTTTAAGATTGTTATGGTACTGTGCGGTGTAACAATGGCTTATGAAATGATGAAATATCTGGTCACGACTCTAACCTGGTATTTGTACTCAGCACTGACGTCGACTCTATACTTTGGAAACCATATCTCGGAAACTATTAGCAATTACACCTATTGCCTGTTTTCGTTAGGGAGCCAATCTGTGAAGGGGACAGGGGAAGACATGTTTCCCTACCTGTTCACTCTCCCTTTCTCCTTCACCACCCTCTTATCCCCCAAGCTAGTTACGGTGGTTCTCCGAGATGTTGAATATCCTTGGGATACTCAGACCAGCATGTTCTTGTTGTTATGTCTCATGAATGCGCTTCAGGTTTTGTTGAGGGTTAAACAACTACTTAGGAATCTCATCCGGAGATCTGTCTTGAGGCGGGATAGTTGCGAGTGGCAGGGAGTGTGGGAGGATATGGGCAGGTTTCTAGAGCAGTGGTCACCTCCAGTGTTTTGGACATTCACCCCTGAACAACTGCAAAATCCTAAAAAGCTGGCAGAATGCTTGAAAAAAAGGTGTCATGACTCTGGCAGTTCCAAAGTGACACAAATCACTGTAGCGTGCTGGGGTCTGGCTTGTGCCTATTGAGCTGCAATTGATGCTACTAGCAACCTAGCTCCAGCTCCTGCAGCCGCTCCAGCTCCAGCTCCTGCAGCCGCTCCTGCTCCTACAGCCATTCCAGTTCCAGCTCCTGCAGCCGCTCCAGCTCCTGCAGCCACTCCAGCTCCAGCTCCTGCAGCCGCTCCAGCTCCAGCTCCTGCAGCCGCTCCAGCTCCTGCAGCCACTCCAGCTCCAGCTCCTGCAGCCGCTCCAGCTCCAGCTCCCGCAGCCACTCCAGCCCCTGCAGCAGCTCCGGCTCCTGCAGCTGCTCCCACTCCTGTGTCTGGGTCAGAGAAACGAGCTGTAGCAGTGCAAGTTGACCCCGCAGAGGGTATTCCAACTCCTGTGGCAGACCCTGTGTCTGGGTCAGAGAAACGAGCTGTAGCAGTGCAAGTTGCCCCTGTAGACAAGGTGAAAAAATGGTATAGAGACTCAGGTCGTTTAGAACGCAGACAGTCTTCTGCAAAGTCTGGGCATAGTGAAGACAGGGCTGGGCCATCAAAGGTGCAGGAGACTGAAGATGAGGATGGGGATGTCGAAAAATCAACAGTAACTACCCGGACTCTATACCAGCGTGAGCTACGAGATGTGCAAAAAGATTTTGGTCGCTGTATAGGTGAGCAGCTTGTCACCTGGCTGCTCCGGTGCTGGGACACCGGAGTCAATTGTGTGGAATTAGAGGGCAAGGAAGCCAGGTGGCTGGGATCCCTTGCTAGGGACGCATGCATTGACAAAGCAATTGGAGATGGAGCACGATCTCGCAGTCTCTGGAGGCGTCTCCTGTCAGCTGTGCAGGAAAGGTATCCCTTCAAGGAAGAACTTGTATGTCTACCAGGCAAATGGACCACCATGGAGAAGGGAATTCAGTACCTGAGGGAATTTGCCATACGGGAAGTAATTTATAAGGACCTAGACGACGCACAAACATCCGCAGATCCAGATGAAGTCCGGTGTACACTACCCATGTGGCAGAAGTTTGTACGGAGTGCACCATCATCATATGCCAGCTCATTGGCAATACTAACCTGGAAAGAGGAGGAGAATCCCCCACTGAATGAAGTGACTAAAATACTCCGGCAGTACGAAGAAAATCTCTCCTCTTCCCTACAGGCCTGTGTCTCGGCTGTGGAGAAACTCTCTGAAGAGGTCCACCAACTTAAAGAGAATTTATCTTCCCCTCCACCTGAACGAACCAGTGTCCACCAGCTAAAAGAGAATGCTTTGGAGAAACTTTCTGAAAAGATCCACCAACTTGAAGAGAGATTATTTTCCTCCCCACCTGTACAAACCAGTGTCTCAGCTATTAGGGGTAAACGTTCATCTATGCAAGGAAGACAATATGGTGGGCACACACACCGCGCCACCCTGTGGTTTTACCTACGTGACCATGGAGAGGACATGAGAAAATGGGATGGAAAATCTACTGCGACCCTAGAGGCACGGGTACGTGAATTGCAAAAGAAAACAATTGGGAAAAAGGGGTTCTCTGAAAAGTTTGCTGCTCCAACTTCCAGCAGGCAGTCCTTTAGACACAGAAACGAAGATTCTGACCAGGACTAGAGGGGCCCTGCCTCCAGCCAGGGGGAGGAAAGGGACAATCGAGTTTATTGGACTGTGTGGATTCGATGGCCTGGCACGTCAGAAGCACAGAAGTATAAGGCTTTAGTAGACACCGGTGCACAATGTACTGTAATGCCATAAAGCTATAAAGGGCCAGAGCCCATCTGTATTTATGGTGTGACGGGGGGATCCCAGCAGTTAACTGTATTGGAGGCTGAAGTGAGTCTAACCGGTAATGAGTGGCAAAAGCACCGTATTGTGACTGGCCCAGATGCTCCGTGCATCCTTGGCATAGACTATCTTAGAAGAGGATATTTCAAGGACCCAAAAGGGTTCCGCTGGGCTTTTGGCATAGCTGCCTTGGAGACAGAGGACATTAAACAGTTGTCTACCTTGCCTGGTCTCTCAGAGGACCCGTCTGTTGTGGGGTTGCTGAGGGTTGAAGAACAGCAAGTGCCGATCGCTACCACAACAATGCACCGGCGGCAATATCGCACCAACCGAGACTCCCTGATTCCCATCCATAAGCTAATTCGTCAACTGGAGAGCCAAGGAGTGATCAGCAAGACTCATCCACCTTTTAATAGTCCCATATGGCCAGTGCGAAAGTCTAATGGTGAGTGGAGACTAACAGTGGACTATCGTGGCCTGAACGAAGTCACGCCACCACTGAGTGCTGCAGCGCCGGACATGCTAGAACTCCAGTATGAACTGGAATCAAAGGCAGCCAAGTGGTATGCCACAATTGATATCGCTAATGCATTTTTCTCCATCCCTCTAGCAGCACAGTGCAGGCCACAGTTTGCTTTCACTTGGAGGGGAGTCCAATATACTTGGAATCGGCTGCCCCAGGGGTGGAAACACAGCCCTACCATTTGCCATGGACTGATCCCCAGTCTGCGCTGGAGCAGGGGGAAGCTCCTGAACACCTGCAGTACATCGATGACATCATTGTGTGGGGTGACACTGCAGAAGAAGTTTTCGAGAAAGGGAAGAAAATAGTCCAAATCCTTCTGAAGGCCAGTTTTGCCATAAAACAGAATAAAGTTAAAGGACCTGCACGAGAGATCCAGTTTTTAGGAATAAAATGGCAAGATGGACGTCGTCAAATCCCAATGGATGTGATCAACAAAATAACAGCTATGTCTCCACCAACTAGCAAAAAAGAAACACAAACTTTTCTAGGTGTCGTGGGGTTTTGGAGAATGCATATTCCAAATTACAGTCTGATTGTAAACCCGCTCTACCAAGTAACCCGTAAGAAGAATGCTTTTGAATGGGGCCCTGAGCAACGACAAGCCTTTGAACAAATTAAGCAGGAAATAGTTCATGCAGTAGCCCTCGGGCCAGTCCGAACAGGACCAGATGTAAAGAACGTGCTCTACACCGCAGCCGTGGAGAATGGTCCCACCTGGAGCCTCTGGCAGAAAGAACCTGGGGAAACTCGAGGTCGACCCCTGGAGTTTTGGAGTCGGGGATACAGAGGATCTGAGGCCCTCTATACTCCAACTGAAAAGGAGATATTGGCAGCATATCAAGGAGTTCGATCTGCTTCGGAAGTGGTCGGTACTGAAGCGCAGCTCCTCGTGGCACCCCGACTGCCGGTACTAGGCTGGATGTTCAAAGGAAGGGTCCCCTCTACACATCATGCAACTGATGCTACGTGGAGCAAGTGGGTTGCACTGATTACTCAGCGGGCTCGAATAGGAAACCCCAGTCGCCCAGGAATCTTGGAGGTGATTATGGACTGGCCAGAAGGCAAATACTTTGGGATATCATCAGAGGAGGAGGTGGTCCGTGCTGAAGAAGCCCCACTGTACAACAAGCTACCGGAAAATGAGAAGAAATATGCCTTGTTCACTGATGGGTCCTGTCGTATTGTGGGAAAGCATCGGAGATGGAAAGCTGCTGTATGGAGTCCTACACGACGAGTTGCAGAAGCTGCTGAGGGAGAAGGTGAATCGAGTCAGTTTGCAGAAGTGAAAGCCATTCAGCTGGCTTTAGATATTGCTGAACGAGAAAAGTGGCCAGTTCTCTATCTCTATACTGATTCATGGATGGTAGCAAATGCCCTGTGGGGGTGGTTACAGCAATAGAAGCAGAACAACTGGCAGCACAGGGGCAAGCCCATCTGGGCTGCGGCATTGTGGCAAGATATTGCTGCCCGGGTAGAGAACCTGGTTGTAAAGGTACGCCATGTAGATGCTCATGTGCCCAAGAATCGGGCTACTGAAGAACATCAAAACAACCAGCAGGTGGATCAGGCTGCTAAGATTGAAGTGGCTCAGGTGGACGTGGACTGGCAACATAAAGGTGAATTATTTATAGCCTGATGGGCCCATGACACCTCAGGCCATCAAGGTAGAGATGCAACATACAGATGGGCTCGTGATCGAGGGGTGGACCTGACCATGGACACTATAGCACAGGTTATTCATGATTGTGAAACATGTGCTGCAATCAAGCAAACCAAACGGTCAAAACCTCTTTGGTATGGAGGACGATGGCTGAAATATAAATATGGAGAGGCCTGGCAAATTGATTACATCACACTCCCTCAAACCCGCAACGGCAAGCGCCACGTACTTACAATGGTGGAAGCAACCACCGGATGGCTGGAAACATATCCTGTGCCCCATGCCACCGCCCGGAACACTATCCTGGGCCTCGAAACGCAAGTCCTATGGCGACATGGCACCCCAGAGAGAATTGAGTCAGACAACGGGACTCGTTTCCGAAACAACCTTATAGACACTTGGGCCAAAGAACATGGTATTGAGTGGGTGTATCACATCCCCTATCATGCACCAGCCTCTGGAAAAGTTGAACGATACAATGGACTGTTGAAGACTACACTGAAAGCAATGGGTGCTGGGACATTCAAAAATTGGGATACACATTTGGCAAAGGCCAACTGGTTAGTCAATACCAGGGGATCTGCCAACCGAGCTGGACCTGCCCAATCAAACCTGTTACGCACTGTAGAAGGGGATAAAATTCCTGTAGTGCACGTAAGAAACATGCTGGGTAAAACAGTCTGGGCTACTCCTGCCTCAGGAAAAGGCAAACCCATTCGTGGAATTGCTTTAGCTCAGGGACCTGGATGCACTTGGTGGGTAATGCAAAAGAATGGGGAGGTCCGGTGTGTACCTCAAGGGGATTTGATACTGGGTGAGAATAGCCCATGAGTTGAATTGTAGTATGTTAATTATTATATAATACTGTATGTCATCACTACCATGATTGCTATATATCATAGATGAAAATGGTGATTAATTAGAATGTATTGGAAAGAGTGTAACCTGAGCATGACATAAATGGTATGGAATAAGGGGTGGATATCTGTCCTGGTTCCAGTTAGGACAGAGTTAATTTTTCCTCATAGTAGCTGGTAGGGTGCTATGTTTTGGATTAGGATGAGAAGAGCGCTGATAACATGCTGATGTTTTAATTGTTGCAGAGCAGTGTTTACACCAGGCCAAGGACTTTTCGGCTTCTCGCTCTGTCCTGCCAGCGAGCAGGCTGGGGGTGCAGCAGGAGCTGGGAGGGGACAGACCCAGGACAGCTGACCCAAACTGGCCAAAGGGGTATTCCATACCATCTGATGTCATGCTAAACAATATATAGGGGTGGCTGGCCGGGGTGGGGGGCCGGCTGCTCGGGGATAGGCTGGGCATCGGTCAGCGGGTGGTGAGCAATTCCGTTGTGCATCACTTGTTTTCTTACACATTATTATTATTAATACTATTATCATTATCACTATTATTATTATTATTATTGTTATTATTATATTCCTGTCTTAATAAACTGTCTTTATCTCAACTCACCGGCTTCACTTTCCCGTTTCTCTCCCCCATCCCAGAGGGGGGAGGGTGAGCGAACGGCTGTGTGGTGTTTAGCTGCCAGCCGGGTTAAACCACAACACCAGCAAAGGGCAGCCCTGGCTTCTCTTCACAGTGTTCCTCCACAGCCCCTTCTGCCAACACCATGACACACACACACAAATGTATCAACTTATTTAATGATCACATGCAGTCTTGCTCAAGACAGGAATAAGAACATATCCCTAGGTGGAGGAGAGTTTCATACAATTCCACCATCCTACTTGAATTACCATGCTATCTTACATTCTTCTTTCAGCATGTAAAGCAAAAATACATCAGTTTGTATGTTATGTAATGCCAATGATTATATAATGCTTGTATGGACTTGTTTTATTTCAAAATTATTACTATTTCAGGTATTTGATGAATGGTTGATGAATAGTATTCAGATTACTATTTCATGTATTTGATATGAATCAGAAGTAGATTGAAGAGAAAGTAAAAAAAAAAACAAAAATAAACTAATTCAAACAGACTAGCTCAAAATTATAGTCAAATGGCTTATGCACAAATATATACACATATGAAAAGGATTGTATATGTTCTCTGAGGTGCTTTCTCTGCCGTTTTTTAAGCTCTACTATACATATTTCACTACAGTGAAAACATAGTGGGTTTGAATTTTGGTTATAATCAATATCTTTATGTCTTATTGTCATAATTTAAATACCAAGTACACTTATGTATGCTGGAGGTATTTTGGATGTATATCCCTCCTTTTCCATGAAAATATAAAAACCTAAATAGTTAACTAAGTCACTTATGACCTCTATCCACTTGTCTCCATAGGTATTACATTTTTGTATTTTCTACTGTTCTTGCTATAAACTACATTAAGAAAAAAAAAATCTTAATATTTTGTTGTGTTTCTCATGCTTTCTGTTTCTACTGGTATTGTTTCATCACAGAGGGTTATACTATCCAAATCACCAAAAAGAGAAGTTTGAATTCGGCAGGCCTGTAGAAGTTTTACAGATTCTTATGAACTTATTGGGTCATGAAAAATTTGGTGTTCTGCCTTCCTGACAAAGATTAACAAGAACAGAAGATGGCTTGGCATGAATCCATTTTGTGACAAAAATTGCCACGAGAATACAAAATAGCACAATATTAATCCATTCTCATGAAAATGATGGTAATGAAAATGAGAAATGCCATCAGCTAAATCCGTTTTCATTAGTCTGTTATGATTGCAATCTTGTAGCTCTCAGATAGTGTGCTGAGTGAAGAGATCTATATTTTAACCACATTTTTAATTCCTTTGATGTGCATCTCCTGGCCATTTTGCACTGTTTCATTCTATACTTTGCACTGCCGCATTCGGATCAGTTCCAGGTAGCTAAATTTGACAGCATATTTATAAATTGGTCCTTTTTTACACATAGAAACAAAGCCATGGGGCTATGAAGAAACTG
Source organism: Anser brachyrhynchus (assembly GCF_964034855.1). Lineage (NCBI taxonomy): Eukaryota > Metazoa > Chordata > Aves > Anseriformes > Anatidae > Anser > Anser brachyrhynchus. The sequence continues at coordinate 97,454,541 of NC_137696.1, read as the reverse complement.
CAATGGCTAACCTGATAGTGAAAATGAGGGCACCCTTCCCCCCATAACTGTGAAACAGCTATGTAAAAATTCAGACATATAGTATAACACTGGAAGTGCTCAGATTAATCTTACTCTTAAGAAAAGAATACGTGTTCAAATAAAATGAAATGTCTAAGGTTTTCTGGATTCCAAGTGGCTTAAGATACTCAGATTTTCAATCTCTATAGAGTTTCTTTCACAGGTAGAAGAAATGTGACATTAGAAGATGATTTTCTCACTCTCAAATCTTCCAGTTTTCTTCATATGGATTTTTTTTTTTTCTAAGCATAACATTTTGTCATTACTGTTATAATTGACCTTGCTTCATGTGGATTACAAAGAAACAAGTCAGTATTTGCTATCAACATTGCTAAAAATGTTAAAATTATGTGTTAACATAGCTTTTTAAAATACACATAGCTTAATATCCAGAAAGATCACTCAAAAGATATCTCCAAAGAATCACATTCTTATTTTTAACTACTGCATATTATCTGTATTTTGTCACCACTTAGGTTCATAGTGTTATTGCTTAGGCTGTATATAACAAAAAAAAAGTCAATTTGGATGTAGGCCCCACTGTTTAATCTGCCTACAACTAAAGTATTTTCATCTCTATGCTTCCATGATTGCATTTTTGCAAAGCTTAAACAATTCCCTGTGATTTGATTTCCCAAGCGCCAGAGAACCTGATGCACAATGAATAGGATTAACCATGTTCCATAAATCCAGCTCAGTGTTTTAACAGGAAAAAGCTGAGTAGGTTAATAGATACACTCTAATTGGAGTATTCCAGTAGGAACTTCCACATTTGTGTTTTTGGCTTTTTGCATGGGCTTCCTTTGTGTCCATGATCTAAGAATTCTCCTTCTGCCTACCATCATAATAGTGTTACTGCAGACAGTGTTACTGTGTTACTTGTCTTTAAAAGATAAATCCAGGATTTTCAAATTCTTTCTTTGACATTGCGTAAATAGAGGGGACAAAGTGTCTGACTGTCAAATTACCTCAAAAAATAAAAATCCTCTTTGTGGTTATGCTTAATTATGACAAATGCTATCCAAACACATGGTAGAGACCTATGATACCCTCTTTGTGCAGTTCCCAGCATCACATCAAGAAATCTGGTGAGCAAAACAGATTGATAAAGTGATCACAAGAACCACCTGCTATGCTAGTGTATTGCAAGCTTGCAAGCTTTCCTGAGACTGGGGGACTCAAAGATGAGGCCCAGCTCCAATGCAGCGTGGCCATCTATAGCAGCTGGTTTATGTCTGTCTGTCCTGCTCACTGTAAACTTTTTTTCTTTATGATTGTTTCTGTGAGTTATACATAAATATATCACTTAGATTTTTTTTTTAACAGGTCTGATTGCTGTTTGCCTTCTTCAGCTGGAAACATTTGCATCGAAACAATATATGGAAAAGAAGGAGAAACACAGAACTCAACCTGATATCACATAATTTACTGGGCATACAATTCTTCAGAGTTCTCATGACAAATAACTTAATGAGAATAAAGCCTAACTCTTTAAATTACTAATTTACAAAATAATGTGTCAAAAAATTAGAGAGCTTGACATTGATCAATTTTGAATTAATCTCATAGTCTTGCCTTGTTTTGTATGCCTTATCATACAACACTAAATCTGCCTTTGGTCTTGATATCCTAATAACTTTCAGAACTGACCCAAAAGCTTCAAAGCAGAGTCGCTATTACTCTTCTTTTTTGCTCACTACATTTTTGAAACTGTAAAGTAAAAGAAAGCAGATAAAGTATATTGATTCAGAATTGTATTAACCAACACCTCTGCTCAATGCTTTGTATCATCTGAGCAATTACCTATTCTTTAAAAGAAAGTTGCTCCATCTCCAGTTGAGATGTAGCAACTAAAAGGTTAGTTTACACATTCAATTGCAATAACTGTAACAGGCAAACTATAAAATTCTGCATATAAAGCCCATTTCAAACTTTTATTCAAAAAGACCATTGAAATGTTGGCTAAGTTGGCTTTTGTCTCTCTTTTCGTACCCATGGAGTCTTTGTGCCATGTCTATCTATCTGTTTAATGATGTCAGGATGCTGCCTCATAGGATCTAGCAGATACAATTCTCCTAATGAACAAAATGATCTCTCCAGGCAGTGACATCAGACACTGTCTTCAAGGCGATCCAGCCTCTTACAAAGAGTTAGTGTTATAAAATTACATATATAGTTTCTTGAAAGTCATATCTAGGGCAGTGTTTGAAGAGAGCTGTTCTAGTGTAGACAGCAGGGAATCACAGCACTTGAATCTCAGCATAGTTAAAATAGAACTACTTGAAGTGAGCAAAAGCTGAATGGTCTGGACCATCTGAAAATTGGTCCTGAACACCCAGCTTCTCTGACTGAACTTCTTTTTATAGGTTAAATGATTTTTCTAAGGACAGATGTTATATTAAGTTGTAGTGCCCTTCAAAAGGTTGCTGTGTCAACTACTTGACAACATACTGTTCTTCTACTGTCACTGTGCCTTTTAACACTTAGCTGGTAGCTGGGAGACACGTGGCTCTTAGCTAAAGAATTCACCAAGAAACACACAGGCTTGCTGTGATGATATGACTGGAAGAGCAAATTAAAAATAGCTAGGTAACCAAGCAAGAAATGGACTGAGTTCTGAGACTTCCAAAGACCAGAGAGCTCAGGAGCACAAACTCTCTTAATCCTAATTAGGGAAACAGCATTCTGTATAGAATATGAAAGGCAAGAAACTATGTTTCACTGAAATGGAATTACAGAGTACACTAATTACCTTTCACAGCAATGCTTCTTCCTTAATAGATATACAAAAGTATTTTCTATATCAGATATTTCTTTTGGCAATTTGGGGAACAAATCTGTATGTGTGTGTGTTTCTGATTAATGTTTTCTGATATAACGAGTTCTTTGCATTGTTTTCTTGTCCTTTGTCAACATTTTCCTACATCACCTATTTTTCTGTTAGAAAGACAGGAACTCCTAGTCTTTTGTCTGACAAGAATATAAAAAAATATATATAAACTAGTTTGAATAAGTTTTGTCTCAGTGGAACAATGGAGGGGGTGCAACATACACAAAGCCAGTATTCTGCAGGAAGAAGGGAGAAAGTACAAGAGCAGAAGAAAAAGGACATGCTGCTTTTTGAGAGAAAGCAATACTTTCCATTGTCATACTTGCTGAAACTGATGGAAATTGGTCAGAGGGGTAAAAGATAATAATAATAAATAATAATAATATTAATATTACTGGAAGGAAAGACAAACAGTTAGGTCTCTGTTCACCTGAAATTCTGAAACTGTTTAACCAACTCTGGATACTAAGGAAACTGAGGTGATAGTGATATATACAAACACTTGGCTATATTGGTAGATCTGTAAGTCTCTTGAATTGTCTATGAGTTAAACACATCCTATTCTATTCTATTCTATTCTATTCTATTCTATTCTATTCTATTCTATTCTATTCTATTCTATTCTATTCTATTCTATTCTATTCTATTCTATTCTATTCTATTCTATTCTATTCTATTCTATTCTATTGTATTCTGTTCTGTTCTGTTCTGTTCTGTTCTGTTCTGTTCTGTTCTGTTCTATTCTATTCTATTCTATTTATCCTTCAGAACAGTTCTCTTCAAAAATCTGTCAGTATGATACCTCTACAATGTTTCCTTTCTGAAAGTTTAAATCAATATAGTAAAAAGAAGTGTGGCAAAGCATGCATTTTTGCTACAGCTCTATTTGTTCAATTCTTTTCAGTTGGAGACACAGATTATGATTATATGGACTGGCTGCCACAGGAAAACAAAACAAAACAAAACAAAACTATGCTTTGTTTCAGTTTAACAACTATGGAAAAGGTTGTTTTAATAAAAATGTTAGGCTAATGATGTCCAGTTCCACTGGTAAGGATATCTCAGAGACTGCTAGTTTCTCTTTGCCCTGGCTTTCATTACTGAATTTCACAATTGCTTTGCTTTTAGGTGCAGTAGTGTTAGAAACAAAACAGACCTTCTGATGATGAAAAGCAACATTGTTTTCCAGTTTCTAGAACAATGTAGTGTCGAAAGCAGTCTCTGTAAGAATGTTTTATATAAACATGCAAAATGATTGCCATCCTGCTGATGAGCTGGATCAGTTTACACCTTGAGCTCAAGTACTACAGTCCTTAGAGGGCCACATGCAGACATATCCTATTTAAAGCAGCCTCATAAGAAGATGTACACAACAATGAAAAGCAGATTTCATAAAAGTAAAGAGCCATAAGGTGAACACAGCACTAAATGGCATGATGTAGGAGTAGCACTAACACCTCTTTGGTAAATTTGCACCTGATATGGGAATAGGTAGCCATTGATCTATTTTATCAGCTTTCATTTCAGCATGAGATGTCATCGATAACATACCATATAAATATGAAATTAAGACATTCGTAGTGTAAAACTGACTTTCTATATGAAAGAAAACACAATAAAAAATAAACATGCAATCTGGTGTCCTGCCCTGATTACAGGATTTGTTTGTGTCTTTGTTTTTAATAAGATGCATTTTATGTGCAATCGTTGTATCACACTGTGTCTGACTTAATGTGTGAGGCACTTCAGTATGGCATGATTGCGTTATTACTTCAGGCAGCCCTCCAGCTGTGGACCAGCACTTGGTCAAACTGATTTGTTCTTGGCAGGAAGCTAAGAACACTAGCACTTCCAATTTTATGTTATGACTTTGGGGGGCTGTGGTGAGAAACAACCAAAAGTGTTATCTCAACCCTTTCAACAGTGTACACTACGGTCTGCTAATCAGTTACCTGCTCTTAGAAACCTCTGCTCTTAGAAAGGGTTGGATTAATGACAATGTTTAAAGTCTTCAAAAATGCTGTTAAATTTACAGCAGTTTGGTAGTTTGTTAGATGTCAAAACTATTCCTTGTTAATTATGTACTGTTTCTCATTCCTATGACAATGACTGTATTGAGAAAAGGAAGTTGTACAACATGTATCTTTTCTTGTGGCAAAGATTATTGAAAGGATTTGCTGAGGTACAAAATTAAATGCACTCTCTAAATATTCTTGAAATTGTCATCTGCTGTCCTCTTCAAATGCCATAAGGGAGAAAGCTGCTTGGACATTGTCAGTCACAAAAATAGAAAGCAGATCTGCGTGCTTCCTTCAATACAATGAATCATCATGCAGAGATTCTATTGTAAGTGATAAAGGCTGCTACTTATGCAAATTAATTAACAGGCAAGAAATCAAGTCTTTTAATTTAGCAAAACAAGACAGGGGGTAGGGATGAAAAGCAGAGCTTGGCCAAATTGACATGTTTGGCAAAATTCCTCTTTTTTCATGTTGAGATTAAAGTGATTTGCGTAATAGAATCAAAAGGGTAGATACTCAGTCCATTCTGCCAGCCTCATTTTTAACAACATTTTGCTTTTTCCAGTATGTTGCTGTTTTTCACCTTCTCTGATATGTTGTTATAGCATATAACAAAATAAGGCTGAAAATCATTTTTGTTTTAATTAAGTGTTCTGGCAATTGGGGTAATAAACAAAAATATTTCCTGGAAAAGAAGAGAAAAGGAAAGAACATATTAAATGACTTAACTGACTAACATTATCTGAATAACATATAACAGTCTTTTGTCACCCTGGAAAAGTTCTGCAATTTAGAAAAATTAATTGGCATATCAAAGGCCCTTTATGTTGTAGCCACAGGCTTTTAGGTTGTGTAATATTCATAAGTGAGCATTAATGTTAACTAGTTTAGTCATTGCTATACTGAGTAGGATCCATTAACACAATGGGCTAAATTTGCAAAACTTGCTGGCTATGGATCACAACTGTGTTAGCCTCACATTGACTTGAAATAAAGCAATTGAAATGCAGAGCTGAAAAAAAGCATGACAAAATACAGCATTATTTATATGATCATTCAAGTATTGGTTCCAAAGACTAAGGAAGGCTGCATTAATTCTCCATTACTTCATAACCTTCATGTAAGTCACATGTAGATTCTTCATCTTTACATATAGCCACTATTTTTAAAATACAGTTCATAATACTTTAGCTAAAATAACCTGAAAATATATTCAAGACGGTGAGATATTAGGTTACATATGATTATACAAGAGGATATAACATTTAAGAACACAATAAGAAATAGTTTTATTGCACTTTGCTTATTTTAAGACTTCAACACAAATAAAGCATGCTAAACACCGCACTATTTGCTGGTCTGATTCCAGAAGCATCTACAATGTCTTAGGCAAAAAGTAATATTATTACCTATTTCAAAAACAAGAGAATAATTCGAGGCTGTGACAAGGTCATAATGACCTAGTACTTTCCCCCCTTATGTTATAAATCACCATTTAATTTTCACCACACAGATCCAACCTGTACAGATGCAAAATCTGACAATGAATGAAAATAAATTATTTTCTAGGTGACAAGTGGGGAAAATATGTATTCATTGTAACAGAAAGTGATTCATCCATGTAGCTGTAGATAAGGACATACACTTTTTAATGATGAGATGTCTTAAAAGTGTCTTTCTTACATTTACGTGAGTATAAATAACTACTCTGCTTTCAGCAATGCATCATTTATCTGTAAAAGAACAAGCCTGTACTGTAAAACAGCAGGGACAGAAGAGAAATTCTGATCGATAACATTGCATATGAGGTACTGTTGTATGATTTGCAAAATGTTAGGAAAATATCTAATTAGTTTTTTATGTAAAGTGAACATAGGGTAGCACTTCTCACCACAGAGTGGAAGCTAATGAGAAAGGCAGTCCCTTCCTTGAAGAGCTGCCTTTTGCTGCCTAACCCACACCCAGGGGCAACAAATAATAAACTAAGATTAGTCTGATGAATAAAGAGGGCATTATAGAAGGTAAAGCTGATGTCCTTATGCAAAGATGAGATGACCTTTAGAAGAAATATTTTGCTTGGATTTATTTATTATTTTTTATTATTTTTTTTACATAGAATTTGCAAAGATATGCAAACACCTGGCTCCTACAGCTTTCATAGATTTTCCCAAGGCTGCAGCATTGTTTAGAACCAACTGAATGGCAAAGTATGAGACACCAAAAGAGGGAATTTACAAAGGTGTAGTAATATATCTACCCTTCCTAGTTTTCATTTCTCTCTTTTTCTTACAGTTTCCTGAAAACTTTATCCCTATGGACAAAGCTGCAGCAATTGTATGAGGCGATTGTACTGAACTAAATAAGAGCAAATATATCTGAATTTTGTTGCCTGTAGCTGTCACCTAGTCACTAGTTCATAGCAGTGGGGTGAATGGGCTCAAGAAGAGGGGAAGCAGCAGAACAAGTAATAGCCTCCACAATGTCTTCCAGCAGCTCTAAAAATGGAATTTCATTAAAAAGGGAAGATAAATTAATCAGGAGGATGCACTACTCAGTAAAAAGACTGCTCAGCTCTTGATTTTGTTATTCAAGACACTTTATTTCAAACATAGAGTAGTGCATGAAGAAATGGGAAAGTACAGGGCTAAATTTATAGCTAAAAGAGGAGCTGTGGTAGACAATGTTTTTGTTTGGATCCAGAATGCATTTATGTGAATGTCCTGATTGCCCTCTCTTACTGTGTTTAAGGTCACATCACATAGCACATTAACAGGATTCTTTTCAAATAAAATTAAACCACAATGTGCACTCCTGATGCATAACTAATATATCCAATCGCTAATAGTCCCCAGGTAGAGACCAGAGTTAATCCAAAATAAAGATCCTGAAAAGCATATCATGTGGGTACTGAGCCCTCAGCTTGAATGCTTTTGCTATCATGATCTCCTCCAGCTGGGACATATGACTTGGTGTGCTAGACAAAATCTTGTTGATATCTGCTACAACAAGGGAAAATGTCACAGATTTTGCACACCATGCACAGTACTCTTACATTTTTCCTTTGAACAAATGTGTTGCAACCTGAGGAATAAATATTCACTATAGCCACATAGGTTTCCTATTTAGGTGCTATGGGGAAGACGAGACAAAATTTCTGTGTTTACATTCAGAGCTCGGCTTCATACAAGCTTTATCTGTGGTATCTCACATGAAGCCTCCTTCTCTTTAAGTCTGAGCAATAAATTGTGACTTAGATTCTTCCCTTTCAACTCAGAATTGTTATGATTTTACACTGAAAATAACCTTACTTGGGGGACTCATAGTGGGCTAAAATACTACTCATATTAAATCTATCTATATATATCAAAATTCAGAGAATATTAAAAAGTATGTTGATTTTTTCCTACCGCAGGAATCATTCTTGTTCTACGTGTATACTAAACCAAAATATATATATATATATATATATTTGTTTTTTCAGGGAAACAGATATTCTTACCTGATCTCCTCTCTGTTACCTTGTATTATATTACCCTTGTAATACCCTTCTATTTCACTGTGTCCTGGGATTTGACAAAATCCTACTTTATAGAAAAAAATGATGGTCATCAGGTAGTGGAAACTCTATTACATCCATTTTAGTAGTTATTTGCTCTTAATGTTAAAAATATGTGCTTTGATTCCAGTTTCTACCTTATAGCTTTAGTTTCTCTATACCAGTTCCAGCTATGTTGTGCTTATGTTATTTGAAATAATAATAATAATACAAAATGACCCTATTAAGATGCTTTAAGACAATCTTTGAGTCTTGCATTGAAAAAGTTACATGCTTGAATTCCAATACAAGCATTTATGTTTAACAACCCCACAATGATTTTTGTGATTCTCATCAGCTCACCACAAGCATATGTAGGAGCACAATCACTCTTCTAATCGGTATTTTTTATTTAACTGTTAATTATGGAGTTGCTTTTATTTAAATTCAACATTGGAAAGGATTTTTGGAATAAACATGTTTGCTTTCTAAACTCTGTCTTGATTTTTTCTGTTTTTTTTTTTTTAATGACATTTTTATGATTTCAATACATCCATGTATTTTGACAAAACATAAAACAAATCAAAATAACTTTAAAAGTTAAGACTGAAAAAAAATCATGAAATATATATTTCAATAATGGTAACAATAGTGTCATATTTATATATCTTTCATTATTATATGGCAAGATAATTTTGCATATCATAGATATAAACATCAACACTTCTTTCTGTGACAGTCTGCAAAAATAAAATTACTTAGAGATATAAGTATCTCACAAACATTGTATTAATGAATATTTACAATTTCCTGACAAGATGTGTAGTGAAATAGGACTGGAGGAGCATTATGGTTTTAGTTCTATAGCCTAACTTAAGTGTGGAAGAAGTGGAGAAATCAGTTTTAATAGATAAAAATAAAATAATACACCAAAAAGTTATTTAGTTCTCTTCATTGAAATGAAATGAAACTTTTTTTTTCAAGACAAACACCAAATTGTGCTCATCTTAAGACTGAATATATCATTTCCACTTCAAAAGATGTAAAGTAGATATTGTTTCACCAACTTAACATTTAAGAAGAAAACTAACCTTTTAACCAAAATAGCTTGGGTATTTTCTATATGTTCTGCACCCCTGTAAAATTCCTTAAATACCAGGATTTCAGTTATTCTCAGTATCTCGTTGAAGCTAACATGAACTGTATAAAATACGTAAGCATTCAGTGAATAAGCAGAGGGAAGAATGCATAAGTTGCAAACCTTCCTCAAGCAAGTGCAAAAAAGTAGTTTTAAACCTTGTAAGAAGCAGGAGACTCCTATGGAAATTCACAATAATATCTTGACTAGAAAAGAAGGAAAACTGCTCCAAAGTTTCAAAATGACTAACAATCCTGGAAGAACATATCTTTCTTTTCTGCCATTAAAATACTTCAGTCACATTGAATTCTATTTTCCTATGAAGAATGATCTGTGCAGCTCTCATAGAACAGTTGTTCATGCCAAAGAGGGGAAAGATTTCTGTGTAGCTCATTTCTTTGTCTAGGAAATGTAAATTCATATAGTCCACAGATGACCTATCTAGTAGGTATTATGTATTAGCCATGCATCCACTCAATCTGTGAAGAAACCAGTGTTCAGGAGTTATAGATCCTTTTAAGATAAAAACAAAAATGTTCATCTAACTATGAGTATCTAACAATAAAAAAGAGGCCATAGGGAGTCTTCCCTGCAAACACTATGTCCAGATTTACTAATGTAGTATTGATGAATTAAAAAAAAAAAAAAGAAAAAAGCAATTTTTATCTTCCAAGAGAAGATGTTAAGAAGAGCTCACTGCTGTTGGGGAGTCATAAAAAATTAGAAAAGCCAGTAAAAGACTGGGGGGTTAGAGGGGACCTACAGACACAGCAGAAGCTTGACAGTCTATGCCAAGGTTTTTTACAGCCTGCATCAATGAATAACATTTATAGAAAAAAATGAATCTTTGTCCCTTTTGATTTAATAAATAATTATTATGATTTATAATTGGTGCAATAATTGGAGTGATCCAGAATGTCAATATTCAAGACATATTTATAGCTACTAGCAGCTTCTTCGTCATGTACCTTGGAAATCTTTATTAACCTTAAATATCTTTCACACTTTAGTCTGAAATTCACCTTGAATACATTTTAAGAACAGGGTGACTTCTACTACCACTCTTGTCAGAGGTATGCTTTCCAATACACACATTGTCATCAACACTTTGAATGACAAATTATGATCTAATCTTGCATTCCATTTGCATGGGCATTTTTTTCACTAGATTTTCCATTGTTCTGTCCATTTGATTTGCTAACTTCATAAAAAGTTGATTTTTTTTTTTACAAAATGACTAGAGTATAGAAAGTTATGTTTTTTTTTTTGTTTGTTTGTTTGTTTTACTCTGCCATATGTCTTTTCCAGAGAAATGGTTTTCATTGGTGGATCAATTACATTGTTTTTCTTTCTCTGTATAGCTAGCTGAGCCTGAGGAATTTGGGGCTCAAATGTTACTAATTTGACTGGTACAAGAGAAATGATGCTACACTGACAGAATGGGTAGTAGGTAACAAAATACATCATTATAGACATGAAATCATCATGTTGCTACATCTATCATAGTCAGTTTCTGTCAGCATGTTGACTCTAATAAATCTTATCATAAATCTATATTCAACAAATGCTTATGAGAAAGAAAATATATATTAAGAAGTCTCAAATCAAGGAATGTAACACCAGAAAAAAAAAAAAATCAACTCTCCCAAATGGTTTTAGGAGCACAGATTGTCTAAGTTTATGTTAACAGAATATCATATTACCTATTCTTTAGAATTCATTGCATAACATTGTTCAGAGCATGGGGAGGGTACTATTTAAATATATATATTTATTAAAGCCCAAATATATTTTTTCCCTATTCATGCTATAATTCACTATTTGGGAATGAGAATAAAGAATGAGAAGTCCCTGGAGGAAAACAAGAATGAACCTGTGTGCAAATCTCCACGTTTTCTGTAATGTAAGTCTGTAAGATAAGTAAAAAAACTTATTAATTTGGCAGATGGGCTTATGATTTGTTAAAATTTGACTACATAATTTGTAACCGGATTTCTTGTCTGTAAAATAGGGAAAAAATCGTGAATAGTTAGCATTATTATGAATACCTATTTGACAGCGGAGATAAAGACGTAGATAAACTCTCCTTTTTTAATTTCTCCAGGCCAAGCACTTTACTAATGACTACATGACTAAATAATTCTGCCTCCATTTAACCATGAATACTCAGCTGTGTTCCCATGGGCATAAGTGTTTCTCCAGAAACACTTTTTTTTTTTTTTTAAACAGGATCAGTTGCTTTGTGTTTATAGTAAGCTGATCCAAGATCTGTCTAGGCACTTATACAGCCCCATACAGATCCAAAATATCTCAAAATGTTATAATCATAACATCAAGTACAACATCACTGGCACAGTAGGAAACTATCAATTCTATTTCGAAGAAGGAAAAGTTTATTTAAAATTAAAGATAGATTAAGAATCTTGCTGAAAATATTAAAAAACACAGTTCAAGTTCTACAGCTGGTTCTGCTTCCATGGTGGGTCCAGAGCACTGTCCTGCACTGTGTGGACATACAAGGGATCTTTGTGAGGTTGAGGTTCTTGACCTTATGTGTGTAATGTGTGGTCAAGATGTCTGTTTTTGTTTGGTTTTGATTCTCTAATGCTCTCTCCTGTTACCATCCTCATATCTTTGCAAAAGGGATGACTGTGTCAAAGTTCCAAGTGTGGATTTTTTCCATTCCACATTCATCCTCAAATCAGTTCAATACTGCTACTAGCATCATACTGTGTGGTCAAGGGTCTGCCTATTTCCTACCCCCTTTCTTGTTGTAAATTGTACCAAGTAGACACCTCAAACACACAGACTCCTCAGAACTCCTCAGATGGGTTTATTTAACTCCTCTTCACAGACATGTAAGTACCAAGTGACATTTCAGTTGTGCAGTGCCATGAACCTAAAATACATCAATGTATAATGGTGTACTTAACTTCCTATATTAAAATAATTTCAAATATGTCATATTAAAGTAATATTATATATTTATGACATATTATCAGTAAATATTTGCATGTCTTTCACATGAATATGCTCTCTCTAATATCACACTGTTCTTTAGCAAAGGCCAGCTATCACTGATGTTTCTTGGAAAAGACCCATAGACAATGACTATATGTTCTGGTTACTTCAGCAAAGAGGTTTAACCCTTAATTATATGACCATTGTTTTTTAATGAAATCTCCTAAAGACTTCTTAGTAATCGCTATAGTTAAAGAGCAAATTACTTAAAAAATGAAATCAGATATTCTATTTATGAGTTTAATAACTTTCACAGTTATTTAAAAATTAGTATCACACATAAAGATGTAATTTTATGGTAAAACAATTTTCTCTAGAAGTGAATACTGGAGATGCCTGACAAAAGGGCAAAAATACAGATTCTGTAAAAGTTCTTGATACCTACTACAGTATATCTTCCTCTTTGTGATGTCCTGTCTTGTTAATAAAATGTCAAAACAGTCTCATAAATACATTAGCAACAACGGTTATGATATATAAATGTTACTTTCTTTCTTCTAGTTTTCAGAAGCATACACAATCTCTTGGTTTAATTTAGGTAATAAAACCACAATCACAACTGGTTTATTCAACCTATACGATAACTTTCTTTATTAACATAAATGAATTTTGTATACCAGTAACTGTACTTCAGGCTTATTTATGTTTTTAAATGTGTCTGCAAAACTTAGCATAGATATTGATCCAAATAAATAGATGCTGTGCCTAAGTCAAATTTCTTTAAAGCGTAATCAATGTTATCAGTAGCAACAACAAAATAAGATCATAAAAATATGAAGAATAGGTAACTACTAAAATAAAACTCAGAACTCTACTGATCTGTGAGCTGTCCAAGCTAACTGCATGGGCTTTCCACTGGCTTTAGGAAAAAATGACTTTTTAGAAAACAAACAAAACCCCTGATTTTAGAAGGTAGCTTCTTTGGTTTAGTCATCAGAAAAAAAGCTTTTATTCAGAGTATGTTAATGAGTACAAAAAAATACGTCTTTAAATCCCGTTTAGAAGCATTTTGCAGTTTTTCTGAAAATCATATGTCAGTTCTGGTTAGTATTTATAATTATTATCATATATTTTGAGTCAAATAGAGTTGCCAATTTTATGAACAACAACTGCTAAACCTGTTATGCTCTACATTACTTGCATGCTGCTTGTTATTGTCAGCCTGGAGAGGGATAGCAGTGTGAAAACAGTAGCCCTGAAGCTAACTTTAAACACCTTGGAAAAATGTTCATCCTGTAAAATTTATAGCCAAATGAAAGTAAAGCTTTTCAAGATCTACTGTCTTAAACAAGCCCTGTAACCTCTTATGGTTTACATGTATAGGCCTACATATAGCCCAGGCTTTATCTGTTTAATCTGGTGGAGAGTGCAGCAGGCCACCATCTGGTGTGCGTGTACATCAACAACTAAAATATAGCTCTATGATTCAATAATCACAAACTTTAACTGCTACTTACCACTTCTTTCCAGATACAGAAGATCTCAGACTTAGCCTGTCAAAAACAGTAGAAGAACAGCAAAATATTAACTGTTTTTGTTCCGGATTTCAGATGTAGACAGTGGAGCAGGGAGAGCTCTTCTGTTGCTACAGAAACCTGACGCTGAGGATTTAATGACAGCATCAGATGGTATTGTACTGGAGATTGTCTGCTTGAGAGACTAGACAGCAGTCCTACTGATAAAGAGAAAGAATGAATAATAAATGTTTTCAATTCATTTTACCAATAAAATCCTTTCATTTCCTCAAATATATTAATTTGGTAATAGATATAAAATACCTATAGTAATGTTTGAAAAATATATACAAATGAAACATAATCTGTCTGGAAGCTGCCTAGGCAGGTGAGTAATCTTCCTAAAACCTTTACTTGATGTATGAAGTTTAGAAAATCAATAGTGCATTTCACATTTCATTTGAGGAAGTTATATTTTGCTTCTCAAAATCTTTGTCTTTAAACTGACAGATTATGAAAATCAAGATAATTTTTAAGTTCTTGTATTTTAAGTTCATTAATTATTGCTAGAAAGAGATTCAAAGTTTAAAGATTTCCAATATGTTCCAGATTCATAAAGTCCTGGAACTAATCAGGTTCAGGGATTTATTTCATAATCGGTCATTCATTTTGGTTTGTAAATATTTTTATTTTGTGATGTGAAATTTAAAATAGTATTATAATTAAAAAATTAGTATTTCTGAACACAGACAGCATAAGGGCAAAGCATCATCTGTCAGAACATAGATGGACACATATCCATTTAAAATTTTCTGTAATGAGGTCTTTTTGCACTTCACTAATCATTCAGAGTTTAATTTCCTTCTATTTGGTTAGTTGATCATTATCAGATGAATAAATATAACAGTATTGTCTGAAAACAAATAAACAGAAATGATTCAAACATCAAATATGTCTTATTTTTGTTAGTATATCTGAGTATATCAGGTTATTAGTTAATCAGGAAGATTATGTAAGTACACTGAAATAATATTTTGTATCTGATTGTCTTTCATTCCAAGGTATTTTTAAAATATTTTGCATGTCCCAAATCACTGCATAATTCTGGAAAGACTGTTTACTGTATTCACAAAAGTAGCATTTCTAAGGTCTAACCCAAACATCACACAGGAGTAATTGATTTATCTGCCTTTGAAGTTTAAAGATTGATTCAGTCATACTGGATTTAAGTCTCTGTCTCCAGGATACTAAGGTGTTTTAAACCTGAAGATAACACCATCAGTGAACCTCACCATTACCATCAAAGGGAATTTCTGATTATGTCAATGGTAGGTCCAAGAAATATCTCTACCCACTGTCCTAAAGCAAAAAGCTGGTTTAAGGAAATCTCTTGACCTGAGAATATTTGTTTTTTGGGTCTTCAGTAATACTGGAAAAATTGTTTACTGTTGATCCTTGGTCAAGTTAAACCTTAGTGAAAAAATGGTTCAAGTCAATTTTTTTTTTCCCTTTTAAATTTTGAATAAGAGTTAAGAGGTTTGAATAAGGTCAGGAGGAGATAAAGAGCAGGGTTGCGTTCAACAATCAAAAAACAAATAATGTTAACATAAATTAGTAGAAATAATAATAATAAAAATTTGTATGCTGTTAATATAGAATCAATACATTATCAATTTACTATATTAATGCATTATAAGTATTCATACAAATCATTAACGTTAAATTTGATTTTTATTTTATAATTTATCTCGTGCATTAATATATAATATATATATTTTATAATTTTATATACTTCAAATATATTAATGTATGTATACCCTTATATAATATATACTCACATGCTTAATAAAATATTAATATATTTATATATTACTTATTATAATACTTATTATAAATTTGGGGTCAATATATATAAACTTGGATTAAACACTTGGATCCCTTTCTTTAAAAAAAAACTTTCAAAAATGTCTTTAGAAAATTTAAATTTACTTTTAAATGAAGAATATTTTGAACAGAAAAGTTAAGAACTTCCTTTTGAACTGTTAAAATGACATGTTAACATTTAACAAATTAATTATCTTTTAACTTTCTAAAAAAGTTCCTCATATTTTAGCCCAAGCTGCTCAGCAATGTCAATCTGATTTTTTTAGTTAGGCAAAGTTTCTGTCATCTCATTTTGCCTGCTCCATAACTCCTTATTGAGCAAATACAATACCTGTCAAAAACAATAAAGAAATCACACAGTATGTGGTCTGCAAGAGCCTCAAAAGCCTTGCAGATGGAGCATTTCCTGAACGTACTAGTATAGAATATAATATAGAAAAAAAAATAAATACAGTATTTGAACAGAAATGCACCTTCACCTTTTTAATTAAAGTTGATCTTAGAAAGTAGGAAATCCAATAGTGAATTTTAGGGAAACAAAAGGGAAAGTTATTCCGAAGTTCTTTGAACTAGAGGAAAAATTAATGGAAACTACCCAGCAAAACAAATGACAGACACATAGTATCTTTTGAGTAAAATTCTTTCTTTTAAGAGACTGTTGGCAGGCAAATGGCAAAACTGATCACTGTACTTGGAGCAGGTCAATAAACCATACCCATTGTTCTGACCATGGAAAGAACTGATCAAATCTTGGAAAAACAGGGTTGTAGCAAATTATCCATACAGGTAGCTTAATTTACCAAGATAGTTAGCATTCCAGTCTGTCTAGGGCTCGTATCAGCAGTGTCCTCTTAGGAAATTGTATTAATTTTTAAGTGTATCATCTCATGAATTATTATCATTAGGAAATTTCTGGTCAATCCAAAAATTTTCTTGTTTAGGCAATATAAAAATTAACAGCTAGTAAAGCATGGCTATACGACTACAGATTATTAATGTAATAAAATAATTAATAGAGGTATAATCAAACTCCCAGGATAAGCAATATAATTCAGATATTTCAAGGCTTGGATACAATATTTAGTGAATAAGACAAATGTTCTGCTCCAGAAATTTAACTTGATTTTGTTTTTTGTGGTTCAGTTGCATGAGCACAGACAAATGTATAAAGTGCAGTAAAGCAGACAGTTATAATTAATAGTCTTCTGGTAGTTTAAACTCACAGCCAGTGCTCTCTCTAGTGTTCAGGTCATTTATTCCATTCTAGATACTATGGCCTCTGACAGACACTAAAATATACTTGTGTTTGTGTATACATACTACTTATGTCAGGTCTGAAAATTGATAAAAACACATTTATACATACAGTTTCAAATAAACCTTTGCAATCTGCAGGCGTAATTCCTATGTCTAATGCATGGATATATTAAAGAAACATCAAGTTATTTATTTATCTATTCATTTATTTATTTATATTTTTGTCTGAGTTTTTGATCTTGTGGGTGGAGTGGGGAGATACATAAGATCTACATATTCTCACGTTTAACCATTTTTTCTGAAAGTCTGTCAGTCTACTTTCTCAATGTTACAAAAATGGTGTTTAGAAGTATTCAGTGTTTTCCAGCTTTCAGCCTGTAAGGTCCTGCCTTTGGTACTAGACCCAAGCTTAAGTATGATGAGTACAGTGCGGCTTTTCCTTCCTGTACACATGTACACAAACCATCTGCCTTTGAGCCATATAAGTGCCAAAGAGTTCTACAGTTTGGTTATATATCAAAAGAAGCTACTGCTCTCACAAGGATCAATGAGTGAGTGATATGTCTCAGGTTTACCGCCAGTAATCATGCAGAAATCCAAGTAAGAGAAAGCTGTCATTCTAACTTTCCATTAGTATACCACATATTTCAGTATACATCTAGTCCAACATCATTTATGAATCATTGGTGGGTATGTTTTTTCTAACTTCCCAAATAATCCACAACTCTGAATAAGTTACCCCTTAGTAGTTACTCAGTTAACTCAAATAGAAAAGCTCTTCTTTTGGCTCTGAGTTTTATTTTAATAGCATTATCTAAGTGAGGAATCATATCAAGAACACAGAAATTCTCCCTGCTTATCAGAATTGCAGTTCATGTTGTCAGTCTTGTGGTTTGCAATGTATAAATTCCTCCTTCTCCTGCTCTTTTCTAACCTTTGGAACTTCCTTATTTCTTTAAGAATGAATGATAGACCATATAAGAAATTACTTAAAAGTAATTCTATTCTCACTTTAACTGTGTGCATCATGTCTTTCTGTTTCACTGCAAGAACTGGTCTCTTTTGAGCAAGGACCGTATATTTTCTCCATTGTTAAATGGATATATTTGAAGCTACATTAAAATGTTAACTAATGGACAATAGTAAGTAATTCTGAACTCTACCTTACCAGAACATAAATCTGGCGAGGTTGCAAGGAAATATTATTGGAAGCAAAGTGGGAACAGCCATCAGTTCCCTGATAGTTCCCAACTATCTATATATTTGTGGTTGGTAGTACCTTAGAGCAGACAGCTCTTTATCTGTATAAATGTTACTTCACCTCATCTCTGCCCACCAGTATATATACGTATATATGAGGCCTAATAATAAAATAAGCATTTCAAGGCATCTTGTTTCGTTTCTCATTTCATTTTGTCATACCCACAGCTCAGACATTGTATAATATATATATAGCATATATTGCATATATATATATAGCATTGACATTTTCATCTTTTGTTTCCTATGTGTCTGAAAATCTAATGACCAGATACTACCTTAGCGTTTGTACAGCTAATAGAGTCATACATTTTTATGTAAAGTCTGGGATAAAAAGGCTGGAAAAACAGAAGCATTTGCTCACTGGAAAGTATGTCTCATCACTGAACTACAGTTTGTTTTTACAGAAACACATATTTCTATCATTTAAAACATACCTTTATAAAACACATTTTTCTATGGTCTTTTTTTTTTTTCTGAACAATTTTCAAGAAAAATTTCCTTGAACATAAATATACATTGCCAACTAGTTCACTAAATAAATAACAGTTTTTAAAAAAAGTATATTTTTTTTCCATTTTCTGATCTACTTTTTCTCATAGCCTTCATCTAAGCATCTCAACTCAATCTAAGCATCTCATCTCAATTATTTGAAGGAAACTGACTAAATATGTCTTAATCATATCACACTATCTAAACACTTAACCTTGATATGCAAATCAGTGGTAAATATTGCTTTATGCAGAAGCAGGTTCAGATTTTCCAGTCTATATTCCCTGAATGCCCTGCAGGAACCAGATCAGTTCCTTCACCTGTACCCTTGTCCTGAATCCACTGGACAATGTCAAGATCGAATAAGCAAATAATGGAAGCAGATTGAGGTCTTGGCTAAACAGCGAAGCAGGAAAATGTGATAGACAGAAGTGCACAATATGACAGGAATGTGGAACGAAGTGGTGGATGTATATAGATGTAGATATATAAAATGGAAGCACAAGTTTTTTTTTTTTTTCTTTTTTTTTTTTTTTTTTTTCTGGGATCTCAGTTTACAGGACTAAACATGAATAATCATGAAAGAAAAGTGAATTATCCTTAACCAGACATGCAGCATGCACAAAACTGAGCTTATGGTTGCTTTTGCTTATACCCTACTTGCCTATGCCAGCAAAAGCTGGAGAAATTGTTTGTAATCTCATCATCAAAATGAGTATGTTTATAGATTTAATTAAAGAATATGTTCTGTCTACATTTTCTTCCTCCCATCATAGTCCAAAGGCTCTGGGTGGTGTCTGCTGAGATATTACAAGCATCATATTTTGCAGATTATAAGGCTTTCTCACAAGAAATGCAATGCACTGTGGAACACCTCTGAAGCCCCGAAGCCCCGAGGCCCTAACGGACTTTGAAAGACCCACTGGCAAACATCTAGTAAGGATTCTATCAAGATACAAGGACTTTGTTATCACCCCATTTCTATATTTGCAATATTAAAAAAATAAGGGTATATTTGAAGGTTCAGAGGCACATTGCTGAAGCTAAGACGATGTGGACGATAAGTCTAAATGAACAGTTAGTTTGGGATTTTGCTGTGTTAAGGTGAAAACATACTTTCTTTAGTTTTCATGGAGTCAGAATATCATTACTCCAGGAGAAATAGGCAGATAGCAGGAAAAAAAAATGCTCGGTTGGAAGAGGATTTTGTAGTTTCAACACAGCAATATAAGGCGGAAATATAAATATTACAAGAGATTTTCTAGGTGTTATATGATGCAGTCAAGAAAAATAATACTGTTTTGCATAACATTTTAAAAAGTCGTTCAATATTGATTAAGCATTTTTCTTTTTTTTTTTTCTTTTTCTTTCTTTATATCAGATTAAACACTGAAATACTTCAGGTTTGCTGACTACTCCTAGTGATTGCAGTGTCCAACCTGCTATGTTTACATAGTACGCATACTAAATGTTCAAGAGTAAATTAAACATTCATGAGGAAAATGCCCAAGAACTGAACCATCATTACAAATTCTGCAGGTAACTGTGATTAAATACTTAAAATCATCTCTGGCATGACTTTATCCCATTAGTTATCTCCTAGATAATTCATGAGCATGGTTCAAACACATGAGATACAGACTATTTCCAGCACACAGTCTGGTTGCAGCCATCTTTATGGTTTTACAAGCAAGATATTTTAATATTGTAGATATGACCACATCACAGCTGGATGCGTGACCGCAGGACCAGAGAACAAGATCTGCTGTTGCTCAGTTTAGTAATGCAGATAAACCTTACTCAAAGGAAAGTAGATGATCTCCCCAGAGCCATCCTGTAGTTTTCTGGGAAGTGGAGTACTGTAACTATTAATTAATATTTTTTTTAGATTGTTATAAAGATGTGAATGTAGTTTCAAAATTGATTTTTTTCAAGTAAAATATGGGAACAATTGTTAAGAACATGGATAACTTTTTCTTTTTCTTTTTCTTTCTTTCTTTCTTTCTTTCTTTCTTTCTTTCTTTCTTTCTTTCTTTCTTTCTTTCTTTCTTTTTCTTTCTTTCTTTTTTCTTTTTTTTCTTTCTTTCTTTCTTTCTTTCTTTCTTTCTTTCTTTCTTTCTTTCTTTCTTTCTTTCTTTCTTTCTTTCTTTCTTTCTTTCTTTCTTTCTTTCTTTTCCTTCCTTCCTTCCTTCCTTCCTTCCTTCCTTCCTTCCTTCCTTCCTTCCTTCCTTCCTTCCTTCCTTCCTTGTCTTCTTTCTCATGAATAATAAGCAGTTAAGACTTTGGTATTAAAGTATCAAGATCTCTGTGTCAAGGTATTAAGAAAGATTTTAACGTTGCTTTCCAAAAGTCCTTGCATGATGTTGGAAAAATAAATGAACACCATTTGCATTCCTGTAGGGAATCTAGCTTGTCAGATTTTCATTTTCAGATGATTTTTAGTAAATAACTTCTTATATTAAGTGGTTGTTGTGGTTTAACCCAGCCGGCAGCTACCACACAGCCATTCACTCACCCTCCCCCCTCCCTCTCTGGGATGGGGGAAGAGAATCAGAAAGAAATGAAAGCCTGTGAGTTGAGATAAAGACAGTTAGTTTATTAGGACATAAAAGAAAGGAAAATAGTAATAATAATAATAATGATAATAGTATTACTACTAATAATGTGTACAAAACACAATTGCACAATGCAATTGCTCACCACCCGCTGACCGATGCCCAGCCTATCCCTGAGCAGCCGGTCCCCCCACCCCGGCAAGCCCCCCCCATATTAATTGTTCAGCATGATGTCAGATGGTATGAAATACTCCTTTGGCCAGTTTGGGTCAGATGTCCTGCGTCTGTCCCCTCCCAGCTACTGCTGCATGCCCAGCCTGCCCACTGGCAGGACAGTGTGAAAAGCTGAAAAGTCCTTGGCTTAGTGCAAGCACTGCTCTGCAAAAATTAAAATATCAGTCTGATATCAACAATATTCTCATCCTAAATCCCAAACACAGCACCATACTAGCTACTAGGAGGAAAATTAACTCTATCCTAACTGAACCCTGGACAGTGATGGCAAATTTTATATTTTTGATTGGTGTACTTCAATATATATACATAAAATATTTGTTTTTATAATGAGAAAGACTATGTAAAAACTGTAAAAACTCTTCCCTTATTTCATCTGTGAGGGCTCAGGATAGGCTGGGGAAATCTTCTGGGGAACACCAGTGCACATTTTCCAAATAAAATCACTGAAAATAAATAAAATTAAATTAAATTAAATTAAATTAAAAAATAAAATAAAATAAAATAAAGTAAAATAAAATAAAATAACATAACATAACATAAAATAACATAACATAACATAAAATAACATAAAATAAAATAAAAAATAAAACACCTACACCTATATTCCTGGGTCTGTTTAGGAATAGGTTTGCACTGCAGAATAGTTAGTGAATCTCAGGTGTTCTCATCCTCTGGAACAGGGGATCTTTTAAACTACAGTATGATTTCCTTCTTTCCAAGGAAACAAGGTTTCATAGAGAGATGATGCATATTTGGCTCTTATCCTGACATGGATTCAGAATGTTTTTAAGGTGTACAACCAAACATAAAAGGTTCACCTAATAATGAAGATACCACAATACCACCAACCTTGCAGACTTTTTTTTCTTTAGTCTCTTTTTTTTTTTTCTGTTAGAAGGTAACAAAAAGCTATGCCAGAAACACCAGTCACTAGTTTGTGCCCTTACTACACCTAAGATCGAACAAAATTCATAAAATGAATGTTTCAATACGTACCTTACCTACAAGATTCAGTCTGACGAGTATGCTTTGAATATATATTATCTCATACAAAACACAACAAGCAGCCAGTGATGTCTCCTCACATTCAGTAGCCAAGAACTCCACATACTTACAATGTGGGACTATTGTCTCCTGCTCAGGATAATTTTCAATGAGACTTAGAATCATAGAACAACAGAATGGTTTGGCTTGCAAAGAACCTCTAAAAGTCATTTAGTTCCCTTCCCAACCACACCTTACTCCCCACTATGGATAGATATCATCAGGTTGTCCTATCCGAACTGGCCTGGAACACTTCCAGGGAGTGGGCATCCCATAACAAAAAATCTTGAAACTCATCTACTTATTATAAAATGACTTGTGAAAAGCGTTTGACACTGTCCCACACAGTCTCCTTGTCTCTAATTTGGAGAGACATGGTTTTTGGTGGATAGACCTCTTGATGAGTAAGAAACTGTGTGGATGGTTGCACTCAAAATGTTTCAGTCAATTTCTTGATGTCCAGGTGGAGACCATTGATGAGTGGTGTTCCTCAAGGTTCAGTACTGGGACTAGTGCTATTTAACATCTTTGTCAATGACATGGACAGTAGGATTGAGTGAGCAATCAGCAATTAGCAAGTTTGCCAACCATACCAAGCTGTGTGGTGTGGTTAACATGCTGGAGTGAAGGGATGCCATCCAGAGGGACCTTTGCAGGCTTGAGAGTAAAGTTCAACAAGGCCAAGTTCAAAGTCCTGCATCTGAGCTAGGGCAATCCTAAGATAATATACAGAGTGGTTGGACAATGGATTGAGAGCAGCCCTGAGAAGTACCTGGGGGTGTTATTTGAAGAGAAACTCAAAATGAGACAGCAATGGGCACTTGCAGATCAGAAAGCCAACTGTATCTTGGGCTGCATCAAACGAAGCGTCACCAGCAGGTCAAGGGAGGTGATTCTCCGCCTCTACTCCACTCTGTTGTGGTTTAACCCGGCTGGCAGCTAAACACCACAAAGCCGTTCGCTCACCCTCCTCCCTCCCTCTCTGGGATGGGGGAGAGAAACGGGAAAGTGAAGCTGGTGAGTTGAGATAAAGACAGTTTATTAAGACAGGAATATAATAATAACAATAATAATAGTAATAGTAATAATGATAATAGTATTAATAATAATAATGTGTAAGAAACAAGTGATGCACAATGCAATTGCTCACCACCCGCTGACCGATGCCCAGCCTATTCCCGAGCAGCTGGCCCCCCACCCCGGCCAGCCACCCCTATATATTGTTTAACATGACGTCAGATGGTATGGAATACCCCTTTGGCCAGTTTGGGTCAGCTGTCTTGGGTCTGTCCCCTCCCAGCTCCTGCTGCACCCCTAGCCTGCTCGCTGGCAGGACAGAGCGAGAAGCCGAAAAGTCCTTGGCCTGGTGTAAACACTGCTCTGCAACAATTAAAACATCAGCATGTTATCAGCGCTCTTCTCATCCTAATCCAAAACATAGCACCCTACCAGCTACTATGAGGAAAAATTAACTCTGTCCTCTGACCAGGACACACTCCTATGAGACTTCACCTAGAGAGTGGGCTCTGGGGCCCCCAACATCAAAAGAACATGGACCTGTTGGATTTAGTCCAGAGGTGGGCCACAAAATAAAATCATCAAAGGGCTGGAGCACCTCTCCTATGAAGACAGGATGAGAAAGTTGGGGTTGTTCAGGCTAGAGAAGAGGTTTTGGGAACAGCTTAGAGTGGCCTTCCAATACCTAAATGGGACCTACAGGAAAGCTGGGAAGAGACTCTTTTATCAGGGAGACAGGAAAAGGACCATAATAGTTTTAAACTAAATGAGGATAGATTTATATTAAATATTAGGAAGTAATTCTTTACTCTGTGGGTGGTGAGGCACTAGAACAAGCTGCCAAGAGATGATGTGGATGCCCCGTCCCTGGAAATGTTTAAGGCCAGGTTGGATGGGGCATTGAGCAACGTCGCCTAGTAGTAGGTGTCCCTGCTTATGACAGGGGGATTGGAAGTAGATGATCTTTAAAGTCTCTTCCAACTCAAAGCATTCTATGATTCTATGAAATACTGACAAAATGCAGAGATTAAAATTAGCATCTGCTTTCTGAAAGTGTGACACCAATAAATAATGATGTTCCCCTTGATACTTTCCCATCATAGTCACCTAGCAGCTCAGACTATGCTATACTTAGACTGTTAATCTGTAAAGGTCAGAGGCTGGCTTCAAGTATTTACTTAAATGAGATGTTTGGGAAACTCGTGTATTCTCAAATCTCTTTCAATTCAAGAGAAAGTTCTCCGCAAGGGAAAATTTTATGCATAGAAATTGTTTCTCTTTATGTTTGAGAAAGAAAAAGTGTTGATCTTTTTGAGGTGTTGGAAAAACACAGCCTGCTCTATATGACGTCTTTGTACTCTTAACAGAGAGAACAGGTTGAAAGTCTTCTCTTGAGCAGTCTTATACATATGTGGTTTTGCATCTTAGCCAATGTTAGTGGACAAATGTTCCACATCAGAATTAATGCAGGTTTCAGGCTATTCAGCTGAGCTTGGCTGAACTTACAATTTACTTTTCCTGTATCCCCATTTTTCTGCTAAGCTCAGCTTCACTTGGGATGAATTCATACGATTATCCCTTCAACCACGGTCATTTCAAAATGTTAAAAAACCCTGAAAGAGCAAATGTTATTTTCTAAGTGGCTTCTCTATTGCTTTTCTCTTTCTCTAGTTCTATGATGTAAAATATAGCTATATAATATGATTTCCTCTGGTTAGAGTTATATTTTGTATTAAGGCATTGATATTAAGAAACAAACTTCTTGCTATTTTCCCCCCTTTGTTCTTTTTTTTTTCTCTTCTGCTAGTTAATTTATGACTTTATATAAAATAAAAGAAAAATGCAAATGCTATTTTTGCTAGATGAAAGATATATAATACAATATATTTTGAAATGTAGCTGTTACCATTGCTTAAATACTATATTCACAAGAAAATTTCAAGCAATATATGCTTGAATATCAATTTCAAAATGTGAGGGTAGCAACGTAAAAGGACACTTTATAATAATCACATAAAAGTGTGACCTATCTCCTATCTCCTATCAAGGAGATTATTCTCTCTGTGCAAATCAAACCTCTGGATTGGATTCCAGCTGTGAGGGGACTTGAGTGACTGCCATTATAGTGCTTCAACCTTGAACAGCTTCCCATTGTTTTGGAAGGACAGGTATAATTCTACCTCATTTTCTCTTTTTCATTTTTATCACTTGGAAGCATTGCTCTGGCTACCGGTATTGGGCTACTTGCCAAGAATGGTGAAATATAATATAATGTCAGAAAATGAAGACATATTTAAAGCTCTACACCAGAAGATACAATTCATTCACTGATACAAATGGTTACATTTTTTAATTTAGCTTTTAACACAGAGGAGAAAGTATTTTACCTTAAGGATATTTACTTATATAAAGATGTGAGGTCACAATAGGCTGCAATAGGTCACAATAGGCAAAAATATCATAATCTAGGACCTTTTTTATAAAGTTATCTTCAAATCCACTAGTAGTTCACTCACAATAAAGTGTCAAAAAAAATACATTTTTTTATGTGCTTTGTCATTTAACCAGTTGTACAATTATTTTTAAATTCTCCTGACATACTAGTTCTATCTATACTTTAATTTCTGCTTTAAAGAAGCACTTGCAAAAACTCTGCAGTCTGTAATTTTGAAAGTTCAGATACATAAGATATCTCATGTTACAGTTTTAATTCTCTGCTTATTAGTCTTAGTTTTTAAACACACTAGGCATGATAAGAGGTTTATATCTCTTTTAACTTGACTTCAATCCCTTTTCCAGTACTTAATAATTCTGCTTTCATATCAGATCCTGCAAGTCCACATAAGTCCCATTAACATTAATTTTAAATGTATTTATGCAACAAGCAGAGAGTAGAAGCTAAATCTTTTATTTCTCTCAGTGGAATACATTTTCATAAATTCACAGAGTGCAAATATACAAACGTCTGGTTGATGATACATTCATCTGAAGTTTAAGTGAGCTCACACTGTAGCATGTATTTCAGAGATTCATATAACTAAATGTCAGAAGATCAAAGTTATTTTCCCAGGTTTTGGCCAGCTAGTGGAAAATACTTCACTTTTCTTCCCTTGCCGCTCAAGTATTCTCATACACCTTCTGAAAAAGGGAGTCCTGATTTCAGTTGGATTTCTAAATTGTAGCAGAAAAAAATAAAATATCTTTGTTGTTATTAATATTTGGTAGTGAATATGAATACGTAACTAAAGTTACATGAATATGTAACTAAAGAAGACTTGGAAAGTTGGCATGGTTTTAGCAACAGATAAGGCAAAAATGGAAGTGACAGAAAAATCTAAATATGTAAACTTGGTTATGTCAAGATTCCTGTGAATATTTTACGGAGCAAATTCCTCATCTTCGTATCTGGTTTTGTTCACTGTGAATGGACTATTCAAATATAAATGCCTAGTTTCTTATGATCACTATATCTCTCAATACTTTTAGAAGCATCATATGATTAGACATCATCTAATAGCTGCAAATGCCTTTCATGTTTTCCTTGTAGATATATCTAGAATAATAAACAACAATTCACTGGCATACTGCACAGGGATATTCCTCTATAAATGCAGTTACACTTCAAGATCTCATGACTTCAAAACCTCATTAAGTCATGCATTTTAGCATGTATTTTAGTCACTGATGCAATTTTGGCTTTGAAAAAGAAAAGGAACTGTTGAAATTATTCCATCAGAACTGTTTTCTTTTGTTGTTTGTTTGTTTTTAATAGAAAACTGAGCTTTTGAATAACTATTTCAGAAAAAAAGAAAGAACTTTCATTTCAGAAGTGAAAACTGAGAAAGAAATAATTTTGTCTGAGATCTCTAAACATATCAGTTTAGTAGTATCGCTGTCATACTTCAGGAGAATTCTAAACTGAATGCCTTAGATTGCCATTCTCCTCCGTGGTTTTCCAGCTTAACTAGTATCCTATTACTAAAAGGATAAAGGTGGGAAGCTTCATTTTTCAGCAAAGAGTTGCTTTGTTTTGCTAGAGAAATTTTTTCCTACTTTGAAATGCCCGTTCAAACCCTAAGTACCTGATTCTATTTATGTAAACATTTTGTTGATGGAAATGCTTTGAGAGCTGTTACTTCATATGTCCTGATGTTTTTCCCATGGAAGTCAAATGAAATCCCCCTTTTATCCCCCTTTTATGGAGATGAGAAAGGTGCAATAGCTTAATATGTTCAGCTGGGAAAAAAAAAAAAAAAAAGAGGATGACAGGTAATGATAAATTCACTCTTCACCTCTTTTTTTTTTTTTTTTACCTGTCATGCTCTTTTTTTTTTTTTTTTTTTTTCCTATTCCAGGAAGCGTTATCATCTCAAAGGAAACGATCTGAAAATAGCATGTTCAATAATCTATTCCTTTAATATATCCTGGAACAAATGTAGATCAAGATTGAGCTAGTAAACTGTATCTGCTTAACAAGAAGGAGGGCTTCTCTATCAATCATTATCTTTTACCATATAGGTATTTTATTAATATTGAGATGAAATATCCCCAATCTGTATAGCTAACAGTTGAGGGTATACAGCCTCCCAGCACTCAGCCCATATCTGATCCTCTTGTATTTTTGCTATGAGGGGAAGGAATACGTTAAGACAGTCTTTGAAGGTATCAGTCAAAATAAAAACATCTCTAAGCCAGAAGCTCCTTCTTAGTTCCATGTACATGCCTGCTTCTACCTTAAGTGATAAAATGATGGTAGGGAAAAGGAGATTTTAGTACAAGCACATGGAAGTTTGAACACAAGCTCTTACCCCTCATCTCAGGACCTGACCATCTCTCTTTCAGTTTGACAAACCCTTTCCATGTTCAGGTAGGGAAATGAGATTTGTTTAATTCAGCTTTAATATTACCTGAAAAAATGAAAAAGCTAAAAGTTATTTCTAATAGTAAAATGGCAAGTATAGTCCATAGGAACCCCACATATCTCTATGTAACATTTAAAGTCACTTTAGCCTGCAATAGTGTTACTTTTCCAGGCATATTTTAAAATCGTAATCCCTCAATGCAGAATGTATAGTAGATGCAATTAATGCATACCTTGGGTATGCTGCACGCATTTGCTTAAACACCAACAGTCTGTAATCAGTCAAAGAAATTTCACTGTTGTGCTTTGTTGCTTGTTTATTTGGCCATGTTCTTCATATATCCCTTCCTATAGGTACAGATACATATGTCACCAGAAGGGGTATGATGGCATTGCCTATTTTTTCATAGAGATCCTCTTTTAGAAAAGGATTCTCCTCACTTGGTAATTTTTAACTTTATTGCTCAGCAATAGTTATGACTGTGATCAGAAGAGCAAGTCACTTAGTTCAATATTCCAAGTCAAGACAAGAAGCCACCCACAGGGTAGTTTGCCTCTTTTTATGCATTCCAACGTAGTTAAGAAAGTGGAAGAAGAGAAAGAGGTTGAGATCAAACCTATCATTTACTGTCCAAAGTATAGACTGGACTGAATGATGATATACTGAAAACATAAATTAGATGTCTTTAGATGGACAAAAAGAAAGTTTATAAAAATATGATATTTATGTATCGTATGACTCCTATGGGTTTGGACACAGTCTGTATTCATACTGAATAAGGAGCTCCTGGCCAAACTCAAACACAAATAAGAAGCATACAGAGGGTAGAAGCAAGGATGGATAATCTGAGAGGAATACAGAGACATTATATGATCATCCAGTGATGAAGTTAGGGAAGAAAAGTCCAGGTAAAAATGAAGGTAGCAAGGGATGTCAAAGAATGGCTTCTATAAGTGGTTAGGTGACAAAAGGAAGACAAGGGAAAATGTGAGCCCATTGCTGAGTAAGGCAGGGGACCTACTGACACAGGATAGGGAAAAGGCTGAGGTAGTGAGTGCCTTCTTTGCAAGACTGACCTTCAAGAATCCCAGGACTCAGAATCTGGGGGAAATCCCAGGGGGAAAGGCTGGAGTAAGGAAGATGTACCCTTGGTGGAAAAGGATCAGGCCAGGGAATGCTTAAGCAAACTGGACATACAGAAGTCCATGGACCCAGGTGGGATGCATCCCATGAGTGCTGAGGGAGCTGGCAGATGTGATTGCAAGGCCACTCTATAATCTTTGCTGGATTGTGGCAACTGGGAGAACTGCCTGAAGACTGGATGAAAGTAAATGTCACTCCTATCTTCAAGAAGGACAGGAAGGAGGACCTGGGGAACTACAGATTTGTCAGCTTCACTTTGATTCTTGGGAAGGTGTTGAAGCATTTCCAGGCAAGAAAATCATCAGGAGTAATCGGCATGAATTCACCAAGACTAAGTTATGCTTGACCAACCAGATAAGCTTCTATGATTAAGAGAATGTAGTGGGTTTACACGGCAAGGTTTTGGTAGCAGGAGGCCATAGGGTGGCTTCTGTGTGAAGGATCTAGAGGCTGCCCCATGTTTGGTAAGGGCCCCACTGCTGACCAGAGCTGAGCCAATAAGTGATGTTTTTTTGTGCCTCTGTGAGAGCATATTTAAGACAGGGAAAAAAACGCTGCACCACACAGCAGCTGGGAGAGTGAGAGGAGTGAGGAACAGCCTTGCAGGTGCCAAGGTCCTTCTTCACTGACCTTGTGGTGGCCTGTATGGGGATTGAACCAGTGACCTTGGCGTTATCAGCAACCACCACAGAGAATAACCTGGTAGATGCGGGGAGAACAGTGGATATTGTCTTCCTGGACTTAAGTAAGGCCATTGACACTGTCTCACATCAGATCCTCAGAGACAAGCTATTGATGTATGGACTGGATGAGCAGACAGTGAGGTGGATTAAAAACTGGCTGAATGGCCAAAGCCAGAGGGTGATGATCATTGGTGTAGAGTCTAATTGGAGTTCAGTAATGAATGGAGTACCCCTGGAGTCAATACTGGGTCCAGTCCTGTTCAACATCTTCATTAACAGCATGGATGATGAAGCAGAGTGTACCCTCTGCAAATCTGCCGATGGCACAAAACTTTGAGGAGTGGTTGATTCACCAGAGAGACATGGACTGGCTGGAAAATGAGCTAATAGGAACCTTATGAAGTTCAACAAGGAAAGAGTAAATTCGTGCACCTGGGGACAAATAACCCCAAGAAGTAGTATATGCTGGGAGCTAACACACTTGAAAGCAGGTTTGCAAAGAAGGACTTGGGGGTCCTGGAAGACACCAAACTGAACAGAGCCAGTAATGTGTCCTCATTGCAAAGAAATACTTTTAACTATCTTGGGTTGCATGGTTGCATTTGTGGAATGTCGCCAGCAGGTGGAGAGAGGTGATCCTTCCCCTCTACTCAGCATCAGTGAAGCCATACCTGAAGTACTGTGTCCTGTTCTGTGCTTTCCTGTGCAAGATATACATGGAGCTACTGGAGAGAGACCAGCAAAGGGCCACCAAGATGATCAAGGGACTCTAGCACATCTCCTTTGAGGAGAGGTTTACAAGGTAGGGACTGTTCAGCCTAGAGAAGAGAAGGCTTGAGGGCATCTCGCCAATGTGTACAAATAACTGAAGGGAGGGTGTAAAGAAAATGGAGCAAGGTTCTTTTCAGTGGTGCCCACTGTCAGGACAAGAGGCACAAAGGCACAAATTGGAACATAAGAGGTTCTGTCATCACGAAACACTTTTTATTTTTATTTTATTTTATTATTTTTTTTAAGTGGGGACAACTGAGCACTGGAATAGGTTGCCCAGTTGTAGAGTTGTGAAGGTTGTAGAGTCTTCCTGGTTGGAGATCTTCTAAAAGCTGCCTGGATGTGGTTCTAGGGAACCATCTCTAGGTGTCCCTGCTTGAGCAGAGGAGGGGGTAGGGGGTAGGGATGGACCAGATGCCCTCCAGAGGTCCCTTCCAACCTCAACTATTTTGTAATTCTCTGATTCTTTCCTTGCTTCTTTGCCACTGTCACTCTCACTTTGATTAAGGAGCTTTAGAAAAATAGATTGTATTATTTATTCATTTATTTATTTTAGGAGTGGAAGAGGATGAAAATTCTTTAAGTAATGTATTGAAAACTTCAGGATGCATTACTTTATTTGTGTCTGTGCATACAAAACATAGAGGATATGGACTCTGGTCCAGAAACTAGGTTCCTCACATTGCTATGAATTATAAAGCCAAAATGAGTAGTAAGTGAACTTGTTTTGACATGGTGGAATCTGAGTCTCTGATCTGAACCTGATCAACTGATATAGAAATACAAGAGTCTGGACTATATTATAATAGCCTGTAATTCATTTTACCATATTAATTGAGATGGAGATAAATTTGTACCTTGTTTTTTTCAAACAAGAAGCAACTGGGTACTCTGTATTTTCTCACAGGCTGCCTCTGAATGTGATTCAGCCTGTGCAGATGGCCTGCACAGGGATGACACATCACTTAAGTCTCAATTAGCTCCTCACTGCAGAATTTAAATGGGATTATGTGATAAATAAAACCTTGCTGGCACTGTCTGAAAATAGATGATTTACAGCCTCTAATATTAAAGGCTAACATCTAATGATCCAACAGGTTAAGTATTTTATCTTTTTTAGAAAATTTAATGATACTGGAAAGTAGTCTTTTCTTTGAAACTTTTAATGAAAAATATTTTGGCACATTCAGAGATTCCAGTTCTCAAAGTCTAGCAAATGACCAGAAGTATCACACGCAGAGTTGTTTTGCATGTCTGTTTTTTGAGAAGTATGCATTAAACTCTTAAGTTGTA
>NC_137696.1:97404484-97411984 GCF_964034855.1 Anser brachyrhynchus | reverse complement strand
AAAATTAATTGTTTTCCATGACAAAACAGCATTAACATAAATAACATTTTCAATACTTAGACAAATTTCTTCAAAATAATTTACATTGCTTTATTTGTTTTCTGATTAGATAGCTCATTAAGGTATAAACATCAGAGCAATACATATATATTTTTTTTCCATCTGGACTTAAGTACATGTGATTAGGTTGGAAATCAATAGATTTTTCACATGTTGCTTACCAGCTCTTCTTTCCCACATATAATGTGTTTCTTCTCTAATAAAATTTTGGGATTATATCTTGAGTAGAGAGATCCTGCTTACAGAGCTATCTCTTCAGCTCAGAATAATGCAGAAACACTTGACTATATTAGAAACACAACCCCTAATGGGTTACTTCCTTCCTGATCTCCCTGATGAATTTATATAGAATCACAGAATAGCTTGGGTTGGAAGGGACCCTAAAGATCATCTAACTCCAACCTCCCTGACACAGAAAGTGATGTCACCCATTAGATTAGATAGCCTAGGTCCTCATCTAACCTGGTCTTGAACACCTCCAGGGATGGGGCATCCACAACTTCTCTGGGCAACAGCACATACTGATTATGGTGTTTTGGATCATGACCTTTAATAGTCTATACTCTGTCAATATTATGCAAGCCTAATATCAAGAATATCAGACTTTTAGTGAATCATGAAGTTTTTTGAAAGCACAACATTTTCTTTTTCTTACTAATTTAGATCACTGATAACTACACAGAACAGTCAATGCTATGCCACCTCCAAGCTGGACTGGGAACAGACTCAAACACGGAGACCTTTCAAAGATTCTCATCTAATACTTTATATCAGACATCAAACCATACTCCAGCCTCTACTATTTGGAGCTGTTAAATAGCTAGCGGGATTTTCCGTAACAGTAGGAGCATTAACCCTGGTGTCCTGGACAAATTCCAACACAAGTAATTACACTGTGCCAGTAAATCCCCCTGCATTTTATTTGGACACTGTATATCTTATTCTTCTAGTAAAACATTATGTGAGGTTTGCTGTGCATTGTTAAACAGGTGCTGATTTTTACCTAAAGTGGCTGCATTTCAAGGATGTGTGAAGTGTTAAGATGCAGTAGGGATCTTCATATGTCAAGTTGGAATGCATGCTAGTACCCTCTGAGAAAAAAACACTATATTATGTAACTTTTTATGCTTTATTATTATATTAATGCAGAGAAATGTTAAAGGAAGACAAGAATATTTACCAATTATTAGTAGAATGCAGTATGCTCTGAAAAAATTCTGTCAGTAAGTTTAAATAGTATTGGGGAGAAAGCGGAGCTCAGCGCCTCCCCCTCCACTCCCCTCTTGAGAAAGCTGCAGGATGCCATGAGGCCTCTTCTTCTCTTGTGCTGAACAAACCAAGGGACCTCAGCTGCTCCTCATATGTCTTCCCCTCTAGACCCTTCTCTCACCATCTTTGTATCTGTCTTTTGGACAGACTCTAATAGTTTTATGTCTTTCTTATATGGTGGTGCCCCAAACTTTATGCAGTACTCAAGGTGAGGCTGCACCAGTGCAGAGTAGAAAAAGACAATCACTTCCCCTGATCAGGTAGTTCACTCCTTCCTCACTTCAGATGCTAGCATTCAGCTTCCTTTCTAGTTTGAACTGGGGCAAGGGCTCAATTATTTAGAATTTTAGCAATCTATGAAAAATACCAATTTAAATGAAATTCTGCCAAAACCAAAGCACTTTTAGTTTGAAAACAGTCATCTTAGTTGGTCTTTGAAACTAGCTCCATCCCTGTCTGTTTCTTCGGCAACTATTAGGTTCTTGCCTTGTGGGCTTGTTAAAAGCCTCAAAACATGGACCTCAGTTTCCAGACTTACGACTGTGGTTGCATAGTGAACTGAGATTTAGAGATTCCTGCTGGCTGGAACACTGCACAAGACACCAATAGGACCTAAGGACATGATGCCAGACACATGAGAAATTCCAGGACTGCTTAGGAATGATTAGGATAAATTCTCAGGCAGCTTGAAAGTCCTGATGTTTCTCAGGTGGGTAAGGGATGGTAGGGTGGGTAGAGGGTCTTGGTAGTAGAGGAATTCTGGAAATATTTTGATATCTGCGAAATGAGACACAATTTTGCAAATTTTGACATTGCATTCATTTGTGATAGCAAAGTATTCATAGAACCATAGAATCATAGAATGGCACAGGTTAAAAGGGACACTAGACCAGGTTGCTCAGGGCCTCATCCAACCTGGTCTTGAAAATTTCCAGGGATGGGACATCCACAGCTTCCTTGGGCAACCTGTTCCAGGGCCTCACCATTCTCTGAGTGAAGAATTTCTGCCTGACATCTAATCTAAATTTCCCCTCTTTTAGTTTTAAACCATTCCCCCTTGTCTTGTCATTATCTGACTGAGCAAAAAGTTGCTCCCTATCCTTTTTGTAAGCCCCCTTTAAGTACTGAAATGCTGCGATGAGGCCTCCCTGGAGCCATCTTTTCTCTAGGCTAAACATCCCCAGCTCTCTCATCCTTTCTTCATAGGAAGGGTGTTCCAGCCCTCTGATCAACTTCATGACCTTTCTCTGGACCCATTCTAACAAATCCACATCCTTCTTGTACTGGGGGCCCCAGACCTGCATGCAGCACTCCAAGTGTGAACTCACAAGGTCAGAGTAGAGGGGAACAACCACCTCCCTTGACCTGCTGACCACTCCTCTGTTGATGCAGCCCAGGATGCAGTTGGCTTTCTGGGCTCCAAGCTCTCACTGCTGGCTCACATCAAGCTTTTTGTCTACCAGAACCCCCAATTTTTTCTCTGTAGGGCTTCTCTCAAAAAATTATTCTCCCAGTCTGTACAGCTGTCTGGGCTTGCCCTGGCCCAGGTGCAGCACCTTGCACTTGGACTTGTTGAACCTCATTAGGTTCACATAGGCCCAATTCTCAAGCTTGTCCAGGTCCCTTCAAATGGATGACTTCCCTTCCTTCTGTTGTATCAACTCAGCTTGGTGTCATCTGCAAACTTGCTGAGGTTGCACACAGTCCCATTGTCTGTGTTGCTTATCCTACTATCCAGGTTGCTGCAAACCAAACCTTCTTACTTGTTCTGTATTTGAATTAGTTTTGTGAGTTAATTTTGGAGTATATCAGAAACTTCTAGTATTAAGATTAAGCTACCTCTAAGTTCATTTGAGTATAGTTGTAATTAAGACTAACCTTTATTTATGAGTCATTTGGAAACATATTTCCACAGAAATTAGCTCTAGATTAAGTATTGTTGCGCTGCTTCAATTTTGCACTTTTTATCCCCTGCAACCTGTGTAAGGCAGGTTTATGCTGCTTCCATTTAAAGGTGTAAAGTAATGGTTGCTCCTGACCACACTTGTCTAATATTCCTGCAGGCATTGTCTCTGCAGCAAACATCACATGGCTAGTGCTTTGTTTAATCTGCTTCATATGACAGTGCACTTTACCTCACCCTTTTCACCATATGCTCAAAAAATATGACACTGGAAAATGGATTCTCTGTGTTTTTGACTCCCAAGGCTCTCTACAAGCCCAGCCTAATTCTGAACCTTGTGCTAATAAATATTTTAGCCTAAGAGCTACTAATAAGAATACTGTTCTTACTGTTATTATTAATGCTGTTATTATTTACCAATAGAGCTGATTTAGTAACATTGAAAGCTTAATTAATAATTCTGTGTCATAGTATATTACGTTCCTGTAAAATGATAAATAATTCCAGGTGCATTTCATTTCTTATTTATTTTCATTCTCTGGACTCTTACTTCACCTTCCCTGTGCAAGAGGACCACATCAAAAAACAAGACCATCTGTGTACATACATATGATCAAAATCTAATTAAAATCTAATGCCTTCTTTGCCTCTGTCTTCAACGCTGATGATGGGCTTCGGGACCCAGGGTACCCTGAGCTGGAGGACCATGATGGTGGGAATGATAAACTCCCAACCGACCCTGAACGTGTGCGGGATTTGCTGCTCCACCTGGATCCATACAAGTCCATGGGTCCAGATGGGATTCATCCCAGGGTGCTTAAAGCGCTGGCAGATATCATCGCGGGACCTCTCTCAATTATTTTTCAACGAGCTTGGGAATCTGGTGAGGTCCCATTGGACTGGAAGCTGGCAAATGTTGTGCCAATTTGCAAGAAGGGTAAGAAAGAAGACCCTAGCTATTACAGGACTGTCAGTCTCACGTCAGTGCCTGGTAAAATCATGGAGAGGATGATCCTTGAAGTTATTGAAGCGCACCTGGGGGACAATGCAGTCATTGGTCCCAGCCAACAAGGGTTCATGAGGGGTAGGTCCTGCCTAACAAATTTGATTTCCTTTTATGATAAGATCACCCATCTAGTCGATCAAGGTAAACCAGCTGACGTGATCTTTTTGGATTTCAGCAAAGCTGTTGACGTGGTTTCCCATAGGATCCTACTGGACAAAATGTCCAGCATACAGCTTAACAAAACTATCATACGATGGGTGAGCAATTGGCTGACGGGCAGGGCTCAAATGGTTGTGGTAAATAGGGCCACATCTGGCTGGCGGATGGTCACTAGTGGGGTCCCTGAAGGCTCCATTTTAAGGCCAGTCCTCTTCAATGTCTTTATAAATGATTTGGATGTAGGACTAGAAGGTGTTTTGAGCAAATTTGACGACGGCACCAAACTTGGAGGAGTTGTGGACTCTGATGAGGGTGGAAAGGCCTTGCAGAGAGATCAGGACAGATTGGAGACCTGGGCGATCACCAACCACAGGAAGTTTAACAAAAGCAAGTGCCGGGTCCTGCACCTGGGACGGGGCAACCCTGGCTATACGTACAGACTGGGCGATAAGAGGCTGGAGAGCAGCCCCGCAGAGAGGGATCTGGGGGTTTTGGTTGACAGCAAGTTGAATATGAGCCAGCAGTGTGCCCTGGCAGCCAGGAGGGCCAACCGTATCCTGGGGTGCATCAAGCACAGCATTGCTAGTCGGTCGAGGGAAGTGAATGTCCCACTCTACTCTGCGCTGGTGTGGCCTCACCTCGAGTACTGTGTGCAGTTCTGGGCACCACAGTACAAGAAGGACATTAAACTGTTGGAGAGTGTCCAGAGGAGGGCGACGAAGATGGTGAAGGGCCTAGAGGGGAAGACGTATGAGGAGCGGCTGAGGTCACTGGGCCTGTTCAGCCTGGAGAAGAGGAGGCTGAGGGGGGACCTCATCGCGGTCTAAAACTTCCTCGTGAAGGGGAGTGGAGAGGCAGATGACCTGTTCTCCGTTATTACCAGTGACAGGACCCGTGGGAACGGTGTGAAGCTGAGGCAGAGGAAGTTTAGGCTGGACATAAGGAAGAGAGGGTGGTTGCATACTGGAACAGGCTCCCCAGTGAAGTAGTCACTGCACCAAGCCTGTCTGAATTTAAGAAGAGATTGGACTGTGCACTTAGTCACATGGTCTAAACTTTTGGGCAGACCTGTGCGGTGCCAGGAGTTGGACTTGATGATCCTTATGGGTCCCTTCCAACTCGGGATATTCTATGATTCTATGAAAAGTCAAAATATGAATATACAAGATCATCTGTGATCAGCTGCAGAAGTTAAATAAAATTTGCATTTTTCAAAATTCATTTATTTTCTTATATGGATGTGATTCTTAAATATGTAGGTCTGTAAAAACAGTATAAAAAGAAAGACTTCACTTATGACTTATTCAAAGGAAGTCATATTGTACAAAGAGTAAATA
Source organism: Anser brachyrhynchus (assembly GCF_964034855.1). NCBI lineage: Eukaryota > Metazoa > Chordata > Aves > Anseriformes > Anatidae > Anser > Anser brachyrhynchus. Next base: position 97,406,250 of record NC_137696.1, on the reverse strand, counting down.
ACTCAAAGTATGAATCAATTAAGGAAAAGTATTCTAAATATAAACAGGGGGTGCAGCATTTTTATTTCTTACATACAAAGTAAACAAAATTTCCTCCTATAATTAAACCTTTCCAACAAGTGAAATGCAATGGAAGGGTCCATTCAGCTTCTGAATTATATTTTGGAAGTCAAACAAATAAGTTTCCTACCATTCTGCTACTGAGTATGGCTATGCCATGTATTTTTTCACCTAGAGGAACTGCTGAACTATATAATAGTTCAGGAAGGCTTGATACATGTAGCCTATATCTTTGAAACCAAAATGGAATGGGAGTTGTCTCTGGCGTGGATCTGGATTCAAAAATCTGCTCATGAAGATAAGAAAGTGTAGTTAATGAATTTCAATAAGCTTATGCCAAGCTACAGCAGCTGCAATTCTGAAAACCTACAGATTTTCGCAGTGAAGTCTGAAAGAATTCCAGCTAAGCAAAAATAGCACAGTAGAATATAAATAGTTATTTAAACATAATTGTGTAATTAAATAACAGTTCTTTGAAAGATTGAGCACTTAAATATAATTTAAGTAGTTTGTGTACTTTTTATACTGTTTATTACTGTTCATGTACTCAGATTGACTCTATATTTTGAATGTCTTACACTTTGATCCTAACATCTCTTTTTATTATATACTGAAATTGTCACTTTTAAGCATTTTTTTCTTTTTATTCCTTTCTTCCTTTTTTTTTTTTTCCCTTTCCTGGTTATTTTAAAATGTGTTTTATGTACCAGATAAAATGTGAGCTTGAAAGTATGCATAGATAAATTTATCATAATGAGAAATAAACTTTGCAACAACTGGAAGCTCCTTTTAAAAATAATTAGTGGTATGTTTATTTTAGCAGTGGGAAACATTGATCATTTACAGCATATTATTTTCATCTATACTTCAAATAGATGAATCAGAATTAAATTTCATTTAGTTCAAATATTTAAGGAAAATTAATTGTCTTGCTTTGTGAAGAAATTCGTTAACATTTTAATACTCACATTTTCATACTGCATTATTTGTCTAACTCATTTAAATTTTATCCTTCTGTCCTGTTATTCACACAACGGAAGACAATACAGGAAGAGATACATTCTAGCACAACTCAAAATAGAATGGTACCTGTAAGTAACTTGCTAAGAATATCTTAAAGTGAGTTATGAATATTGCATTTATGGCTTACTGTTGAACTGTGCACCAGAAACTAAGAAATCAATTAATAAATTTTGAAGCAAAAGAACCTGGAACCCTTGGGCATGTTGAAAATGCTGCCAATTACAAAACTAAATATTGGACTGGCTTTTCAAATTGTTAAGCTCTGATCACTCTCTTTACAAAAAGAGAATGATACAGTGACAGCAGGTCAGGAATCTCCTCCAGGGATTTGCTGTATCAGAGCCACCAGCACAGTAATGGATGATTATGACAGCATTTTAAACAATAACAGACTGAAACTTTGTGCGTCTCAGTGAAGCATTTGTTACAAATTTGAAAATTTCATAACCATAATAAGCAGAGGTAGAAAATCTATGCATAGACTACTTTACAGAGAAAAATTACTTCTGCTGGCAGAGCTCTTGAATTGTTATTTATTTATTTATTTTTGTCACTGTAAGTGGGATTAACCCAAGGGGAAAAATCTTTCTATGGAACCTAAAATGTTAATGTGTTTTTCAGAGACCTTTGGTCATTCTCCTAGTTTTATCTGAAGTAACGGGAATTTTACATGCTTACATTAA
>NC_137696.1:97394484-97399484 GCF_964034855.1 Anser brachyrhynchus | reverse complement strand
CTTTGCTAAAATCACATTTTAGTTTGACCCTGAGACTTTTCATCCATAAAAAAATGCAGCAGCTGCTTCTGTGCTTTCTTTTGATCCACTGGCTGTTACAACTCCCCATCCTAACAAAGAAAAGCTATGTGTGAGGTAGGTGTTAAGACATGAAACTGCAATTCAAAGGTATTCTTGGTATGAATCCCATGGCACCATGGCAGCACTTAAAACCTCTGTTCTAGTGAAGGGGCAAGGATAGGATGAAAGGCACAGGATAGTGTAATATTATTGTGCCTGACTTTACACCAAGATCTAACCAAAATATGTTTGCTTCTCCCAAGAGGCTCAATTCTCCTTTAGTTGGGGGAAGCAGTGGTTATAAAAGTCCACAAGAGGTACAGCAACACATTCACCAGGGAAACACATACAATTGTATTTATACGTCTTGTGGCAATATCCAGTAAGAAGTGAAAAAAATAATGTATGAAAAGTGTTTATTTGTTGTGCTGTTTCCAGAGTTAGGGTGTAAGTCAGTGAGCATGGTGCATCAATAAGAGACTGAAATCATTAAGGTGTGATTGTAATCAGGCAGGGGAGTGTGAAAATGCCATGTGGTGCTTCACATTGGCTTGCCCCCCTGTTGAATTTACTTCTATTTGAAAAGCATAACTGCTGAGCCTGTATCCTTAACCTGGAATTTCAATTTCATTTGTTTCATTCATAACTTGAACAAGGTTTTCAACTGAGCTGAAGTTGTGCTAAGAATGGTATTGGTCTGAAGTGCTGCCCTTAGAAAAAATGTGTATTTTCACCTAAATTGTGATGAGATTGTACAAAGCTGTTGTTCATTGGAGCAGACTGTCATTTAGTACAGAAATTATTTAATTTAGTGTAGTCTTCAAGAACAAAATGAACATCTAATAATAATGGGTAGGACCCAAACAGATACAGGCATAGGGAATATAATGGAAAACATAATACATTTATACAGCTATTTTTATTATTTTTAAGCTAAATCACCTTCTGGTTGACATGTAGTTTCATTAGAACCAGGTAAACGCATGCGAGCCACAAAGTTTGGAAAGGTTTAGAGTCAGCTATTCTCTGCTCTTATTGTTTAGCCTAATTGCAAATTACTGCAACTTAAATGACTTCAAAGTCATCTGAAAGGGTACCTCAAGATGGAAGCAAAACGAGTAGGAACTACAGAGATGACATTCACAAATGGCTATTAATTTTTGTCATGGAACTTGCCTGAATGGGAAAATATCTTTGATACTGTTGTACAATTGACTGTAGAAGTAATTGCAGTGTATCTTTCCTGAGTTGTACTGCATTTACATGCCAAGGTGTTGCTGGCTGCAGATGTGGCCACTTTGAGAAAAGGCCAAAGTCTGCACAGTGCTGGACAAAGCTGTTTCCAGCCAGCTCCAAAACAGACTCACCACAGGACACAAATGAGCCAATCTGGCCAGCTGGTGGCACCTCTTGGAAAATGTATTCAAGAAGGGGGAGAAAATGCCATATGGAGAGAAGAGGTGGGGACAAAAAAGAGTGAGAATAACAGAGAACTCCAGGTTTAGAGGAAAAAGTGTTCCATGGTGGAGCAGACACAACCTTTCCAGTGAAGTACTACTGCCCATGGAGAACCTTTGCTGGAGCAGAGGAAAAGAGTGACAAAACTGGAGATGTGAAGAGAAACTGTGATTTCCTGACCACAACCCTCTATTGTGTTAAGGGTATGTGGCTGAGGAAGGCATGCGCATTGAGTCATAAGGTTCAGAAAGGACACCCTTGCTTTCCAAAATCCTCAGAGAGGAGCCTAGGTGTGGCTGGATCCAACCCTAGTCCTAGAGTTGGTCAGTATTTTAAGTCTAAAAGACTGTATGCATAGCCAATTAGAGTCAATGTTTGCCTGCTTCAGAGCCCTGCCAAGGACTTTCACTGAGACACCTTCACAAAGTAGAAAAGATAGGTAATTTATTAAGATGATAGATATAATAAATTCACAATTGCCAATGATAAATTCACTTATTGCAATAATGAGCTCGAGTTAATAATCAGTGTTTTAGTTATCAATAATATCCAACAGAGTTGGAGGTGAGAGTGTTACCATAGAAGTGTCCCCTGCTTTTGAAGGAGAGAGGTCCAGGCCCGTTGACCCAACCAAGAATTTTAGTTCTGTCCTCAAAATAGAGGTTTCTGAATACCAGCTTTATACTTTTGGTGAGGTGGGACTAAGTCATTCATGGTGAGACAAATAGCTCTCAACAAGATTACATTATTTTGTCAAGAAGAAAAGAGAAGGGGGTGAGGCCAACATTCAGTACAAGGATAGGTTGCACCCCTGGCTTCACCTGAAACAACATTGGGCTGTGAGGCTTCTGCCCCACCCCAGATATCTCTTATTTGCTGTGGTTGCCAGGCCCACTGTTCAACTGCAAACCTCCAATATCTGTCCTGTATTTTGGCCAGAAAAGCAACATATGTATGTAAATCAACTCACATTCCTGCATGTTAATTAACTCACATTCCTGCTGAAGCCCAGTTAGATAATATATTTTTGTTTTATTAGAACCAATAGAGGAAAACAGTAACAAGTAATGTATCTAATAAAGAAGATACATGATTATTTGTTTGTTTTCAGATTGTGTAGATTAGCTGGTCTAGGTTCATGGAATTAAAGACCACATGAGAAATATCACTTCACTTTTGTGATCTTTTCAGCAAATATTATTTCCATTTGGGTAATTTAAAATGTGTGCTTCTTTCCTGCTAGAAACATTACTTATTTTATTCCTCATTACTTATTTTATTCCTTATTTATAAACATGAACAAATTCAGAAAATATATCACTTTGTCAATTTAAATTGAATTTCTGTTGATTGTGGATGTACTTAATTCCAAGGTTTGACATTTTTCTAGCTGTAAGCGTACTTGTTAGTAAAGCAAGAAAAAGATAAACTTTGAAGCAGCTGTAAAAGAAAATGAGAGCTTAAAATTATCTCATTGCATTTGTTGTCATAGGTATATACACATTATGGAAATAACTACTCTACAGAACACTAAAATAGTTTTTGAGTACACATGGCTTAAATTCTGGGCCATAATTAAAATATTTCTTATTCCTTTCTTATTGACTGAGCCAAAGAAAAAAAATATTTTTGTTTCTAGAGGAAACTGTGCTATGCATTAGAGGAAAGAAAATTCTCCCCAAGTACTATGCATGTGCTTACTAATCAGACTCTTTCTATTTATGTATTTTTAATTGCATAAATATGCCTCAATATACCTTTGCTTTAAGGTCATGGGAAGTGAGATTAAATTATTCTTCAGAAATTCAACAACCTGGGCATGCTGAGTTAACAAAAGATTATTCAAATATTTTGCTCAGATCTATAAAGTATCACATTATGAATCATTTTAATCTGACTTGTGTCATGCATGTTATAAGCAGTCATAGAGCATAGTATAATAAGCAAATTTGAGACTGCAATGTTTGTGTTGAAGTTTACAGATTCTTCACGTATATTAAATCCACAAATTAAAGTAGCTCTCAAAAATGTGTAAGATCTCTTGCACTCTACACATTATACAAAATGTATTGTCTACTAAGTGTAAAGAGTATATGGAATAATATTATATCATTATGCTTATTGATGGTGCTTCATTAACTGAATGCTACATATAATTATGTTTCTCAAAGTTGTAAGTAATACCCAGAAAAGAGTAAGACAAACAATAGAAGCATAAAAGAGAGGTTTGAAGTGAGAAAGTATATGTAAAATAGAAATTAGCTTTTAATGGCCATTAGACAAAAACTTTCTAGAGAGATATAGAGACATGGTCATATGAACCATTCTAGATATATATTTATTTTTGATCCAGGAACAAAACAATTTTTATGGTATTTATGTTCTCCATACTGACATAAGAGAAAGGGATTACTGTTCCATTTATTCTTACTAACTTATATTTTCTGCACATTTTAACTTAATCTTTTCAATAAGCACACACAATTTCCTTTATTTTATAAAAATAATATTAGGAAAATTATATTGTTTTATATAAAGCTAGCATCATAATGATAATGATGATGATGTACAGTTAACTTTGTATTAAAGAATTTGAAGAAAATTTTTATTGATATCTGATTTTTATTTTGGGGTGTATTTTACTGATTTGTTCATTCAATTTGGTTTGAATAGTTGTAGTCTAATGCAATCTATAAATTGGACATTTTTATCACATTTTTTTGTGCATAAGAAAAGAGGAAATGGTGAGAGCCAGAGAGAGATTTTGTGTATTTTTATTTTTTTTTTTCCACAGTTTACAACACTGAATAGAAATTTATTTGCTGGCTTTAAAAAATCAGATTATTGCTTTAGATATTAGCTCTGAAGGAACATGCATTATTTAAGCACAACACAAAAACTACAAGTTTTATGTTAATATTTCTCTTTTTAAGAGGTGAAACAAATCCAATGGAATAAATATATGTGTGTTGTGGTTTAACCCGGCTGGCAGCTAAACACCACACAGCCGTTCGCTCACCCTTCCCCCTCCCTCTCTGGGATGGGGGAGAGAAACGGGAAAGTGAAGCCGGTGAGTTGAGATAAAGACAGTTTATTAAGACAGGAATATAATAATAACAATAATAATAATAATAGTGATAATGATAATAGTATTAATAATAATAATGTGTAAGAAAACAAGTGATGCACAGCGCAATTGCTCACCACCCGCTGACCGATGCCCAGCCTATCCCGAGTAGCCGGCCCCCCACCCCCGGCCAGCCACCCCTATATATTGTTTAGCATGACGTCAGATGGTATGGAATACCCCTTTGGCCAGTTTGGGTCAGCTGTCCTGGGTCTGTCCCCTCCCAGCTCCTGCTGCACCCCCAGCCTGCTCGCTGGCAGGACAGAGCGAGAAGCCGAAAAGTCCTTGGCCTGGTGTAAACACTGCTCTGCAACAATTAAAACATCAGCATGTTATCAGCGCTCTTCTCATCCTA
>NC_137696.1:97224484-97389484 GCF_964034855.1 Anser brachyrhynchus | reverse complement strand
AAAATTATAAAAAAACAAATCACCAGGACCAGATAATATATACCTGTGAATTCTAAAGGACTTAATCATTTCTCTCAATTGTATTCAGTGATATTTTACTTAAATTAGCCTTACATACCTGGAGGGTGGCTAATAAAATGCCTCTGCAAATTGAACATAAACATAAGCACCAAGTCCAACTCCTGGCTCTGTACAGGACCACCCCAAAATCAGGCAATGTCTGTATGTATATCCAGGGTTGTGTATGTCCCACATACAGAATCTGGCACTTGCTCTTGATAAATGTCATGTGGTTGGTGATTGCCCAACCCTCTAATTTTTCAAGATCTCTCTGCAAGGCTCAAGGGAGTCAACTGTTCTTCCCAATTTAGTGTCATCTGTTAACTTAGTATGCATTTGAGTCCTGCATCCACATCATTTATGAAAACATTGAAGAGAACTTGCCCTGAAACGGAGTCCTGGGGAAACCCGTTTGTGGCTAGCAGCCAGCCTGAGGTAACCCCTTTACTATAACTTTTTGAGCTCAAACCATCAGCTAATTGTTTACCTGTCATATTTCGTATTTATCTAACTGTATGCTGGACATTTTGCCCAGAAGAATACTGTGAGATACAGCACTGAAAGTTTTGCTGAAATTCAAAAAATTGCATCAACTGCCCTCTGTAAGTCAACTAGGTGGGTGACCTTGTTGTAAAAAGGAAATTAAGTGAGTTAAGCAAGACTTTCACTGTGTGAACCCATACTGTCTGTGAACAGTGACTGCATAACCTTTCAAGTGTTTTTTGGTAACTCCCAGAATAATCTTTTCCATAATTTTACAAGACACTGAAGTGAGACTGACAGGTCTGTAATTACAAGGGTCTTTTTTGCCCTTCTTGAAAATTGAGGTATTTACAAGCTTCCAGTTGATTGGGACCAAAATCCAAATTTTCAAGACCATTGAAAAATAATTGAGAGGTCTTGCAATGATATCAGCCACCTCTTTGTGTACCGTGGGATGAATCCTATTGGGTCCCATGGTTTTATATATGTATCCAATTGGATGTATACAAGTAAATTGTCATCTCAGTTTACAAGTGTCGCAATACTGGGCTATGTGATCTTGACCAAAAGAGAGATTATGGTAATTTCCCCTCAAAAAATTGAGAGAAGAAATGTTGAACTAAAGTTATCTTTTTGTTGTCCCTTTTGTTCTTAGTTTTAGATTACCTTCAGAATTTGGAAGAGCTATTCATTTTCCACTGACAAATGCAAACAAAATCCCTGGAGAGGGCTTTTATAGTCGAAAAGCCTGTATCTACATAGAAAAAAAAGGTTCCCTTGTTTGTTTGGTTGGTTGTTTTGCTTGCTTTTTAAATGGAAGCTTTCATATGTGGAATTCATCTACAGAGTCATTGTAAACCCACAAATGCAATACCACAAACCATAGAATTATTTAGCTTTTAAATTGGACAAACTTACTATTTAATTTCAATTTATGATAAAAGCAAATATTTTATATCACACAGAATATTTCAAGCTTACACTAAATCACCCATGTTAATGAGAAGAAAGCGGGGCAATATGAGAAAGGGATCTTTGTACAGATTCAGAAAAAGAAAGACCAAATTAAATGATTTCCCAGGCTTACTAAAATAAAGATCTCTGTGACGAGGTCTCTGTGGAATGGTACTGGTTTGGTTCCTAATCAATAGAGGGTGTTGGTATCTGATTGATTTACTAATCTCATTCTTGTGAAATCAGTTTTAATCTTCTGAGATTTAATTTAATTGCATTTATTGTATGATTAATTACGTCAGGGTGCTTAGAGCCTCGGACAAGCTTTTGTAATAATTTACACCTAATTAAAACCTAAAAATATTAAATGTATTTTAGGAAGTCATAAGAGAAGAAAGTAATTCTTGAAATCTGGGGGAAAAGTGATATCTCTGCTCTAGGATATGTCTCGTTAAATACTGATTTATTTATTTATCTATTAATTCATTTTTAGTACAAAGACAGTAGCAAAGTTTGGCTTATCATGAAAATCCCATTGAAAACTTTGCTGTAGACTGACTATTGCTTCCTAATTCTGTGGGCATTGAATTTAGTGTAATGTTTCATGAGCCCTATGTCTTAGTCCAGCTTCCATGTATTCATCATTTCTTCAGGTATTTTAGTAGGATGTCTCTGTCAAAAATGAATTCACAAATAAATATACATACACTCATTAAAAAGTAAATATAATGATAATATTAATAATGAAGTTCACAGATGTAGGACTACCTGTGATATGAAAGAGTGGAGCCCTTGGATGATATTATGGGTCTAGGGGGTACAGATCGGCAACCTGCACTGCTCTGTTCACTAAATTACGTAACCCTTAAAACTTCAAAAGCAGCCATTTATGAAGGGGAAAATCCACAGAAAACTGGCCAATATCTGAAAATTAGTGATCTGTGCCTTTTTAATTCTGCTCTCATACTACAGCTGTGATCTCTTCAGGGAGACCAAATATATTTGTCAGTCTGTTTCTCACCTTCATCCTTCATCTGTGAACTCATTCTGACAGCCAGGTGTGACTGCTTGTACAATCTCTTCACACCCAAATAAAAAGAACTAACCAGACTTTTCAATTATTTTATAATTTCCAACCCAGTGAAACCTCATTCTGAATGAACATCAAGGCTGCATCAATCCATAGAAAATATACGTTAAATATATTCTAAAAACTGCTCTTAAGTTATGAATAAATCAATGCAACAGTAAGGAGAGAATTCAGGTTTTTCAGTTCAATAACCTGTTGTCTTCCATGTGCTTCATTTGGAAATCAGTCTTATCATAACTTTTGTTATCTTATAAGGTGCATTATTTATTTATTTATTTGTTTGTTTGTCTGTTTTCAACCAGATTTTCCCCTAAAGACTGCCTGCTTTCCTTATTAATAATTTTGCATTACATTATCATAAGTCTGGCCTTTAGTTATGTATCAATGTAGGCTTGGGCCTTTCTCTATATTATCACACTCAACGTACTCAAATTCAGACATTATTTTGCATAATGCCTCAAAGACATCTTTCCTATGGGTCTACTCTGGTAACCTTGTACACCATCTCTTGATTTTATAAAATGTTCTTTCTACTTAGTATCATGATAAGCCAGCCAAAAAGCAGATGAAGAGATATTTTCCTAGTCTGTCACTTAAATTTTATAAACCTTCTTCTTCATTGTTCTGTTGTCTGCTTTACTGATATCCAAATAAAACAGACTTATTTTCAAGACTCTTCCAGACTATCTCTAGCAGCTGTCAATTACTATTTAATATGGAGAGACTGTTTCCTGTCTATGACCAGCTGCCTTTTTTTTTTTTTTGTAAACAACAATGACAATTTCTGTGGCACAGAAACAACACAAGTTCCAAAAGGAGGCGAGAAATTATGCTAACCTACTTTGCTGTTTTAATAAATGATTCCCATGAGCACATTACATAGGCTAGCACAGTAATGGGTTTGACTCTTAATTCTGAAAAATTCAGTTTGCATGAAATGGGAATTAAATCATAAGGAATATGCAAGCTTTTTGATAAGTAATTTTAATTTTCACCTACTTTTGAATCAACTGTGGCAGTACATGACCTATAAGATAATATTTGCTGAAAATGCTTCAATTTTCTAAATATATTCTGTGAAATGGAAACTATTCCTTCTTACTTCCATCTCAGAGAAAAAGAGTACCCTGAGGGGTTGCTCTAGTTCTTCTCTCATATCAATTAGATCTTTTGTATTAATACTATATATTTAATCACTTACTTAAAGAAATAATTCTGCTGTCCTTTTCCCTTTACAGAGTTAATAACCTAGCATAGAAGGCTGATGTTCTTTATCCATACAGAACTGTTAGTTGTACACTATGATCAAGTTCTAGAAAATATTCAGCTGCTGAAAATATTTTCCCCTTGAGTTTTAAACCACCACCCAGTTATATGTTTACCAAAACCAAAACCAAACCAAATCAAACAAAAAAAATAATAGTCCTTTGGTATCAGATTTAACAGATTTATCTATTTTTTAAATAGAGAATATAGAATTTTAGAGGATCTGCTATTGCAGTGACAGTGGGACTGTTTTAATAATGTACAAGTCAGGTACTTTAACAAAATCAACTTAACAAAGACATACTGTTGGATTAGGGGAAAGACTAGTAAAATTTAAACATTTGAAGAAAAACTCTCTTAAAGGTTCTACAAAATATTGTCAGATATTCTGAATGATCATATTTTCCTAGCTAGATATTAACTGATGAAGAGATGTTATATTGTGCACAGAGTGCACTTCAGAATATTCTGTTTAATTTTTAGAGGTTATCACCCTAGTAGATATTCCAGATCTCATGACTGACAAGTAGGCATCTGACCTATTTGCCAGAGAATAATGTCACTTTGGTAACTGATGAAACCTGTAATTGGAACACATTTTTCTTAAAATTGAATAATCATTGGAAAATGAATACAAACATCTAGTCATGGAGTAAATGATAAGAAAGACAAAGGAAGAACATGAATATATTTCCCATTTGACCAAGATCTTTTTGGATAACTTACATAGAATAAGTACCAGTATCACAAAATATGTGAAACATTTTTGTCACCTGGCATACTTTATGCCCAAGTGTGGGCTCCCCAATGAAGAATGACTTAGTACTGTAAGGGTAAATGGGTTTTGGGTGCTGAAAAACAGAAACTGAAATCTTTACACATGAAGCCAATTACATAGATGAATAAATATTGCTTCAATTTCCCAGCTTTGATTTGTCTGCTCCTTAAAGAGGAAGGAAGAAACTTCCTTCTTTCACCAAGTAGTCCTGGAGCTTTTCAAGTTCCCTAGAAGAAACTCCAAAGAGATATTTGGTCCTTTAATTGTCATCCAGTGGAGTTAACAAATTCTACAAATGAGACCATTTCTGCAGAAGTTTTATCACTGTTTTTATGGCCTAATAGGGTGTATGTCTTTTTCTCAGTAGTACTGTTGCATATTTATAATGTCACCCTAAAAAGATGCTCCACGCACATAATAAATGAAGTTCACAAAATTTTGTGAGGTATCTGAAAGTGCTCAATTTATTTATTTAACTCTTCCATGCTACCTCAATCATTTTCATTCAATTACCTACTAATACAGGACAAACAATTTATTATAGAATAAGCAGTAACTAGACCATTAGGGTTTTTGCTGTAAAAAAAAAAAAATGGTTTATATGGCATCTTGCAATGGTGTAGCAATAAAACTATATGACATTTTTTTAAGAAAGTACCATAAACATTGGCACAAACATTAGGTTCAACATTATCAATCCAGCAGAAATACTTGTGCTACAGCTTCAAGAAATGTCAGGCTTGATACTTCAGCATAAATATTTAAGAAAAAAAAGCGGGGGGGTGGGGGGGGAGGGGAGTGGAAGAAGAAGTACTCTTAGAGTATTGAGTTTCATGAACGTTCACATGAATACAAGCTTGATGTTCAGGTTCCTTTAAAGCTATTACCATACTACATTTGTTGAATACTCTAAATGCAGTAAGTACCCAAAAGAGGGCATACTTCCCCAGAAAACATACAAAGCTGACTGCGTATGACAAAACTTACTGAGAGAACAGCTTGAAGTTGCGACAGGGCAGGGTCAGGCTGGGTGTTAGGAAAAGAATTTTCACCAAGAGGGTGTCTGGGCACTGGAGCAGGCTCCCCAGGGAAATGATCATGGCACTGAGCCTGCCAGAGTTCAAGAATTGTTTGGACAATGCTCTCAGACACAAGATCGGGGGGGAGGATGGTCCTTTGGAGACCCAGGGGCTGGACTTGATGATCTTTGTTGGTACCATCCAACTCAGATATTCGATGATTTTATGAGAGAAAAATGAGATCAATAGTCATGAGATCATAGTCGCATGAGGACAGAAGGCTACTCACTCTCACATCTACATGGCTGCCACAATGACTGGCACAAATAAGAGAAATATCAGATCATATTCCCAGGACTGCATGCATTCTCTTTGATGTGCTTTCTGGTTATTCTCGCCAATCTCCTCAAAAAAGGAGAAAATATATGAAACTCAACAACCAGAATGAAAAATGGCAAAAATAACCACAGTCACTCTTTCAAGCATTGTCTCTCTGATCTCTCTGTCCCACTCCTCAAAAAAGACACAGAATCAAAAAAATAAGACTAAAATAAGTAACTCTATTTGAAATTAGAAAGGATTCAGTAGAGACTAAGCTTTATGGTGTATCATCATTGTTCACAATTGCATTCCCCACCAAATTGTCAGTGGTTCGCACTACGACTCCGTAAAACATATATAATATAATAAATTTTATTACCAACCTCATTGCCACATCCTCCTTCTCTTTGCAGCTATGAACCCCTCTTTCTCTCATGTTGTCTAATCAATTTATGTTAATGAAATTAATCATTTTGAACTATATTCAAAATAATCAGAACTATGATTTTTTAACTTTGTTGACTTCAAGTGTTTAAATTCCCAATTTATATATATGTGTATATATTTAAATTCTATCTGAGATGTGCAAGATTCCTATGTATCTGACAACATGAGGAGTAACTGGAAGGGCTGTGTTACATACTATGCAAAGATCCAAAAGATGTTGTGTGATCATATAATCCCTATACTATTTGAAGAAGAAACGACAACAGCAACAACAAAAAAGAGAGTGCTTTCAGAAAGTTTAGATGAAGTGAGAAGCAGAAAATATTTTGGCAAGGTTACCCACGTAAAAGAGAAGGAATCACAAGGGATTTTTTTTTCTTTTTTTGATAGACATTAACATAAGGTAAAAAGAAGAATCAAAAACAGTATAAGAAATAAAAAATTCAAAATGAGAAATATAGAAGGAGCCTGTGCCAATATGTTGTCAAATTCAAAAATTAATCATTTAACATGTATTGAAAATATACAGTAAGGAAGAAATATAACATAAAAGGAGGAGGGCTATTGATATAAGCACGAGAGGTGTCTGGCAAAACTTTTTGGACAATGTGGATTGGGCAAGATCATTATCAGAACCTGAGAGACAAACAACATTTATATCAACATTGAACATTATCAATATCTACAACCAAAGAACCTACTGATACTGTAGAAATCTTAGAACTGTAATATTTAATTCTAAAAAAAAAAAAAGAGCCCTATTACACAAGCCACAGCAGAATCTATATCCACTATTTTATTTATATTTCTTAATCTGTATTTTCTTTCACTTTCTTTGACTTCATTGATCTCAGATAAGTCATGATTCATGTTAGTCAAGGATCTAGACCTAAACTGTATACAGCTAGCATAAGACCAGAATAGGGGAATACCGTAAGATGTACAAAGTTGTCCTATTTTCATTGAATAGCAAAACTGAAACTGGTTTCAATGGAGCCAGGACTTTGCTCACAGTTCTTCAAGGTTTACCTTACTAACATCATTTCTGTGATTAAAATCACCGGAGTGTGACATAACAATATCTGTCAGTGATACCTTACAATGATTGATTTGAAGTGCTCTTAATTTTTATTTTTATTTTTATTTTTAATCTCCTTTCCTGTAATATGGGACCAATCAAAAATATATATCTTTGAATCTCATAGACATTTTGTGGGGGAAATTGTCCCCCCCCCCCCTTTTTTTTTTTAAGAAGTTTTTACTATCTATTCTATTCTGGAAGTTTCCCTTAAAAAACACAAAATAAATGTCTGCTACTCTGTTTAAAAAAACTCCACTTTTATTCTACAGGCACCACTTTTGTTTCACTCTCAAATTCCTAATGGACTTTAAAAACAAAATTAATGTTTCTGTTTACTTTCTAGTGTATGAAAAAATCTAATCAATGATCTCAGATCATCTCAATAATAATGTTTCTGTATTAATGTCTGATACAGGCAGCAAGTGAAGATTGGGGCTCTCTATTTATCAGGCCCATTACTAGAGGATTTTTTTTTTATGTTGTCAGCTGTGAACTGACTGAGCTGTAATAAATAGTACAATTAGTAGAAATGGAATATAACAGACAAGATTGAGATGATATTGAGCTGGGCACTTTGCAAATGCATAATCTTTTACACCAAATTTGAGTAGAAAGAGGAAAACGTAAGTTTAATGAGAAACTGAAGCTATCTCAGTGCAGTGACATTCCTTCCATTGGTGTCCTTGTATTCACATATTTCTGGATGCCTGTTTTTGATACATTCCAGTATTCAGAGATCTTAAGTTAATTCTTCGTATATACTTCTCTCCCTGAAGTTGTCATTCCATCATTTAGTCTTACTAGCTTTCTGTATGGGCCATTGTGGTCACTATAATAAGACAGATAATACTTATAATGGTATACATAAAGTTTAAAATACATTCAACCAATATTAAACTAGTATTAAAATAATATTTGTTGAGTTCAGATAGTCAAGAACGTACTATAATATAATACCAAATATATCACTAATGCTTTTCAGTAAAGTCTTTGGTGTAACTGAGTTTTCAGTATAACTCATAGCAGACAGCTCATAGTTGATAAAAGAAAATAGTACCAAAGTTGCCAAAACCCAGAAAAGAAAGCTAGGAAATGGCAGTTGGACTAGATGATCTTGAAAAGTCCCTTCCAACTGAACTATTCTATTCTAAATGAATGTGAATAAGAAAACACATATAGAATGAATGATCTAGCAAAATTTTATAACCCCAAAAATGCTATCAGAGTAACACCCATTTTCCATTTTTTAAATAGAGGCTACCTACTTTCAGTCAGAACTGAATCATATCGGCTGAGGAGTAAGTGAGGTTTATTTTGTTACCATTTAAGTCGTATGTTCAGATTTAGATTCTGTTCACATATTTTTCTCTACAAAGACAGTTGTTGGATTATTGACTCTAAAGATTGGTAGCAAATGTTAAATCTGGTCTGTTTTCACTTATTTTATTATTGCAGAGAATATGGTGCAAGTACTTTCAGTAAACATAACTATTCCTTTGAATAAATGTCAGTAACTAGCAGTGCCTGTGATTTGTGACAGGTCTTTCTCAGTGGCTATGTAAGCAGAATTAAACAAAACAGTTCTGATTCTTCAGTACAGAATCCTTCTTTCTTCATTCTCATTATTTCTACTTTTCTTTGTTAACTTCATGTCTGGCTTAAATCTGTTTCAGCTGATCATGCACAAAGTAGAAAATTTGTTCTGACATGAAGAAAGTCGGATGTTATCAAAACAGGAATTAAAGTAATGGATTATATAATGCAAAGAAAAATAATTTCACCTTTGTCTCTATTAGTAAGTATGACCAGCAGCTCCAACAATTCTGGGTAAACTTTGATTTTATAATTAACCTGGAGATAAACTGCTACACTGATTAGCTGGGACACTATTAATTGCATGATTGTGACTTTCCTCCTCTGCATTAATCCTAGGATGAATTTGCTTAGAATTTAACTTCAAAAAGGAGACAGAATCTGCCAATACGGTCTTCAAATATTTCGTCTGAACTCCATAGACAGAGGCTCTACTCATTCATTTGCACAATAAAATGTACAACTTTGCAACTTGTGTCAGAGATGCCTGGGGCTATGCAACTTTGTTTATTTTATGCAGATAAAAATGAGACAGTCTGTATTTTATGACCAAAAAGAAGGGTGTTTACTTTTTAAAATCTTACAGTGATTGAATTCTCAGCTAACTTCATGGATCGATGATTGACAAGAGTTAAGCTGGGTAATGCTGGGAGGTCAGATGCACCTAGGCTTACATGTTTATTTTTCCCTCTCTTACAACTCTTGCTGTTAAAGCAGTGACTGTAAGAAATAAACTTGAAAACACCCTCTGGCCTTGTACACAGAATGCAGTTGATTTATAATTGACAATAAACGTTGATCTTAAGAAATAACACATTTGTGCCATTCACTCTAAATTTTGGGGAAGGATAATAAACACTTGCTTTTTTATGATAGCAATAGGCTTAACAGACCTCAAAAACAAAAAAAAAACCTCAATAGACATTTAAATATAAAACACCAAGTTATTTTTTACAGTCTTTATTGAAGAAAGACCGAGAAAGCTGCTTCCTTCCTATGTATGCTTGGCAGATATTTGGGTTTGAGACAGTGGACATATGTTTAAGGATAAAATGTCCTGAAGGAGGCATAGTTGTCAATAAAGATTTTACTTTCTCATCAGTTTTCAGTAACAGGTCAGCGACCTGAGTTAAATATCTGGAAGGTAAGTTGGTCTTCTCATTAGGGGAAACAAATAAACAAACAAATAAATAAATAATGTATATATACAGAAATATATTATTCGTCTTGATTGCAGGTTGTCTGAAATTCTGATATAAACCATAACTTTTTGTATGATCAACTTCATTCTGTAGTCCTAATTGTACTCTTCACACATTTTTTTGGTCGATATTTCAAAAAGATGAATGTTAAAAGATTTCCAGAGTATCATACTACTTTAAACTACTTAAGTGCTTCTTTGAAGCTCATCTTTGATTGCATTTACATTATTTTGATTGGCTTTGTGATGAAGATACAGTAAGGCTAGGTAAGGTTAAATTGTTCTCACAAACAAAAATGTGGGGATTTGTTTTTCTTGCTTGTGATTTTCTTTTAATATGGTGATTTATGTCAGTAGTGCTACATGTCATATTTTCATGAGACTACTGAAGGACATGTGCAGAAACTACAAAAAATAAAAATAAAATAATAGTCTTTAACCATGAAAGTTAGATATTAACCATTAAAGCTTCATTACTGAAGTGAAATATCAAGTAAGGTTCCTTAGAGGCCTGTCTTGAATCCAGTGTTAGGATTTTCATTAATCATTCAGATGATGGAATATAGAGTAAACTTATTAAATATGCAAACAACCCCGAGGAACTGAATATATATATATATATATATATATATTTTTTTTTTTTTTTTGTAAATGAGGATTAAAATTTGAGAACTTGGAGAAATAATCTGAAAAATATCAGCTATAATTCAGCAGGGAAAAAAAATGATTCATTGTGTAAATAAGAATGGTCATGAGCACAAATACAGGCTAAATGCTAGTTTAGTACAGAAAAATATGGGGATAATCAAGAAGTACATGCATTGAACTTCTATTCTGTTACTGAAAAAGGCAGAATATGTACTGATCAATAACTTTGAAAACCCTGTCTACAAGGAACGAAAAGGGAATCTTCTGCCTCATTGCTGAGGCCTATGCTGGGGAACTGTATTAAGATTTGGACACTGCACTGCCTGAAAGACATCAGCTCTCAATACCAAAATGAGAGTAACGTAAATAAGCAGCTGTACAGAACACAGAGTGCACAAGAACAGATCTAGAAAGGAACTTACTTTCTAAAACTAAAGACTGAGTATGGAAATGCAAATGCTGTCCAAATACATCAAAGGCTTCTGCTAAGGGGAAGAGAACAATCTCCTTCATGTCCATATTCAGGAGTGGATTTCAGTTAGCAGAGGGGAGATTCAGGTAATGGGCTAAAGATAACTTTCTAATGATAGCAATAATGAAATACTGGAATAGGTTAATATGGGGAGACTGTGGAAGCCCTTAAAAAGTTAAGTAAACATCTATTATGGGATTCATAGAAAAAACATACTGTATTAGAGATGGAAGGTTGACTAGGTGACCTTCCAATCCTCTGTCATTCTATGTGGGACGTACAGAAAACTACACAGAACTTGTTTGCCTAAATGTGTGTAAGATGCCAACAGAAACAAAACAAAACAAAACAAAATAAAATCTACAACAACGACAAAATAAAACAAACCAACCAACCAAACAAAAAACCACCATACATGCAAAACAAACAACCTACCAGCTATATTATTGTGTACTGTGTGCCATGGCTCAAAATTCATTATCAGATTGTTACAGTCCTGCTAGTGCTAACTTTTAGTCTCGGTGACAAAAATGAATCTGATTTGAAGTGTAAGTATGCTTATATTTATGCAACGTGCACATGATGATGAAAGAATAAAAAAATATGGCTGCAGAAACTACATCAGAATAAAACCAATTTGAAAAGACCAATTTGCCAAGACTTTCATTGGGAAAGAGAGTAAGAGTCACCTACCCTTTTGGTAGGTATTCCATGTTCTTATACTCCCATATTTTTTTAAAAGCATTTTATTCCATCTAGATTTGAAAAATTCTTTATTTTTCCACAGAAAATTGCTAAACAACTGTGTTCGTCTTTTGCGTTTGAGGAGTTGGCCTAATCTGCAAATCCATCTAAATCTTTCCTATGTGAAGGTTCTAGGAGTCCAAGCAGAAGTTAGGGCCTATGCAACAGTAATTTTCATATGTTTTCCAAATGTTTTGGCACTGAGCTAGAGATTATTTCAGAGATAAAATAGATAGAACAGGTGCTATCAAACTGTTTTATTTCCTTTGTGACATAAAACTTCATTCTATGAATGAAAGCCTCGGTCTTTCCAAACAGTAAACTTGCTGAAAAATGGATTGAAGAGCTTTGGAATGATATCCTTAAGGCTTAAAAGCGACAGTGCTGTAGAGAGAAATACAGAGAAAACTATCCAATTACTTAATGGGGCAAACAAAAAGGGAGAATTCTAGAATGTGAATGGGCTGAAGGGAAGGGAAATTGAGCTGCTATACACTGTTTCCTTGTAATGAGAAAGTTAAAGAACAGCAAAACAAACTTACTATGAAACAACGTTCACTTAAAAGCAAAACTGCATGATCTTAAATATTATAATTTAAAATGGTTAGAGTCAGAAAAAAGACTTCTTCAAGTAATTCTCTTTTGCTATTTATTTTGGTACTCCCTAATAAATATGTATAATTAAGAAGTTAGCTTATTGATTCATACTCTTATTCTTGACCTCTTTGATTAGAAAAAGATAAAATTAAATGGAAGCATGTCTTATACTTTTCTAGGTCTAAAACAGCATGGTTCTTTACCGGATGTAAGCAACCTGCCACATAACATGGAATGAACCTTTTCAAGTCTGGCATTCCTTTTAGGAAATGTCTAGAGATAAAATAAAAATATAAAATAGTTAATTTGGAAAGGACTTAAAAATGAAGTCCAACTGACTAAATGTCGATATTACAAGTTGTTTGTGTAGACAACCAAGTACAAAGAAGTTTTCATTTTTGTGAAGGTTCGAGCTGAGAATCTGTTCATTTTAAATAATAATAGTAAAATTAAAAAATCAAGGTGCTATTATATCACTCCTTCCAAAATATTTAATTGCATATAACATTTATTAAATGACTGCATTTTGATGAAATCTAACATAAAATTTTATCAGTTGATCATTTCTAAACAAAGCAAATATTGTTTTTGAGAGCAAAAGAAGCACAGATTTTCACACTGAGTAAAATTTATAAAGTTGTGTTTGATGAACAAGAAAAAAATATGGAGTAAGGATCAAGTATGAAGAAGAAGAAAAAAAAAACAGTGAAGAAAAGATAATGAAAAAGAATACAGAGCCTTATATTCATCCTATCTAATTTTGAGTGCATAAATAATGTACAAAGTTGAGAATTTACATGCCTAGGATCTGTATAAAATTGGTAGAGAGAAATAGACTCCTCTGGATGGTGCTTCAGTTCATTCCAAATCTTAAAATATTTTATGAAAGTGCTCTCTCTTGCAAGTTATACTGAATAAATTCTGAGGAGCCAAAAATGGGCCAACAAATATTATCTTAGTATAATGAAAAAGAAGTTCTGGTGGAATGCACAAAAAGCAATGAGAGCCAAAGAAAAAGGCCAATAAAATGGTATTCAGAACATCTTTCTCAACAGGTATGAATAGAAAAGAGAGAGAGATGAGTTTCTATGGATGCTTGAACGTGACTTTCAACTGTACAGATGTATAAAATCTAATCATGGAGAAGTTGATGAATGTGGAATATTGGTCCAAGAATATTAATCTTTAAATAATTAGTCTAAGTAATCAAAGTTTTTTGAAGTTTCCCGTGCTTTCTTTGAAGTACTTAGAGTGTCTCACACTTTTCCTTAAGAAGTCTGAAAATGTGGGAAAAATATGATCCAAAATGGTAAGGGAAACTTTTATCATTATTTTATAATCCAAATTTATATTAGTTTATAATATATAGGTTATTCAGTGATTTATATCCTTTGAAAATAATAACAATAAACAGAATTATGAGTATTTCAACCAAAATTTTATCTTCACCTATCCATTTTTTTTTCAGGATTTTTTTTTTCACGCTTATAAACAATAATTACATCAGATCTGTCTTTTTGTTCTCTTTAATTTAGAGTAACTCTAGCTGAATAACTGAATTGTAGATTTCTGGACTCCATAATTACTTACTCTTACTGTGGTTCTAGCAAAGAGTAGGATATTTTTCAGGCTGTTGTCTTCTGTCAGAACTTCCTAAGAGTAAGTCTTCAATCTTAGTTTTAATTCATATATATATTTATTTATTTATCTCTAAAATATATACCAATTCACTGTTGAAACATACTGAAGGTGATGCAAAGTGTAAGAACCTTCATCTTCCATTCCATTGCATTGCTGGAAAAATATAAATACAGTGCAGCATGACTTGAGAATCTTTCTATAACACCTTCCATTACAATAAAATGTATATTACTGTAGGAGCATATACCAGATTATTTTACAAATTCACACATCATTTTACCATTTTAGGAACTGAGAAAGACAGGAAATTCATATCCCAATGAAATCAAATGGTATTTTTGGTTGAAGTGTTTCCCCCCAAAATTAAAAAGCTTTAATGTTTCATCCATACTTGGCAGAATATTTATGAGAGCCTATGCATTTTGATTACCTATGCATTTCACAGTCCTCTTTTCTTCTGATTTTATAGTTTCATTGTGAATAAGGTTGGCAAAATATTGTCAAATCACAATTTTATATTGAATTCAAGAAATTGGGTTTCTATTTGCAGCAATTTCACCTTTTTAATATATTTTATTCCAAGTGAAATTGTACACTGATGCATTTTAACATTTCCCACAAACATTGAGAACTTGACCACTGATGTATTATGTGAATGTAACCAAACTTATATGGCTTCAAATCCAGCAACATTTTTAAAAATAGGAAGTTAGGAATGTTTGAAAGAAAAATGGTTCTTGTGAAGACACCAACAACTCATTACTTCTCTCTCTAAAAAAAATCATCATCATATTCACAGGAAGGATGTTGATCTGTTAGAATGGGTCCAGAGGAGGACAACAAAGATGATTAGAGGTCAGGAGTACCTGAAGAAAGACTGAGAGAGATGGGGATGTTTAACCTGGAGAAAAGACGGCTCCAGGGAAGCCTTTCAGTACTTACAGATGACATAAAAAAGATGGAGAGCAACTTTTTACATGGACAGGTAGTGATAGGACAAGGGGGAATGGTTTAAAACTAAAAGAGTGGAGATTTAGATCAGATATTAGGAGGAAATTCTTCACCCAGAGGGTGGTGAGGCACTGGAATAAGGTTGCCCAGAAAAGATGTGGATGTCAGGGAGGATGGAAATAGATGATCTTTACGGTCCCTTTCAACCAGAGCCATTCCATGATTATATTATATTTCAAATAGTCTTATTTCATAATTCAAATAGTTAATATTTCAGATACCTCTGATAGCTGAGAAAAAAAGGAATCATGTTGGAGTATGTGATATGTTTTTGTAAATGCAGCAAGCAGAAATCAAAGAGAAATAACCATAGGTTATTTTGTTGTTTGTTTTTGTCTTGGTAGCACTGTGTTTCTGTATTAAGAATAAAAATTAAAATAAAAACACAAAAGAAAAATCCCTAACTTTCTTCAGTGGCACTGCCAAATTTAAGAGAAATTCAATTAAACTCTGCCTTATGTGAGTATAACTGTAATTGAAGTCAATAGGAATCTTGTGCATGGAAAAGGGGTTATTTGGCCTTAGTGTCTGTGAATAGTGTTTTGTGACAGTGATGCTCAACAAGTGTGGAAATGACAGCTGGAAGATAAACATAAGAATAGATTGCAAGTGACAGCAAGACGGACTATATGTACTTTTTTCATAGAATCATAGAATCTTAGAATATCCCGAGCTGTAAGGGACCCATAGGGATCATTGAGTCCAACTCCTGGCACACACTGGTCTACCCAAAAATTCAGACCATGTGACTAAGATCACAGTGCAAATGCTTCTTAAACTCAGACAGGCTTGGTGACATGACTACATCCCTGGGGAGCCTGTTCCAATGCGCAACAACCCTCTCAGTGAAGAACCTCTTCCTGATATCCAGCCTTCCCCTTCCCCTTCCCTCCCCTTCCCTGGTTAATGTATGTATGTATAATTCATAACCTTTTATTTTTGCTACAAACTCACTCATCTAAAATATAATAGCAATAATAAAAACTCCACAGACTGAACCAGTGCCAAATTTACTTTTCAACTGCAAAATTATGCCACAATACTGTAACTATTTTGGGAGCACCATCACACATTTTACAGGCCTTATGAGCTCGTTAAGTTTAGTCAATCTTTTAAGCATCTGTTTAACGGTAAGTACACTGTACAAGTTAGTGGTGCTTGTTACAAATTTAAACTTAAGCATTTGCTTAGGTACTTTGAAGAAATTTGTTTAAAGGCCACATCCATACAGTGCAGGCATCTTTCCACTTTTTTGATCTAGCAAACTCCACAACAAGAAGTGACACAGACTCATGAGAAAAACTTTTTCTGTCTGAGAATGAAAGATCTACAGCCAGTGTGAAAATTCACATCAATGGTTGCACTGCATTCAAGAATCTGACTTCAGTCTCTGCATAGAAATGGTTAAATGCAGATGGTGTCTGAGAGGTGAGATATAGTGCATTATTTATCTTGAATTAAATGTGTCTATCTGTTTTATATTGTTTCAGGGGGCAAAAACAAACCTCAATGAAGTTTCATGAGTAATGTAATACTGCTTCCCAGTACAACAATATCCTAAGTTATGCTAGGATAACAGACCTTTCCAAGCCAAATGGAGCAAGAAATGAAGTAACATGGGACAACAGGTCAGATATCTCTAAAATTTAACTGAACTACAGTTAGATATTTGTCAGTTAGAACCAACCTTATACCTTTTAGCTCTCAGTTACAAGTATAGCATAGTTTAGGTCTAACACTGTGGACACTACAAGTAGAAAAGGACCAAGCATTAAAAAAAAAAAAAATCTGACAAAAAAAAAAAAAACAGCACCACCACTACCAACAAAAGAAAAAATGGCAGACAACTGTTTTGAGATACTATATGAGATGGCTTCAAAGTCATGGGGGATGGCAGCTGTGTGAGTCTGACTTACTTTTCTAGTAAATCATTTCCTTGGCAACACAGTCACAACTGGAGTACTATTATGTTCATTAATTATATCAATATAAGATGTAGGGTCCGTGATTTGCCTATCAAGTATTCATAGGCTGTTATTAAATTTACTTGAAAGCAGTACAGACAGCCCATCATGTCAGTCTTCTACTTGTCCATTGCACAGATTAGCAACAATCATTAAAGACAGAAGAACCAATGAAATACGAGAATCCCACCGTATCTGTATCTGGAATGTACAGGAATAGCCACAGCTGTTTGATAATCTTTCTGTCTCTGAGGAAATAATTTCAGTCTTACAAATTACTAAAATAAACAATGAAAAGCTCATCTTGACTGATTTGTTTGCGCATTGATTTAATAATTTAGTAAAGCTGTGCATTTACTCACTTGAAAGACTAGTTGCTTAGAGAATAGTTTTATACTGTAATATGAGAGAGTTGTGTATGTTTTTTCACATACAGTTCTGGCTTGGTCTAGGGTCTTAAGTATAATGAAGAATGCTTTTTTGTTTGTTTGTTTTCTGTCATTGTCATCTGTAAAATAGAATATATATCGCTATATACATGACAACATTTTCATAGTCTTTTAGTCACAGTGGAAACTCAAGGAACTCGATGAGAAACATTCCTTTCTTCACTGGTTATTTCCAGTAGAGAATAAATTGAGAATCCTACAGTAAAAGTTGTTCCAATACGTTTTGAAGACAGTTATATTTTGCTATGTAATTCTACCAGTTCTAGCTTTGGATGTTTCAGCTTCTCAGAGCTGAAGTCTTGATAAAGTTCTAAGAGAGCTGAAGAAACTGACTGAATATTTGTAAGGGCAGAATCTGAAAATAACAGTACAGGGTATGCAATAGAAAGTAGATACTATTTCTAGGTCATAAATGTCTTTAAGTAACTGAAGATTGATGGGAATATAGATAAAAAGCAAGTTTCAGTAAAACTGTCAAACTTTAAAATAAAAAACAATATATTATATTTTTTAATATCAAGATGTCAAATGCAAATGCTTAAAGGGTGTTTATCAAACATAAGCTGACAGATTTCCACAAAACGTCTAAGATTCTACAGTAATTAAAATAACTTTAATTTAGATATTTTACCTCAGAATTATTATTTATTTATTCATTTTACTTATTTTGAGTCCAGATAAACTTAATGTTGCTTGTTGACGTCATTTCAATGATCTGAATCATAGAATCATAGAATGACTTTAGTTGGAAGAGACCTCAAAGATCATCTAGTTCCACTCCCCTTGCCATGGGCAAGGATGTTACCTACTATATTAGGTTACCCAGAGCCCCATCCAACTCAGCCTTGAACGAATCCAGGAGTGTGGCATCCACAGCTTCTGTAGGCAACCTCACTCCAGTGCCTCACCACCCTCTGAGTGAAGAACTTCTTCCTAACAACTAATCTAAATCTCCCCTCTTTTAGTTTTAAACCATTCCCCCTTGTCCTATCACTCACTACCTGCCCATGTAAAAAGTTGCTCTCCATCTTTTTTATGTCACCTTTAAGAACTGAAAGTCTGCAATGAGGCTCCCCTGGAGCTGTCTTTTCTCCAGGTTAAACATCCCCATCTCTCTCAGCCTTTCTTCATAGGAGAGATGCTCCAGTCCTCTGATCGTCTTTGTGGCACTCCTCTGGACATACTCTAATAGATCCACATCCTTCTTGTTCTAGGGTCCCCAAACCTGGATGCAGGACTCCAAGTGGGGCCTCACAAGGGCGGAGTAGAAGGGGATAATCTCTCGACCTGCTGGCTATTCCTCTATTGATGCAGCCCAGGGTATCAGTTGGCTTTCTGGGCTGCAAGTGATCAATGCTGGTTCATGTCAAGCCTTTCATCCACCAGAACTCTCAAGTATCTCTCTGCAGGGCTGCTCTCAATGAGTTCTTCTATTCATGTCTGGGATTGCCCCAACCCAGCTGCAGTGCCTTGCTCTTGGACTTGAACTTCATTAAGTTCACCTGGGACAACTTTTCAAGTTTGTCCAGGTCCTTTTGGAAGGCATCCCTCCCTTCTGTTGTATCGACTGCACCACTCAGCTTGGTGTCACCTGCAAACTTGCTGAGGGTGCACTTGATCCCACTATGTAATTGATAAAGATATTAAATTGCTTATTCACCAAACGGTCCACTCTCCAAATCGATATCTCTCCAATGCAGAGATTGGGATATCATGTGGGACTGACCGTACCAAAGGCTTTACAGTTGTCCAGCCAGATGACATTGGTCAGTCTTCCCTTGTCAACTGATGCGGTTACTCCATCACAGAAGACCACCAGATTCGTCAGACATGATTTGTCCTTGGTGAAGCCATGCTCACTGTCACCTCCTGGTCTTGCATGTGCCTTAAAGTTGCTTCCTGGAGGATCTGTTCCATGATCTTCCCAGGCACAGAGGTGAGGCTCACCAGTTGGTAGTTCCTTGGGTCCCCCTTTCTACCCTTTTTAAAAAATGGGAGTGATGTTTCCCTTTTTCCAGTCACCAGGGACTTCACCGGACTGCCAGGACTCTCCACCAAATACGATGGAGAGAGGCTTGGTAACTACATCAGCCATTTCCTTCAGGACCCTGGGATAGATGTTATCAGGCCCCATAGACTTGCACCTCTTCAGTTCCATCAGGTGTTCTTGAACCTGCTCTTTGCTCACAGTCAGGGGGGACTTTGCTCCCTCTGCCCTCACCTACAAGTTCAGGGAAACAAGAGACGTGGGAAGCCTGACTGAAGGTGAAGACCGAACCAAAGAACTTGTTGAGTACCTCAGCCTTCTCCATGTCTGTTTTTACCAGTTCTCCCTTCCATTTTTCAGAGGGGGTCCACTCTCCTTGGCCTTTCTTTTCTGACCAATGTACATATAGAATCCCTTCTTATCATAGAATCATAGAATCATAGAATCATAGAATCATAGAATCATAGAATCATAGAATCATAGAATCATAGAATCATAGAATCATAGAATCATAGAATCATAGAATCATAGAATCATAGAATATCCCGAGTTGGAAGGGACCCATAAGGATCATCTAGTCCAACTCCTGGCACCGCACAGGTCTGCCCAAAGTTTAGACCATGTGACTAAGTGCACAGTCCAATTGCTTTTTAAATTCAGACAGGCTTGGTGCAGTGACTACGTCCCTGGCGAGCCTGTTCCAGTGTGCAACCACCCTCTCAGTGAAGAACCTCTTCCTGATGTCCAGCCTAAACTTCCTCTGCCTCAGCTTCACACCGTTCCTGCGGGTCCTGTCACTGGTAATAACAGAGAATAGGTCACCTGCCTCTCCACTCCCCTTCACGAGGAAGTAGTAGACCGCGATGAGGTCCCCCCTCAGCCTCCTCTTCTCCAGGCTGAACAGGCCCAGTGACCTCAGCCGCTCCTCATACGTCTTCCCCTCTAGGCCCTTCACCATCTTCATCGCCCTCCTCTGGCCACTCTCCAACAGTTTAATGTCCTTCTTGTACTGTGGTGCCCAGAACTGCACACAGTACTCGAGGTGAGGCCACACCAGCGCAGAGTAGAGTGGGACATTCACTTCCCTCGACCGACTAGCAATGCTGTGCTTGATGCACCCCAGGATACGGTTGGCCCTCCTGGCTGCCAGGGCACACTGCTGGCTCATATTCAACTTGCTGTCAACCAAAACCCCCAGATCCCTCTCTGCGGGGCTGCTCTCCAGCCTCTCATCGCCCAGTCTGTATGTATAGCCAGGGCTGCCCCTTTCCAGCTTCAGGACACAACACTTGCTCTTGTTAAACTTCCTGTGGTTGGTGATCGCCCAGGTCTCCAATCTGTCCTGATCTCTCTGCAAGGCCTTTCCACCCTCATCAGAGTCCACGACTCCTCCAAGTTTGGTGCCGTCGTCAAATTTGCTCAAAACACTTTCTAGTCCTACATCCAAATCGTTTATAAAGACATTGAAGAGGACTGGCCTTAAAATGGAGCCTTGAGGAGCCACTAGTGACCATCCGCCAGCCAGATGTGGCCCCATTAACCACAACCATTTGAGCCCTGCCCGTCAGCCAATTGCTCACCCATCGTATGATGGTTTTTTTAAGCTGTATGCTGGACATTTTGTCCAGTAGGATCCTATGGGAAACCATGTCAAAATCCTTGCTGAAGTCCAAAAAGATCACATCAGCTGGTTTGCCTTGGTCATCTAGATGGGTGATCTTATCATAAAAGGAAATCAAATTTGTTAGGCAGGGACAATGACTGCATTGTCCCCCAGGTGCGCCTCAATAACTTCAAGAATCATCTTCTCCATAACTTTACCAGGCACTGACGTGAGACTGACAGGCCTGTAATTGCTAGGGTCTTCTTTCTTACCCTTCTTGAAAACTGGGACAACATTTGACAGCTTCCAGTCTACTGGGACCTCTCCAGATTCCCAAGATCATTGAAAAGTAATTGAGAGAGGTCCCGCGATGACGTCTGCCAGCTCTTTAAGCACCCTGGGATGGATCCCACACGGACCCATGGACTTGTATGGATCCAGGTGGAGCAGCAAATCCCGCACACATTCATGGTCGGTAGTGAGTTTGTCGTTCCCACCGTTATGGTCCTCCCACTCAGGGCACCCAGGGTCCCGAAACCCATCATCAGCGTTGAAGACAGAGGTGAAGAAGGCATTAAATGTCTCTGCTTTGCCTATGTCATTGTCTGTGAGGAGACCTTCCCCATCAAGTAGCGGACCTATGTTTTCTTTGGTTCCCCTTTTTCTGTTCACATATCTAAAAAAACCTTTTTTATTGTCTCCCACAGACATGGCCAGCTTCAACTCTGGTTGGGCTTTGGCCTTGCAAATTTTCTCCCTACAAACACAAAGAGCATCCCTGTATTCCTTCCTCGTTGCCTGACCCTCCTTCCAGTAGCTGTACACTTTATTTTTCCGCCTAAGCTCCAGTAGAAGTTCCCTGGTCAGCCAGGCTGGCCTTCTGCCCCACCTGCCTGCCTTCCGATATTTTGGAATCGCCTGATCTTGTGCTTTTAGGAGGCAGTGCTTAAAGACTGACCAGCACTGATGGACGCCTATGCCTTCAAAAGCAGCTTCCCAGGGGACCTTGCTGACTAGTTCCCTGAGCAGCCTGAAGTCTGCTTTCCCCATATCCAGGGCTGAAGTTTTGGTGGCAGTTTTCCTTCTGTCACCATAAGTTCTAAACTTAACCACTTCATGGTCACTATGACCAAGACGGCCGCCAATTGCCACGTCTCCCACAAGACCCTCTCTGTTCTCCAGCAACAGATCTAGGAGGACACCTTTCCTAGTTGGCTCCCTTAGCACCTGCTCCAAGAAGTTATCATCTAGGTGCTTTATAACCTCCTGGACTTGCTCGTGTCAGCTGTGTGGTGATCCCAGTTGACATCTGGCAAGTTGACATCTCCCATAAGGACAAGGGGAGTTGATCTCAAGGCATCTCTTAGTTCTGCAAAGAATAATTCATCGGTGTTGTCATCCTGGCCGGGTGGTCTGTAATAGACTCCCACAACGACATCTCCTTTATTTGTTCATCCCCAAATCCTTACCCAGAGGCTCTCAACTTTGCCATCCCCAACTTGAAGTTCCACGCAGTCCAGCCTGTGCTTCACATGCATAACCACCCCGCCACCTTGCCTACCCTGCCTGTCCCTCCTGAAGAGCCTGTAACCATCTATTGCAGCACACCAGCCACAGGACTCATCCCACCAGGTTTCGCTTACGCCGATGATGTCGTAGCTGTGGGACTGGGCTAAGACTTCTAGCTCATCCATTTTATTCCTCATACTGTGTGTGTTTGTGTAGAAGCACTTAAAATGCACTTCCTTACACACAGCACCTTGTGGAGCTGACCGAAGGACCTCACTGGCACACAGTCCCTCTGATTCTAGCGCACCATCCCTTAGCTCATCACCAGCGTGCCTGGTTTTATCCCCTTCCCCCTTCAACTCTAGTTTAAAACCCTATCTATCAGCCCTGCCAACTCCTGAGCCAACTCCTGAGCTTCTTGTTATTCTTTGCATCCCTTGCCAAGCTCAGTTCTGTCTATGCCTTGTCTTTCCTGATCCTATCCCTGCACGTTTGGACAGCACCCCTGTACTCTTCCCAGGCCACATGTCCCTGCTTCCACTGCCTCTACATCTCCTTCTTACACCTCAGTCTGACCAGCAGGTCCTTGCTCAGCCATGCCGTTTTCCTGTCTTCCCTGCTTGATTTCTTACACAAGAGAATTTGCACTCTAAACTTTTTACTCTAAGAAAACTCTCCTTAGAGAGTTTCCAGCTCTGATTATTTTTGTGTCTTTTGCTTATTTTGAGTACAGCTAAACTTTCTCTTGCTTGCTACTGTTATTTCAAAGATCTGTTTGATAGTCCTTCATTAACATTGGCATATAGGACTTATAATACAGGACTATTTCTCCCAAGGCTTGTTAAATAGAGTTTATATTTACCCAGGAACATCTCAGGGATCTGTTCTGCATCATGAGTCTGTGATGCAAAGAATAGATTTAAAAGGAATAATACAAGAATAAAATAAATGTTCTTCAGCTTGGAATCAGAAAAGAATAATTGAAAAAGAATATTTAAAAGCTTAAAAATACTTTTACAGCATGACATTTCAAAAATATTTTTGATCTATATCTTGATTTGAATGATAGATGTTTTGTTGAGTATGTAAAAACACACTGAAAATAAACATATATCAAAATATACCCACATATTTTGAGTAGTCTGAGGTTGTGAAGGAGAGCAACTGGAATGAAGGTAATCAAATGAGAGAAGAGTGAGAAATGGGAAAAGGAGAAAAAAATGTGCTATTCATGAAATGATGGAAAGAAGAAGAAAAATGCATGGAAATCAGAGACTATTAGAAAGTCTAGATTATTAAAGCTATACCTTTAGCATATTACTGTGATAGTTATGGATACAGAAAGTCTGGAATGGATCTGCAATAGCTGGTGATTTTATTATACTAGAATACTTGTTCAGTGCATCATCTGTCTCAGTTACCTCATATCCAGAATGATTACTGAACTCACAGATCTAATAACCAATGAACAGTGAGAAAAGAATATTTAGAATAAAAACCAGAGATTTTGTTTTAATTACATCACATCATAGAAGCACTGAATATCATCAGTTGGAAGAAATTCACAGACATCATTGACTCCAACTCCTGGCTCCACTCAGGACCACTCAAAAATCAAACCATATGTCTGAGAACATTGTCCAAATGCTTCATTAACTCTGGAAGGCTTGGTTCCATGACCACATCCCTAGGGAGCCTGTTCCAGTGCCCAACCACGCTCTCAGTGAAGAACCTTTTTCTAACATCCAGCCTGACCCTGCCCTGTCACAGCTTCATGCCATTCCCATAGGTCCTATTAGTGGTCACCAGAGAGAAGAGATCAGCACCTGCTTGCTCCTCCACTGGCTCTTGTGAGGAAGCTATAGGCTGCCATGAGGTCTCCTCTTCTGTAGACAGAACAAACAAAGTGATTTCAGCTGCTCCTCATACATCTTGCCCTCTAGACACTTTCCCATCTTTGTAGGACTTCTTTGGACACTCTCTGGCAGTTTTATGTCCTTTTTATATGGTGGCACCCAAAACTGCACACACTACTTGAGGTGAGGCCACACCAGTGCAGAACAGAGCAGGACTATCAAGTCCCTCAACCTGCTAGCAATGCTGTGTTTGATGCACTGCACGAGAAAGTCAACCTGTATGTCTGCTGTCTGTATGAAGAAGACATAATTGCTGAAGATTTAGGGTCATGATGATCCAATTTTTGGGCCCTTTGGAGCACCTTTGGCTGTGGAATGAATATCTCTGTTCTTAAGCTCACCTGATTTAGAAATTGCAGGATTCAATTTCAGTAGGATATACAAAGCATAACAGAATACTTAGTAGCTACAGAACTGTAAGTGCTGTTTTACAAATGTTTTACAGCATTTTGTAAAACAGTACATCTAAAAGGAGACAAAGCATCAGAAATAACAATATCCTGTGTAAGCCAAGAAAGCATACTTTTATTCTGAGGACAATTTGTGGCTGCATTTAGTAAAGAAAACCAAACAGTGAGTGCAAAGTTTATTCTCAGTGGAAAATTTCCTAAACAATGCTACACAGATAATGACATTCAGTGACAATGTATTGCATAGATGTTAACCTTCAGTGAAGAAAAAAGATTCCTGGATGTATTTGGGCCTTCTAAGACTGCGTTGCTTAGACACTCATGGAAATCGTGGTGAATTTTATTTATTTACTTATTTTGTTGTTTTGCAAAAGGGATATTCATGTGTGGAATCAAAACTTTAGAAGAGAATGTTCTATCCTGATTTAGAAGTTGATTGGAGTCTCTGTTGCAGTGAACTTGGCAACATCATCTCCAACTGGCCCAGGAGAGTCTCCCCGAGCCTCCATTCTGCTGAGATCTCATGCCCAGCTGGCCTCTGGTCCCCTAAGATCATCCAGAACATGGCCTTAAAACTATATGAAAACATAACATCTCTTGGCTATCTTAAGCGTGTGCTTATGTGACCATTTCTGCATCTGCAGCAGTGTTGTTTGTTTGTTTGTTTGTTTGTTTTTATCAGATAAGGATCTTCAGCAAAACATCTAAGCATACACATTGTGCCTATAGTTATAATTCTGGTGTGGCTCAGTGTAAGTTCATTATGGTTGAGACTTATTTCCTGAATGGGAATAATTTATCAGAGATAACGCTCATCAAGTCTTTAGATGGAGTTTCAGACATAAAAGGACGTAAAAGGAATGTGGAAAAATAGATAACTTTTTGGCAAAATTTCCAGATAATGCATTTTTGGGTTAGATGAACAGTATGGAATGGTAATTTCAGTTAGTTTTAAAATGAATGAAATCAAAATTGGTTTGGAATAAATTTATATAATTTTTTTATACCTAGGTGTTGACATAATAATTTGCTTTGTGGTAGAACCTAAAAATGCTAGTGCTAAGTAGAGCACCCTCAAAGAAAGCAACGTTTAACATATTTAAAGATTCTCTAAGAAAGGTAACCAAGATCTACAAATTCATTACATCCAGTACATCCAGTGTGATATCCAGTATAAAAACAAACAAACAAGCAAAAGCATTACTTTTGTTTCAATAAATTGTACGGTAAACTGAGATACATACATAATGCTCTCTTTTGAGATGTCAGGACCGACATTTCCAAGATGTACTCACATGAGATTGTAATAATTATTCTCCAGCATAGTTTTGCCATGTTATACAGGAAGGGTTTTATTGCATTTTATTGAACACTATACAACACTGCTTATAAAACATGCTTTTATATCAGTTTCCAAAGGTAAATGGCATATTTTGCTTTCAAAATGTTTATTTTTCAAAAATTTTCAAACCTGATAAAAAATGCCTTATATGTTAGGGAATTTCTGATTACAGCCTCTTAAGACAAATACAATATCCTTCTGGGGTTCCAATTCTGTTTGATTCATAACAAAAACAAAAACAATCTTCATTTTGTTACTTCTCTAATAAAGAATGGATCAGGCTATTGATTACTGAGAACGACAGTTGTGCTTCATGCCCGATTTTTCACAGACAATAAAAAACATTTCTGTCACACAAGTCATTACAATAGCTTTGCAGTAGTTTTACTGACAGAAAAAAAAAGCCTAAACGATAATAACAATCATAAAACAAGCCTAGCCTTTTCCTCCTTTAAAAACACACAGAATGACACAGACATAGAATGGTTGAGATTGGAAGGGACCTTTGGAGATCACCGAGTCCAAATCCCTGCCAAGCAGGGTCACTTAGTGCAGGTTGCACAGGATTGCATCCAGGTGGATTTTGAATATCTCCAGAGAAGGAGACTCAACAACATCTTTGTGAAAAAAACAGAATTGCTTTTTACGTAAATGCTAGTAGCTATTCAGAACACCTGCCTTACATTAATCTCACTGACTTTGATGGGATTGTTAAAATGTTTGAGGTTTTTAAAGGTCACTTGAGTAGGTTTGGGACTACATTTACTCCAAGTAAGAAGAACATAGGCTTCTTTCTTCTAGTGTGATTCTTGGCATCATTCCCCAAAGGGACAGAATGCTCTCCTGTTGACATATGGGATTTTGCTCTGGTAAATCATGTAAACCCTTGAAAGCCCCAGCTTATCCACCAGTAGCTGAAGGACCTGCACAGACTGTGTCATGCACTTTTATGTTCCCTTATTCCAATGCTTTTGTTGCCACAAGACAGTGCGCTCTTTAATTGAATGCCTGTTGGTGGCTGATGAACCTAGACCTCATGTCCTACACTGGTAGGATGGGATACAAACTGATGTTAAATTCAATCCTGTATAACTTGTATGGAGAGGGAATGAGAGTGATGAGAAAAAGGGCATATTAAACATCACTTCTGATGTGTATGTAAATCACCAAAATATCAAAATTTCTGCAAAATCACTTTTTATTTTCCTCAGTTTCTCATTTCTTTACTTTTCATTTCTAGTAAGAAAACAGACTTCTGAAAGCAGCAGTAAACATGATTTCTTTCCCTAGCATTATCTCCCTTTTCAAAATTCCTACCACACTACATCATCCCAACCTACCCTCTGCCTTCTTCTAATATGTTCCCACCCACAACTCTTACTGTTACCTTCTTAGGTTTTCTGTGCTAAGTTACTGACAAGTGCAAAATGAGAGGAAGAAGACTTTATGTTTTGTGTTCGATGAAAAGTAAGAAGGTGTGTGTGAGGGGAGTGCAATTTGTTTGCTTCAAGGCCAAAGACAGCTCTCAGAGGTCTTGTATAAAAAACATGCTTGACACTGTCAAAGTCAAAGCACAGGATTCTGAGGGAAATTTGCATCTGAGTTTGCATGCCATTCACCCAAAACTACTTTCTTCATCAGAAGAGATGCCAGAAGACCTAAGAAGAAATGCTTCCAGAAAAGGTATTCCATAAAAAAAGAAATAGGAAAAAAAAAGAAAAAAAAAGAAAAAGTTTTGAAAGTGAGCATTAAGCAACTATTCTCGATAACGTACTATGTTGAATAGACAAAAAAGAGAATCAGGCATGCACAGACTTTAGCCTGCAGACAGCCTCAAAAGAAAAAGTTATGCCTTTGTGTTCCTAGACATATACATGCACTTCATTGCCTTTAAAATAAAAAAGTAAATAAAATTGTCATTTTTTTTTCTGAACTCCTCATCTCAGCTTTTTTCTCTTTACTTTTAAATTTAATTGTAAATAGAATCTCTCTTAGATGCTACATACTCTTCTGTAGGAAAACACAAGGGAAAAAAGATGTTCTTAATTATTTATTTTTGGTGAAGTTTTATAGAAGAGTGTAAATTCAACACTTGGTACTCCATACCAAGAGGGAATGGAGTTTGCTGAAAAAGATTCCTCTTTCTCTAGCATCATTCTCCTTTTCTGAGGGTAAAAAGGTGGCAGGATCAGGTATTTGGTGCCAGAGATTGGACATTAATATGCAACTATGTTAGTATATCTATTGTGAATAACAGCTGTAGTATTGCTTACAATAAAGACAATATATTTGAAGGGACTAATAAGGAGGAAAATTATGACCTATACAACATAAGCATGTTTTTTTCTCTTCGTCTATCACAAAGATATGGGTATGCACCAAATATAATTTTTTTAGTAGCATATACTTATATATTTGAAACCTTAAAATTTTCCAGGTTTGAGATTAATATTTCTAATTGAGAGTATCTGCTAAACATACTTATTTCTTTCTCCAGTGAATGCAATACATATTGCAATAAACTGAATAGTGTTATTGAACTATATGTACTCTTACCCAGTTTTATTAATCTTCATACGTTGAGAAGTCTCCAGCTAGCAATTCACCTCTTAATGAGGCACTGACACAAGCAAGCCATGTACTACTAAAAGAGCAAGAATTAAATGTATTATATCATACATTTCTTTTATACAGTCAAATAGATAAGAGTTTGACATGTGGAGAAGATATTCAGATTACAAAAAAAGTTGTAAAACAAGCCTCACAAAAAATAGCAATGGAATTTTAAAAAGCACTTGCTGAAAAATGATTTGTATCTATGAAACTATTTAGCTGGTCATATTACCATACCAAACATATATATATATATACATTAATTTTCAAAAGCTTAAAAAAATATCTCAAATTAACCTCCTCTAAAACTCTAATGACATTACCCAAATGCTTCTTTGTATTTTGGTAACATTTAAAGACTGTATTTCTCTATTTCTCTCTTTTTGTTGTTGTAGTCTATCAGTGATTGTGACTGATCAGTGT
This sequence comes from Anser brachyrhynchus, assembly GCF_964034855.1. Classification (NCBI taxonomy): domain Eukaryota; kingdom Metazoa; phylum Chordata; class Aves; order Anseriformes; family Anatidae; genus Anser; species Anser brachyrhynchus. The sequence continues at coordinate 97,359,862 of NC_137696.1, read as the reverse complement.
GGAATGCAGTTCAAAAAGAACAGGTATATTTGATGCTAGGAGATAAACCTAATTAATCTGAGGAATTTACCAAATTTAGCACTGAAAACAAAAACAAAACAAAACAAACAAATAAACAAACAAAAAACACACAGACGACTGCCCTGAAAAAGAGCTATCCACAACAGAGCTTGCCAGACCTTGGTAATGGTATTCACTAATATTCTCACTAACAGTCTCTGTAATATTGGACATTTCTCTTGAAAATCAAAAAGGGCAGTCATTAGGTAATAGTTTCCATGAATCGGTACTGCTATCTGATGAGGCAAATATAAACTTTCTAGCTACAAATAACTTCAGAAGGAAGAAAACTCTCACATAGGAGTTACTAAATGTGGTTCTCTAATACAACATTTTCTTTCCCAGGAAAACAGCATAAGCTTTCTACTGAATTTCTACTGATGAACCTCAGGATTGAGCTTCATTGGGCTTGCTCTATATGATTATTATTTATTTATTTGTTTTATTTTCCTGCAGCTTTGTTTTACCTAATTTAGCTCTGACAACAATTTCTCCAGATGACCTTTTTTTTTTTTTTTTTGGCTAATGTATTTTACTTTTGTTGTCTTTGCATGTTACAACCACATGTATTAGTAAAGATATAAAAACAAGCTCAAGTAGATCTTACAGTAAAGAAGACACTATGACACCATCAATGTGAACACCATATTCCAGATGATGACAACTCAATGTAATATCCCTGAAGAAAGCACCAACTTTAGGATCCAGAACAGAAGGAGAAAGGTGAGCCTAACACCAGGAAAAAGGATAGAAACTAGGAACTGTGCATATATAATTGTATTAACTATATTACTATCCTGGGTTACATCGAAAGAAGCATGGCCAGCAAGTTGAGGGAAGTGATTCTCTCCCTCTGCTTTCATAAGACCCTACCCGGAGTCCTGTGTTCACCTCAGGCTGAGAAAGTTGGGATTGTTCAGCCTCGAGAAGAGAAGACTCCAGGAACACCTTATAGTAGCCTTCCAGTACCTAAAGGGGGGATGCAAGAAAGCTGGGGAGGCACTCTTGTCAGGGAATGTAGTGGTAGGACAAGGGATAATGTTATTAAACTAAAAGAGGGGAGATTTAGAACAGATATTAGGAAAAAATTCTTTACACAGAGGGTGGTGAGTTAGTAGAACAGGCTGTTTAGAGAACAGGGTGCCCCATCCCTGGAAGTGTTTAAGGCCAGGTTCGATGGGGCTTTGAGCATCCTGATCTACTGGAAAGTGTCCCTTCCCATGGCAGTGGGATAGAACTAGATGATCTTTAAGGTCCCTTCCAATCCAAACCATTCCATGATTCTGTGATTGTCCTTTCTTTTTCTGCAGTAGTTAGATCTGAGCTAATAATGATTAGAAGATTAATGCTAAGATTTCAGATATACTAACAATAAGTTATTGGGTTTCTATGTGTATATAAGGTGTCTTTTGTCCATATATGAGATTTTGAATTTACACTACAGACAGTCTTTTAAAGTCTACTACTAGGGCTATAATCATAAACAATCTGACATTTATTACAGAATGCTTGTATATTGCTACATCAATCTGTTTAAGTGAGGATTAATTAAAGGTTGTTCAATATATCTAAATACCTGATAGTTGAAGGATGTGTAAAGATACAAAATGGAAAGCTGTACAGAGAGAAAGAAAGAAAGTTAGATAAGAATAATAAATCAAAGTTGTGAATTAAACTGTAATCTATGTACAGTTATTTAAAATCCTTGAAGCTTAGATGAGTTTGAGATATATAATTCTCAGATCTTAGATCAGATAGTTGACCCTTAGGTATCTGATGGAAAAATGTCTTTGAAGATATTAATGATAAACTGCTTAAGCAAATATGAAGATTTTTAAGGTTCCATTGGTCTAACGTGCAACAGCATTTCTTCTCATCACTTTTAATCAGTGCCAAATAATATCTACATACACAGTCTCTCTGTACACCAGATACACTAAATGCAAGTTGCCAGACGAATGAAAGAAGACACTTGGAAACACACACAATTGTATGCTCAAATTTATTCTGAGTGCCTGCTGTTGACAGCAATAGAGCTCATTATTATTAAGATGTAAGTTTTCTAACAATGGCATTCATACCAGGCTTGCACTACAGAGACAATGTGTGTTGCAAGACAAGTATCAGCAATGATTCTTTGATGTTTTTGACTCTTTGACTTTTCCTTGAAAGGTCAAATGCATCAATATAAACTTTATTGAAAAAAAAAAAAAAGAAAAAAAAAAGAAAAAAAAAAGAAGTCTCCTACACATTGCTACATACATAGAACTAACACTTTTCCATACTTTTGTATAAATTGTTGTGTAAAAGGTGGTTATTTTGATTGAGAACAAACAAACAAACAACTGAGTAACTGTTTTATGATTGTTATTTGAAGCCATTACAAGTCTGTCTAATAGAAGTTTTAAACATTGACCTATATTTGACTTTTAAAAGGTAAAATGCTAAAATTTTTAGCACTGCAAGATGAAAAACAATTTTCAAGTAATGTATTCTTTTAATTTAATCTGGTCAGGTCTTAATATTTATATATGTGATTCCAAGTAATGATTATATACTATTAACTTAAACCATATTTCTCAGATATCCTATTTCAGAATACATACACAAGGTCACTTCCCTAATATCTAAGTCTAATAAATATGTCAGTACTAATTTTTGAATTTTCCCCTAGCTGCAAATGTTATTAGCTTTTTAGCATAAATAGTTTCTGCATGTGATGAAAGAAGCCAGACTAATTCTGAAATGAGACTATTGAATTTTTTCTCAGTAATTGGCATAATAAATTTTTAAATACTATCTAATTCTGAAACATCTGTGGAAACTCCTTTTACAAAAAGATTTCTTCCTTCAAGCTTTGGAACCAGGCATAGTACAAAATATTGTTTCTCACAAAGTGATAGTTCTAATAGTTTATTTATGGAAGGAATCAAAGTTATAGTTGGAATACAGTGAATTACTAGCACTGTTGGATCTTGTGTCAGTGAAACAGAGCATGTAATACTTGCATATGTCAATGAAACACTTTGGATCAATTTGAAGTTTTTTTCAAACAGTGAAAAATTGCTTGCACATCTGTAGAGTTTCTTCTCCCAGCTTTGTTTTTATGCTGTCCCAGTCTAAACCATAACATTCATAATATTTAAACTTTATTTAAGCTGATTTGTAATGGCTTAAGAAGGCAGCAGGCATCCAGTCATTTCCAAATTTTAGAAGAAATCTCTTTGTGCCCCAAAGTCATGACAAAGATCTAACTGCAGAGGCACTGATATCTCATTCAGCGTATGCATTTCAGGCCTTTCCCCTGTATTGGAATCATCCTAAAGTCACATCAGTGCAACACCAAATAATTTGGACTTCTATGTGGCTTACAGAAAATGAGAAAATCTAGAGCATTTTATGCAGTCACAAACCAATACTGACTTTCACTGACATTAATCGTTCATTGCTTGTCATGACATTTTATCATGTGTTCTTCTCCCCTATGTGATAATCCACGGTTATTGTACAGCAAACCAAAATTACTCGACTGTTTGAATATTCATTACACCATGCTGTTCAAAGCAACTGTTACATAGAAAAATAAGATAAATTAAACCATTGATTAAGCAGTCTGTTTAAGTGATATGTTATTAAAGATCAGATGGTAGTACATCCATTACTTAAGACTACCTGCAGTAATTCCAAGTGTAGAAATACAGACATTGAATACACAAAATTTCTGGCCTGTCCTTTGATAAACATTGGAAAATATCAATCTTACAATGCAAATTTGCTTTGCAAAAGCACAGGATAATTGTTGACCTTCTGTAGTTGTGTCAGTCATATAGTATTAGTGCAGTCATCTAGCACTGACATCACCAGTTGCACAAAACAACTGCTTCCAGTGACTTTCCTCAGATGGTGGTTTAAGTGGGTCCCAATTGAAACTGAAACCTTGGCTAGAGCTCCTATACTTTGACCATGTTGAACTTTCTTTTGCTCTTACCTTGAAAATTCCTCTTTTGTACCATGAACATGAAAATTACCAATATTTTATTCAAGTGATTTACATTTGTTTTGCACATTAAGGATTCTTTCTAATATCTACATGTTTTTACAATAACATTTCATACAGCCATTTAACTCTATCTTAACGTTACAGTGTTCCTTTTTAAAGAGAGAGCTTTTCTCACAGGTGAGCTCAGCTCAACACTTTTACCACACTTGTGTTCATCATATTACTCTAGGGCTGCAGTATCCTCAGTCAGAAAGAAACATGTTACTAATGGAGTACTTTTAATACACTCTCTACTGAACACAGGCATGTGATTCAAAAATAAGTTGGAAACTGTAGTGTGACAAAGCAGTCCTATGGTCCTTACTAACAGAAATTTTCCCTCCATCAGCCTGATTTTAATATCTTGACAGTGTTCGGAAAATGAAAAAAAAAAAAAAAGCCGCAACTGCAACTCAGTAGGCAATATACCCAATCATGTGGAGTAAATGCAAGCCAGAACTACCCACTTTATTGTTGGATTTAATGCATAATTGTTTGAAGCACCATATTTTGACAGGCTCTCATGATGGTATATTTAAAGCAAAGATCTTCCAAATGCTACAGTACATTTATTTTAGGGCCAACGCAAAGCAGTTTATTATAATGTTCATAGCTATAGCTGCTCAAGTGGGAGAGAAAAATTGCCCAAGTATTAAGGACTCTTTCTGAACATCGTGTGGACATAGAGGCCACTTGTTTAGGTCAGGCACAATATAATCTAAGTCTGTCAGCTTGTTGCTTCCTTCTGTGGGGAAGCAGCATCATTCCCCTAAGTTCTGGGTACTATAAAAAGGAATCTGCATCTAACCTTATGTCCTTCTCCCACAAAGTATATAAGGCAGGTTCAGATTCTAAGTGATGGAATCAGGTGGCTGAAAATAATTTTTCTTTGGGCTAAACTGGAGACCAATTAGATTAATCTGGAGAAGGAACTAAATATGGCTCTTCAGGTTAAGAGGTCAAAAAATCCTGATTGTGACCTCAGAAAAGTCACTTAAGCTTTCTGAGCCTCAGATTTTCCAATTATTTCCACTGTCATCAGTTCTGTACATTTAATATAACAGCAAAGGATGATAATATTTCACTGAGGAGTTCAGAGTTTTAAATAATTAATGTTAGCAAACTTGTGAACTCATCAAGGAGGAAAGAAGTTTATCAGTCAGAATCTCATAGAATGACATTTCTAGCACATTATGAAGCCTGCTTTTTCCTTTGAGGGAGATTACTAAATAGCAACTGGTTATTGGAAAAATGTATTGTTCTTAGAGGACCCAGCTGGAAATGTGGTTGTTGGTGTTTTTTGGTGGTGGTGGTATTTTTTTGTTTGTTTTTGTTTTTATTTTTCCCATGTGCAGCTGAAAGTTTTATGTTCAAAATTACAATTTTATATGTATATATATATTATTATTTTTGTGTGTGTAATACTTTTTAATTTGAGTAACAACAAGAAAGATAGTTGGTATACATGCGTATTCATCTGCATTTTTATAGCTGGTCTGTGTTTTAGTTTGTTAAGTACTGTGTTGTACACAAATGGATCACATGTAGATAGCAAGAGGAAAATTAGAAAAAAAAAAAAAGAGTTAAACAGTAGGTGCAGGTTTGTCCACTGTGTTTATTTGTAATCTTTGAAAGAATCACCTCACCATATTTTGTATATGCAGTTTCCTATTCTGGGCACTATACTTCCTAATTTTTGTCACTCAGATGGTGACTAATGCACAGACCTTTCTGATTTCATATGTTATTTAAAAACAGTTTTTCAAGGAAAATATTAATGTTCTTCGTGATGTTCTATTAAGCATGTAAACACAAAATATTTTGAATGAACCTCAGTGTTTGATTCTAGATACTTTACATAAGATCTCTTTTAAATATTTTTCAGATTCAAGGGTAAAAAATAAACAGAAATTTATCAAATGGATTTTTTTTATAATAACATAATTTTAGAAATGTAATATTGGTATTTTTAGATTTTCTTAGCTTTTAAAAAAGCCTTTTCAGTATTTTCCATGGGAAAAAGCATTAAATAAAAATGAAGGAAATATAGGAAATGAAAAGGGGAAAAATCAGAAAAAGAAAATTCATTAATTTACTATTTTTTGTTTGCCTTTTTCCTTTTTACAAATATATTCATTAAAAATCAGATTTAAAAATTTTTGGATACTAGTGTATTATTTTATAATCCTTTGTTGGCTTTAATAACCTAATAGGTTTTCTCAGCACCTTGAAAATATATTTATTATACATGAAGACTGTACCAGCCAAGGTTTCTCAGACAGCTGGAGAATTTGCATAAAATTACCAGGGCTATGGAGCAGTACTAAAATTGTCACCTGTCTTATTGAGGGTACCTGCTACACATTGTTAGCAATGGAATATATAATAAACCTTAAGGATGCGTTGCAAACTGCTTATATAGGCAGGTTAGGCTAAGCTTCTGGGATTTTTTTTTTTTTTTCTTGTTTTTTATTTTTTCTTCTTTTTCTCCTAGTATTCCTGTAATGAATGATACCATTCCTCTAAAACAGAAAATCCCAAAAACTTAACATAATTATAGTATGTCTGCTTTAGTAAGTAGACTGCACAAAATATTCCTAACTGAACTGAAAATCAAAATTTATATATTCTGGAATACTAGATTATTATATAGATGCTGATCTAAAAGTTAAAAAAAAAAAAAAAAGTCGTGACATTTGGGATTTTTGTTTTGTTTTATTTACAATTTTAATCAGTGGATGCTCTGCAATTACATGCAGTATTTCAAAGTTACATTAACCCCTACAAACATTTATTATGTTACTTTGGAATGGATATGAGTCACCCATCATCAAGTCAGATATTTCTGTGTAAGAAACAACTCTACCCACTATATTCCTTGAAGTTATAAAAGGAATCAGACATATTTGCTATGAGAACAAGAATTACTCCTCTCTGCATTTGAAAGAGCATGAATTTTAAAGCAATCGTAATCATAAAATAGTTTCAGTACTATTTATAAAGCTCAAAATGAATATTTATAGACTGATGTTTTTGACCAACATATTCCCATCAGCCTATGTGGTATGGGGCTGTTATGGTTGAAGGGAAATTGGTATGCTAACAGGAAATAATAAAAGACACCTCAAATCTTGCTTTAAATGTCCTTCTGAGACCTGATTCTGAGACTGACTGTAAGACAGTGGAAAACAGAAAAACTATAATGGACATCAATACTTCCTTGAAGCAAACAACAGTTTCTTCCTTAAACACGTCAATTTGCATCAACTGCGCATTTACTTTTTAGGCATTGAAAAAACATTTGGTAAAAGTAAGCAAACAACAGTTATAACACCTCCTTCCAGAAATATTTGCTATTCAACCGAGGAAACTGTCTACCTAATATGGGATACTCCCAAAACAGATCATTCCCTACTGTAGGTAAATAAATTTACCTACAATAAATTTAAATAAATACATAAATCTAAATTTAAATTTATAAATTTAAATAATTTTACCGGGAATTGAATGGTTGTTCTCCCAATTAAAATAACTGCAATAATGTACATGAATATGTTAACCCCAACAGCTATTCTGCATTAGGGATAGAAAAAAGGTAAAACAAGTGTAGGTATCTGCCTATACTTCTATTTTTGTGACTCTCATTGGATCTTTCCACCAAGATCATATCTGGAAGAAAAACAATTCAGTGAAAAAAAACTTGGCAGGACCATTATGGCTTGTAGAAGAGGTAATACTACCCTTCTATTCACAGCCAAGCAGCAGACAGCAACATTTCTGGTCTGTTTATAAACACATCAGAGACAGGCAAGATGCAGGAAGATTTTCTGGATCCATTTTTGCAGGGCTGTGGTGACCCTCCTTGCCCACAGACAGAAATAAGTGTGAGCCATACTCAGTCTGTGGATTCTTGCTGCAAAATTCAGTTTCATTAGTATTCATTATTCTGACTTGACAGTGTGAATTGGGCAGTTGAGAGAATTCAGCTGTTTATCAACAGGTAAAATAGGATTATATAATCCATGGAGAAACTATCCAACTGCTTGAAAACAAAGCCAATAATCACTTTTTTTGTTGTTCTATTTACTGTATCTATTTTTTTGTCAGTTTAGTTACTTGCAATCAACTATTATCTTCTATCAAAGTACATTAATTCTGGAAGTGTGAATAATTTTCAAGTAAAATGGTTAATTTTCAAATACAATGGGTGATGAGAGAGGTGTCTAAATGAAAACAAGTCAAAAAAATACATTTTTCTCCATATTTTTCTAATATATGCTGCACTATCATGCCATACAGTCTCAGCAGTCCCTTAAAAGTTCATTATCCTCAGAACAGACACAAACAACTGAATAGTGGCTGATAAACAAAGCCATTAGCCCAATTTTTCCATTTACTTTGGGGATTCAGAAACAGGTGTTGTAAAATGAACCTTCATTAAACTGCTGCTTGTTTCATTTCCAGTATCACTATGCACAACAATCCTTTATTTCAGAATTGACTATGACAGTATCACACAATTTGGTATAATCTAGTGAATAAGTAACCATCTCCTTTGAAAAACTTCAGTCTAAAATAGAACACACATGATAACTAGTCAGTGTTAACACTGCATGAGCCTCGTTAGATTCTGATGTCTTTTAGTAGTGTTTTGTTCACAATTTCCAAATAGCATCCAGAAATATCAGTGATACTGCTTCGTCTACTTTATTGAAAGTTAGAGCTGATACACGTGCATATTTTCATGCTTTTCTGTTGACCATGATTTTTCATTTTCTACAAGATATCCAATAGGAAGTAAAAATCTCCTTGCAAGAGATGGAGGATATAGACTATATGAATGCAGGGTATAGACTATATGAAAAAAAAGTATGCATATATTTTAAGGAAAGCCTATGTTATTTCTTAATATTATTATAATATTATTATTTCTTCTTATTTCTTGTTATTTCTTAAATTTGTGGTTCTCCATTTTTGATGATAATATTTTGTTTAACAGTGCCTGTAGTGACAAGAAATTACAATAATTTAGTTTGGACAATCCATTATTAGATTTTTCACTAAAAGATCATTTTATGACACTGTTCAAAAGACTTGGGAACAAGACCAGTAAAGATTTATTTTAGTGAAAAGAAGTTGAAAGAACTTCCTATTAAGTACTCCAGTAAATGATTTATAATAATGATTTTAAATAATTTCTAGACTGTTGATGTTGGCAACAACCACTTTACTTACAGTTTGTTTTGAATCAATGCAGTTGGTTATACTGGGAGAAAGTCAAAGTATTATGAAAACTCTTTTTTTTTTTTTTTTTTTTGAGATTATAAAATATATATAATATCATCCCCAAATTTTCTCAGTAGAAAACCATAAATTTGGGTTTTAAAACAATATTATTAATTAAAATAACTATTTTGTGACTTTGGGTGTGTATTCTCTGATATGGAAAAGAATGGGAAAATATCTTTCAAATTTCTGTAGGTAACAAACTTTGTAAGACCACCCTGTGAATATTCAAGGCAGATTAATATGACTGCATAGAAAAAGGCCAGTGACAGTGTTTCTAAGCATAACTGGTAGCCATTTGTGAACGACTGTGCCCTTTTTTTGCCTCTCCAGCTATAGTGAGCCTTAAGTGGGTTCATGTACCCCAGATCTTCTGTTCGGAGGTTAGAGACAGCCCTACTATTTACATTTCACTTCATCCTGGTATATCTTCAGGATATCTTCATGTTACTTTTGCCATCTGTTGGTCCTCATGAAGTTATTTTATTGCCTACCAATCTCAGAAATAAGAAAGGACTTGATCACACTAACTCCATGTTACTGAGAAAGCAACATTTACCACTATCCTTTTAGCTGTCAGAAGTAGCTAAATCTATTTGTTATGATACACTGAGAACTACTGATGTAGAAAGTTACACAATAGCTTTCAGCAGAGAGCATAAAATAAGGTAAGAATCAGTAGTTTGTGTCAACTCTTATTAATACAGGTAATGCTCTACTGCTGAAGGCGTCCTGCCTATGGCAGAAGATACCATGATATAATTGCAGATGCTGGCTGCATACGATTGATTTTTATTCAACTAAACGTTGAAAGTGAAAAGGGTGAGAAAAACCTCAGGCAGAAAGAACAAAAGAATTGATTTATACAAAAAATATACATAAATATGAAATCCATATTGGATTAAACATTTGATCTGACCACAAATAAATACTATACTAGATGTAGGATAATTTGCACTCCAATGTTAACCTCAAGTTAACACAGTACATCAGGGGACCCTTTCTATTCTGAAGAATTTTAACAGTTCTTCTACCCTGAAGTTTCTTATTTCCTCTAAATCTATCTTGACAATAAGTGGGATGATAGCTGCTGACAACCTAATAATGGCCAAAAATGCATTTCTTATTAATTGTTATCTTTTCATTCACAGCTGTTAGGTTTATAGAAAACATTGCACTCAGAATCTTGCTATAGGCAAAAATGAACAACAAAAAAAATTGAGTTAAGAATTTATTTTTTGGCCAGTTACTGTTTTTATAATCTCATCAAAATGCAAATAATGGTTATTGCTGGTCCAGTTACACTAACACTCACGGTTAATATTAGTGCAATAAGCCTCAAGAAAACAAAGGTTAAAACTCTAACACCAAAGTCGATACAAAACAAAATAAACAAAAAATCCCTTCTTAGCATTTACTCATTTTCTATAACTATTTCTATACTCATTTCTGTATTTATATCTTTTATGATTTTCTAATTAGATAACGGTTCAGGGTTTCCTACCATCTACATCTTAGGTTATTCTACCATATCCTTCACAGGTATGATGAACAGACTAAACAGATATTAGCTGTAATTCATTAATATGATCATCTGAATATTAGATATATTTTAAAATGTTACAAATATCTTAATGACTATTCCAGCTATCCCAAAACCTAATCGACACAACTGCCATTAGCAACTATTAGTAACAATTAGTAGTTATTTATAAACAAAAGGGTATGTGGAAGGAGAATGTCTGCTCCCTTAAGGGTGTCAAGAACCTTTTTCAATCAATGCAAGAAATCAGTCTAGATTAATTGTTCTACTTCCCAACCTTAACCATTGTGTGATTCTGTGAATTTAGGTGTCTTTAGTAAAGCTTTCTTGTTTAAATTCCTATTTTAAAAATGGAGATCTAGTAAAAACCATTTTATGTCTCAGATTTACCATAGACTTCTATAGCCTCTAGATTGCCTCCTAGACAGACTGTTGGAAGCCAAGTGGGACAATGCAACCAAATTCAAAAGGCAAGAGGTGTTATTTATTATTGTTTAAGCTGTTGAGTCTCACTTTCATGTCTTGATCTTTGGTCTGTACTATCTCTAAGAGGACTATAAAACACACACATTTAGTCAGCCGTATGTGTCTTGATCTCAGATGGAATCCTGTTCTTGTTTTAAAATCACTTTTGTGATTGAGAAAACATGGAGCAGTATTTGCCAGGACAGTGTTTTAACTACCACAGTAGAATATATTCAAAAGACTTTTAAAATTATTTGTGCTAATGTATTTCACAAGCACTAGTGCACAAAGTCCACGAGACACATCTCTCCATTTTTTCAATGATTTCTGTACATGGGATATGAACACAGAGGTATTATATAGAAGGTACAATACAGTCTGTCAAATTGTCAGACTAGAATATATATGCTACGATACCATACACATTATTTCACAGGGCAGCCTTACACAAAGGTAGGATTCAAATCTTTTAGTTTCAGAAAAAGTAATAGAATTTGAACCTGCTTCCAAGACCAGGAAGATTATCCAGTCAATTAAATTGTTAGACTAAAGGGTTAATTCTAGAAACTAAGATTTTGAGACTAAGACAAAAACAAAAGAAAACAAAACAGTTAAAACCACGCAGGAGATAAAGCCTGAGCTTTTTAATATTTCAAAGACTATAGAAATGTATTTTTCAGTGAATAACCCATTTATCCAAAAAATGACTCATCCCTATTCAGATTCAACTGTGGGTTAGTAGTTTTGAATTCTTAACTAATAATTTATTTTAAACAAGCTTGAGGATTGTTGTTTTGTTGTAGTTTATGTTATTTTTCTCTTGCTACTGATAGATGTTTTCCTTCAAAGGAATTATTTTTATTGTGTGATTTTCTGATTTTCCTGTTGTTTAGTATTTTTACACTAAGATGAACTTATCAAACTGTGTGTGGTGTACAGCATGTGGTCAAGAACTGCTTTAGTCCATTCATCGGAAGGAAACATTTCCTTCTCATCTTCATGTGTCATCCCATCCCAGAGCTCATATTTTTTTGGATAACTTGTCTTTCTTGGGTAACATGCCTGGATATGTTATGAAGCACTTATGCTACTCAGGGGTTCCCCTAGGTATCATGATGTCAAAACTGTACAAAGTGTAGGCTTTTCCCAAGCCAAGGACCATCACAGTGACTTTTTAGCCTGTGGATTAATTTCTTTTTTTTAATGATACATTGCATATCTTTGCGAGTAACTTCTCTATTTCACACTTAATTTCCTTCACAACCCTCAGATGAATATTATTTAGTTTTAGTGATTTACTACACTTAATTTTTTAAAGTTACTCTATAACTTCCTCCTTGGAGGCTATCATTTTGTTAAGGCCATAGTATAATTTCCCATGAAAAGTGCCCTTGGAAGAGTGATTTCCCTATAGCCCTTGATAGTGAAGACAGATACAAAAAATTAATTTAACTCCGCTTCTATTTTATCCTAATTGCTCCCCTCATTCCTTAGTCCAATATATTTAATGTCACGTATGCAATCTTCTGCCACTTTAAATGTGCTGCATGAAGTTTTTTTTTTTAAAATTTGTATTGATATATCTGCTGTGCCTTGTAATGCCTGCTATGGAAAGGTACAGAGTAATCTTGATGTTTTTTGGCAGAATATTTGTGTCTTCTCTGTGACTTTGCATTCTGCATAGTCACTTACATCCTTCTAAGGAGGGTAAAACACTACATAATAATAATGGTAGCATTTTATTACCTCTACTGCATGGATGTAAATAATGGTGTGGAGCAAAGCAGAAGAAACAGATGCCTGTTGTTGATGAATTAAAACCACATGGATAAATATAAGTAAGCTTGAGTACTAATGATCCTTGACTAAATGGGTGAAATACACTTCAGGATTTCTTCTTTCACAAAGCCCTTGCTAGGTCACTGCTAAGGACAGTTTCTTCAAAGTGTATTCAGTGGAGAGACAGTAAAACCTTCTTAATGCTTTCATATTGACTTTTTTTTTTAACTTGACTCTTTTCTTAAGAGTACTGCAAGGTGAGAGGAACAGTGGAGGCTGATGAATGAGGAATGATGTATTAATTAATATTAAATCCTTTCATTCTACAGTCAATACTTTTGTCCCTGGTCTGTTGTTGCTTCACCATGAAACAGGCAGCCAGAAGAAATCTGTTGCTTCACTTGCAATGATGCCTTATAGACAAGACAGCTGATAGAGATTATAGCCCAGTCAATATGATTTTTCCCTTGTCAGAGGGAGACTCCATCTGTCTGGAGCTCAGCTTGGCATTAGCTTGAGCTGCGTTTTGCTGATTCAACCCCTGCACTCAGGCCCAGTGGCTGCTGCTTCCCTGCTTGAGCTTCAGCTCCTGCAGTGGTTCCGCTAGGGAGTGGGTGACACCACCCAGTCTACTGCTTGGGGGTCACTGACAGGCTGCAGCCCGCAGCTCTGTAGGAAGAATAGTCTGTGACAGGAAATGTATGAACATAGTGAGATCCTAGACTGGCGGAGACCTCACTGCGAACACCTCACAGCCTTCAAAAAGGTGTCAGGACACAGGAGCTGTTTTTACTCCTGCACACAACCATTTCCTTGTCGAGGAAAGTGCAAACTTCCAAGCTTGACTCCCAGAGGAACATTGGAGGGGTGAGAATAACCCATAGACAAGAGAGGGTGTGTTTTGTGCAACACTCCCTCCCGCTTTGTTACTGAGGCTTTTTTGGGTTAGAAAATTAGGACTATTTAACTGTGACATTGTGAACAGGACTAATGACCCAACACAGTCAACTTCCAGCTCTGTGTCACTGGTATATCCTTTCTGCCCATGACCAGATTCTGAGTGTAACAACCCCACCTACTCTGTTGTCTCTTTGCTTTGGTAAAAGGTCTGGGCAAGTTGCAGGACAGAAAGGATGTCCTGAAGCTGCATCTACACCACAAGCTGAGAAGCTGAGATTAGTTCTGGGAGTATAACTCTATGAACAGCGTAGTTTCAATGGCTGATAGAAATGCCAGTGTTTCTTATGCGATGGCTGTTTTATGTGGAGAAACTGTGTACATTCTAAGAGAATCTGTTTTTAATCTGGAAGCAATAGGTCTAAGAAATTAATTTCTACTGGCTTCACAGTTCTGTTATTATTCATCTCTTTCCTCAGAAATTTTTATTAATTACACCATATAAAAGTAAGGAAGGCATAGGCTCATGATTCTGTGAAAAATCAATTTCATAGAATGCTATGAAATCCAGTTGAATCCAGTTGAATCCAGTTGAAAGTGTGAAGTTAACTGAAGTCCATTGCCAGGTTCAAGTTGTGAAGAAACCAAGAATTTTGAAATAGAGAAAAAATGCACAAAGATTGATTATCATAGCAATAACTGTAACTTTTAAGTTACATATATATATTAGTGTTCTGGGTCTGGCTGGGATGGAGTTAACTTTCCCTGCAGCCGCCCATGCAGTGCTGTGCTCTGCCCTTGTAGCTAGAACAGCACTGGTATCACAACAGTGTTGTGTCTATTGCTGCACAATACTAGCACTGCATCAGGACTCCCTCCAAGCCCCCAAGAGCCAGCAGGCTGGGGGTGGGCAAGAGGTGGGGAGGGGACATAACCAGGGCAGCTGACCTAAACCGAACAAAGGGATATTGCATGCCATGTGGTGTCACAATCAGCAATAAAATGTGGGAAAGGGGAAGGAGAGGGGGGGCTCTCATGGTGGAAGCGTCTGTCCTCCCGAACAACCACTACGTGTATTGAGGCCTTGCTTCTCAGGACATGGACAAACAACGCTCATTGATGAGAAGTAGAGAGTAACTGCCTTTCTCTCTCTGTGCTTCTGTGAAGCCTTTGCTTTTTTTTTTTTTCTTTTTCTTTTTTCTTTTTTTTTTTCTTTTTTCTCTTCCTTTTCCCTTTAATTAAATCATCCTTATCTAAAACCTTGAGCCCTTTGTGTCATATTTTCTCCCCCTTCCCCTTTGAGGAGGGAGAGTGAGAGAAAGGCTGTGGAGGAGCTTGGCTACCCACCCGAGTGAAACCACCACAATTAGAAAGAAAATGATCCAGACAAATCCTTTATGCATGCTTCAAAACACAGCTGGACAAGGCCCTCAGCAGTCTGATTTAAGTTGATCCTGCACTAAGCATGAGTTTGGACCAGATAACCTGTAACGATCTCTTTATCATTTTGTTGTTTTATCCCATGACTTACATATTTATTTCTCTTGACATTGTAAACAATGTTTAGAGATAACAGGCAGATAGGGCACTATTGTGTCAAAAAGTGAGGAATCTTCTGCTAAAAACAAATATTGCTGCTTGTTTTCTTGATAACCTTCTGAAAAATGATAGGTTTTGTTGCTCTGCTGTAAAAGGGAGGCTATTTCAGTATAAGGTTTCCCTTCTGTAGAAGTTTTCAAATCATTAAAGAAAAAAAAAAAAGCCTTTCCTAAATCACCTGTTGAAATGCATCCCTTTTTAAATCAAGGTCTTTCAAAATCACAGAATCACAGAATCACAGAATACTAGGGATTGGAAGGGACCTTGAAAGATCATCTAGTCCAATCCCCCTGCCGGAGCAGGAACACCTAGATCACATCACATGGGAATGCGTCCAGGTGGGTTTTGAAAGTCTCCAGAGAAGGAGACTTCACAACCCCCCCGGGCAGCCTGTTCCAGTGCTCTGTCACCCTCACTGTGATAATGTTTTGTCTCATATTTAAGCGTAACCTCCTATGTTTCAGCTTGCACCCATTGCCCCTTGTCCTATCACTGGATGTCACTGAGAAGAGCCTGGCTCCATCCTCCTGACACTCACCCTTTGCATATTTATAAACATTAATAAGGTCACCCCTCACTCTCCTCTTCTCCAAGCTAAAGAGACCCAACTCCCTCAGCCTTTCCTCATAAGGAAAGGCTCCACTCCCTTAATCATCCTCGTGGCTCTGTGCTGGACCTACTTAACAGTAAAATAGACCTGATGATCTGAACACTTTTCTGTAAATGGTGGGTCTGCAATCTTTATTGTCAAACTCAATTACTCACTGGAAATCCCTCCCTTGTTACATACTTGGTTTGAACAGACTTGACAATATTTCTGGAATAATTACTATACTAGAAAGAGAAATACAGTTCTATTGATAACAGAAAACATATAAAATTGAATCTGTACTTTTTGAAAAGGTAAGAAGAAGATTGGATTGTAAATCAATACCATGCACTGAATTCTTGATTGCCATTAATAGGTTTATAAGTGGAATTGAAAAAGTATTTTTTTGCAGTCTACATGATGAATGTCAAACACAATCCATTGTGTGTAATAGTTCTCTTAATCTTTTCTCTAATGGTGAATGTTAATCATTTACATAGTGTTGTATATGCACTTTGTCGTATGTAGTAGACAAGTTGGTACCAAAACGTAACAGGGCCTTCCTCTGATTGACAAAATCTCCAAAGCCCTGTATCATGTCAAATGGTGGGACACAGAACAGAAAAGTCAAAAAGCCTTCAAAACTGTGTGCATACCTGTTAAGTTAACACATATATGGCTACTAAAATTAAAATTAATCCAAAAAATGTGACAAGGAGAAATACATGTTTTAATAGCACAGAACAACTTTAAAGTGGATATTCCAGAGTACAAGAAAAGTAGCAATGAGTGTTTTTCATGTTTCTTCTGCACAGGAGGTAAATGTAACGTATCAGAGAACACATAGCTTAGATAAAGAGAAAAAATATTGGAGGAGGAAGGAAAGCCCAAAACCTACTTCTCCCAAATTTAAATTATTATTATTTTTTTAAATATAATTATCAAATGAAAAGAACATAGAAATTATAACATAGGCAACTGTAGTGGGTTTACATGGCAAGGTTTTGGTAGCAGGGGGCCATAGGGGTGGCTTCTGTGAGAAGAATCTAGAAGCTGCCCCATGTTAGGTAAGGGCCCCGCTGCTGACCAGAGCCGAGCCAATAAACTATGTTGTTTGTGCCTCTGTGAGAGAGAAGAAAATGGGAAAAAAGGGTTTCAGAAAGGGAAACAAACAAACAAACAACAACAACAAAAACGCTGCCACACCGTAGCTGGGAGAGTGAGAGGAGTGAGGAACAGCCTTGCAGACACCAAGGTCAATGCAGAAGGAGAGGGAGAGGTGCTCCAGGCGCCAGAGCAGAAGTCCCCTGTGGCCTGTGGAGGGGCCCCTGGTGGAGCAGGCTGTCCCCCTGCAGCCCATATAGTACCATAGTGGAGCAGGGTTCCACGCTGCAGCCAGTGGAGGAGACACTGGAGCAGGTGGACCTGCACCGACGGAGGCTGCGGCCTGTGGAAGACCCCTGCTGGAGCAGATTCCGGGCCAGAGCTGCAGCATGTGGAGAAGAGCCCACACAGGAGCAGGGGGTCTGGGGAGAGCTGCCGCCCATGGGGGACCCGTGCTGGAGCAGTTTGCTCCTGACAGATGGACCCTGTGGTATGGAGCCATATCTGGAGCAGTTCTTGAAGAGCTGCTGCCTGTGGGAAGCCCACACCAGATCAGTTCAGGAAGGACGGCATCCCGTGGGAGGGACCCCACGGCACACGTGACTGAGAAGGAGCGGTGGAGACAAAGTGCTATAGACTGACCACAACCCCCATTCCCCTGTTCCCCTGCACTGCTTGGGGGGAGGAGGTGGAAGAGGGCAGATGGGGGGAAGGCATTTTTGGTTACTTTCCTTTGTTTCTCACTTCTCTAGCTTGTTAGTAATAGGCTATAAATCTTACTATCTCCCTATGCTGATGCTGTTTTGCCCATCGCAATGGTTGTTGAGTGATCTCCCGGTCCTTATCTCAACCCTTGAGCCCTTTGTGTAATATTTTCTCCCCCTCTTCAAAGAGGAAGGGGGAGTGAGAAAGCAGCCGTGGTGAAACTCGGCTTCCCACCCAAGTAAAACCACCACAGCAACAAAATATGATAGCCATAAAATCTACATTGGAAAACACTCTTTGAAAATATTCATTACCTGTGTCAAATCTCAGTAGCATTGATGATATATATTTTGCATATAAATTCTGCATATAAATGCATATATGCTCCAAACTCAACATTTGCTCAAGATTTACAAAGAAAGGGGGATCTCACAGGAAGTATCCAACAAAGAGAGCCATATGATGTAAGATTTAGCAACTCCACTATTCTCAGCTATATGGGTACATAGGAAACTTCCTTTTGGCAACAAAAAAAGAAAAAGTGTAATCTAAAAAAAAAAAAGTAACATTAAAAAAGTGATTTTTGCGTCACTGGGGTCAGTACAGTAGCAGTCCTAGTTAGTGTTCATTGTCTTACTAGCACTGACTTAAAGAAAACCGGGAAAATTGGCTGAGAGGTCCCAGGGTATAATAATAATAATAATAAAAAAAAAAAAGTTCTCCGATAACGACTCAGTAACATTGCCTGTTGTGGTTTAGCCCCAGCAGGCAACTAAGTACCACACAGCTGCTTGCTCACTCTCCCCAGGTGGAATGGGGAAGAGAGCTGGAAAAAGCGCAAGAACTCATGGGCTGAGATAAGGTCAGTTTACTACATAAAGCAAAAGCCACACGCACTAGCAAAGCAAAACAAGGAATTCATTTGTTACTTCCCATCAGCAAGCTACTTCCAGGAAAGCAGGGCTCATCACGTATAAAAGTTCTTTGGGAAGACAAATGCCATCACTCCAAATGTTCCCCCTTTCTTCATTCTTTACTGCAGCTTTTATTGCTGAGCATGATGTTATGATATGGATTATCACTTTGGCCAGTCTGGGTCAGCTGTCCTGGTTGTGCATCCCCAGCCTCCTCACTGTCAGTGCAGCACGAGAAGCTGAAAAGTCCTTGGCTCTGTGTAAGGTCTGGTCTGCAACAACTAAAAACATCAGTGTGTTATCACTGCTGCTTTGATCAAAAATCCAAAGCATGACATCATACAAGCCTCTACGAATAAAATTAACTCTATCCCAGCCAAAACCATGACACCTCTGAAAAAGAGTCCTTCAACAACATTGATGAATAATCTATGGTGTATGATAACCCATGTAACAGAGGAAAAGAAATATATTTAGATTTATATCTGCATATAAAAAAAAATAATCTAAAGTGTAAATTTTATTAGGCCACTGCATGCATACCCAAGACTGTGTGAGTGTGGTGTGTACCCAGGCACATGCACGTCAAAGAACAAAGCCCCTGAATTTTATAATAATTCACTGTACTTGTGTCAAGCATTTAGGTTTATATCTTGTCCAGACAGCTTCAGACGAGCAAAATGTTATGTTTGAATTATTGCAGGTCCAATTTCTTGAGATTTATATATATTCTGGCAAACACTTATTCATAGTAGTGCTTGTGGGGGCTGATTTAATACATATTTTAAAACAAAGTTTAAATATCCCTTTGGGTAAAATGAAAGACATGGATTAAAACAAAGTCACTGAACTCATTGCCCTTACCTTATCCTTTTATGTATAAAAGGAATATAAAAGTCTGCAGTGGAATGTAAATGTGAAAAAATCCACATCTTAAAACCTTTACCTACTAAACTTTAAGTCCCTAATGTCTAACTTTTCTAATCTGTTTCATCAAGTCAGTTCTCTGTGGGTGAAACAAGAAGGTATTCAGTTTTCTCTTACATTGTGTTTTCCAGCCTGTCATGTCACAGAATTCAGACAGATTACAGCATTTATCATTACATATCTAATACATTCTTCCCAAATTAAACGTATAAAAATGTTAATTAGTAGCTGTTATACTCACTGCCCACTGCAATACTTGCCCTCATCATATTGTGACTAGGGAGTAAGATAGCTTATTGTTATGATGCAATTAGCAAAGAAATGCTGGGACAGATAATTTTTTTAGTTGTATTATCTGTATTATATTTTAAGCCATTGCACTGTTCTTTATCCTTTAAACAAAATAAGTTCCAATTTTCTGAAATGTCAGATATTTCCATTTCTTATGCTTTCTTATGCTTCTGTTCAAGGTAGTATTGCTGGTACAAAACAGATCTCCGGATAACTTGGGAGAAAACTGATGAAAGCTTCAATAATTAATTCATTTTTTTTATGATGAAGGTAGCTTTTGGTTCTACTCATGTCTCAGAGTCCTACAGCTGGCCTCAATACAGTGATTTTTATTTTTTTAAATATATATTTTAAGGAAAGAAGAATGCAACCATTGGGTTTCTGTAACCCATTGAGATTCCCCTCTCCCTAGCTCACCTCTCCTCTCCTTTTTATTTTATTTTTTTTCCCACTTGCTCTGTTTTCCCTGGCTCCAGAGAGTGTAGGATACCTAAACTTTTGACTTTGACAGCTAAATGAGATGCTTAAAATTAAGGAATAACTCCTACATATTTGAAACTAAAATCTTCTAAAAGACGGCAGCATTAAGAAATGCATTCAATTTCTATTTCACCAAAGTAATCATGCATGCAATGTGGACCAAAGCATTGGTACTTCAGTGGCAGTAACATAGTCATCATGAAAACATCCTTACATTTGCAAAAGATCTGTATATTTTAAGCATATAATTCATCTGCTTAAAATCCTGACATTCATTAGGAATGGAGCTTATTAAGACTATTCACAAATAATGTTAGTCTTTTTTCTGTCAGTCATTTAATATGTTATTTCTAATATATATTCTCCATTAATTGAATACTTCTAAGAAGAAAATATTTGATGTTTTTGCCGATTCATTATGACTTAAGGCATTCAGATTTCTATGGTATGCATATTCTGTGAGAATTCATTCCAACCCCTTTTTAATGTTCTCCTGCACAAAGCTGTAATCTGCTCTCAGTTGCTTGTTTAATTAAAATTCGTAAAGTAAAATTTGATACTATACTTCAGAATTATGACGCATTCTAATTAGCTGGAAAATTAATATTATTTTTCAAAGTGGGGAAAAGAAAAGGAACAACATTCAGTATGAAATATAACAGATTCACTTAATTTGACTAATACAGTTAAATGTTCTTCATATGTATTTGAGCTAATTACTTCAGAGAACGAATGGTTTTATTGTATTAAAACTAATAACATGAATTTTTGTAAACTTGGTAAATCACTTGTTGTTGTTGCTTGATTTACATGAAATGAATATTCTCTTTTTGATTCTTTGTTGTGCATTGTTTGATACCATGAAAAGGTTCTGCAAGTAAGGAGTGGAGTGGACTCAGTGGAGTTTTGTAGTACTCCATGTTGGGACTTTTGCTGTTGAACTTATAATTGACCTGGAAAAGGCGGTAAACAGGGACACAGTCTGCCATTGGTACAAATTTGTTTTAAAAAGTGAGGCCAAGGTCAGCCTGTGTAGAACAGCAAACGCTTAACAAAATAACAAAATGGAGCTCCTGGAAGAGGAGGGGGGGGGGGGGGGGGAGGGGGGGTGGTATCAAATTAAGCTTGTAGAAGCAGAGTCTAGATAAAAGGTGAGTATTCATGTTGCAGGTAATAGACCTGCAGAACGTCTTGCAAATGTAGGGTGTGCATGCAAGGAATTTACGTAGGTCTCAGGGCAGACTTGACAAGGGGACGAAGGCAGTCCACCAGGTCTTATTTTCCAGAAAAGAAAAGAAACAAACAAACAAACAAACAAACAAACAAAAAAACCTCACTCAGCTCAGGAAATCTACTGAGCTGAAAAAAAGTTTGTGAGAGTCCTAGGAGGGACAAACCATATAGGTCTGTCCCGCTCTTCTTCTCCCCCAGCCCCATTTCTGGTCACTGCTGAATGCCAGAAACTGCTAGATGGACCAATTGTTTGAAACACTGTGGTTTGTTCTGTTGTTACTGTTGTGGGAACAGTTTGTACTTTTGATCCTGTGTTGGCCTGGCCAGCAGCTAAACAGACACATAGACATTTGCTCACTTTCCCTTCCAGCTGGATGTGGAAGAAAATAGGGAAAGCAAAATTAAAAAGATTTGTAGGTCAAGATAAAGACAATTTAATATAAGAAGGAAAGAGGGAAAGAAAAGAAAAAAAAAAGTGATGCAAAAGCAGTCACTCAGCACCTTTTACAAGCAGTCCAATACCCAGCCAGTCTCCAAGCAATGACTACCTAGGAGGCCAAATCACCTGTTTTTACTGGTGAACATGACATCATATAATATGGAATATCCCTTTGGCTGGTTAAGGGCAGCTGTCCCTATTGTGTCCACTCCCAACTTCATGTCCTCCCCCAGCCCACTTGCTGTGGGAGCAGAGTGAGAAAATGAGAAATCCAAAATGCTGAGCAATCTTTGTTCAGCCATAGACAAAATATTGTGTTACCATCACTGTTTTATTCACAAATCTAAAATGTAGCACCATATGGGCTGCTATGAAGAAAGTTAACTGCATCCCAGCCAAACCCAATACAAAACTTTTCTTCATGATCACCTTCAAGATTATAGCTGCTTTAAGAATCTCCTAGCTATTTTTTGAAAATCCCAGGCAGGCAAGTGGCAGTAGCAGATGACGTGGCCAGGCCAATGCCAGTTATCCATATTACTGTTGTGGTTTAACCCGGCCAGCAGCTAAGCACCACACAGCTGTTCTCTCACCCTCCTCCCTCCCTCCCATGGGACGGAGGAGAGAATCAGGAAAATGAAGCCTGTAGTTTGAGATAAAGACAGTTTATTAGGACAGAAAAGAAAGGAAAATAATAATAATAATCATAGTAGTACTATTAATAATTATGTGTACAAAACAAATGATGCGCAATGCAATTGCTCACCGCCTGCTGACTGATGCCCAGCCTATCCACGAGCAGCTGGCCCCCCCAGCACCCCCACACCAGCCACCCCATATTAATTGTTCAGCATGACATCAGATGGTATGGAATACCCCTTTGGCCAGTTTGGGTCAGCTGTCCTGGTCTGTCGCCTCCCAACTCCTTCTGTACCCCCAGCCTGCTCGCTGGCAGGACAGAGCGAGAAGCTGAAAAGTCCTTGGCTTAGTGTAAGCACTGCTCTGCAACAATTAAAACGTCAGTGTGTTATCAACATTATTCTCATCCTAAATCCAAAACACAGCATCATACCAGCTACTATGAGGAAAATTAGCTCTATCCTAGCTGAAACCAGGACATACAAGAGTGTAGCTGATGGATGTTGCTAAACTGTCCTCTTTGACTTCAGTATGCCACAGTTCTAGGAACAGTAAAGTAAAGATTTTCATGGTGTTTCTTCACTGAAACAGTTTTAATGCCTGAGCTACCTTTACCACATGAGAACAGAAGGGAAAAAGATGAGAATGCTGGCATATGGGGAATGTTGACACTGAACATTCTTTATCACGGTAGTTAAGTAAAGGCATGACCTTGACTTAGTTTATTTCCTAGTGACATATTAGCATATAGTATATAGTTTAAAGGATCAACAGCTGAAGAATGAGCAGATAAACCAGTTCTTCCACAGTCTGAGAATGACTGCAGAAGAGAGAAATATATCTGGCACATCTTTTTATGTTCTTTTCATATAAAATATTGAAAGTGGTGATAAACTTTTATTCAGAATCTCAAGTAGTAGAATACTCACCTATAATGTGAAGATATGGATTCAAATTCTTTCTCCACTTGCTGGAATTCAAACTTGCATTTTCTGCCTCCCATGAGTATGCATAACATACCAAATTACTACATGAAATTCTCAGTCTATCATGTTTATTTTGTTTACATAAATACACAGATACCCAATGAACTCTTGGGTCACAGAAGGTGAATGACTGAAAGTTTAGTTGAGTGAGTCATTCTCTTAATATTTTTGACAAGTGACTTCTAAAATATCATATAAAATAAAACTACCTTAGCATATGAGAAAAAGATTTGTTTCATACTCCTGTGCATGTTCTAAATCTTGCAATACTCATTTGACAAAGGAGGTTCAAATATCCTCAGTTATAGGGATTTAAATTTGGGTTTTCTTTTCCCTACACAAGTAGATATGAAGGCTGTATAAAAATCCCCAATACTTTATGCTAGAAATATTTTATTCATAAAATATTTAACAACACATTGAGAGAAACTCAGGTTGATTACTGTTTGGACTTTTGGCTAATAGGACACAGATTCTGGTTCTTTTAATGACTGATTTTTAATTGGCTATACAAAATGGAACAACATCAACAAGAAACAGTAAGAATATACAGCTTCCAACCTTCAAAGGCAAATAAATGTATTTCAATAATTCAGGTAGATGAAGGCATAGAATTTGGATGACTGTGACAAGCCTTGTACACTAGGATAAGAGGATAGGCAAACCAAAAAGCATTCTCTTCATTTTTTCTTGCAAATACACCAAAAAAAAACCCAACATGGTGTTTTGTGTAAAATTCAGAATTTCATGCTGAATTAAAAACATATTTTGCTTTCTCATTTTGATAAGGAAAAGGAGAAAAAACACCCAAATTTCTCTTAGTTCTTCTGAATCCCTATTTACTGCAGTGGATCTCCACATAGGCTAAAACATTAGTGTACGATGAACAGCTTGCTAGACTTGTGACCTCAATTTGCACATAAATAAGGTCTTGTCACTTGGTTGTATAAAATTTGATTCTTCAAGAAACCCTGAAAGATGTTGAAAATATTAAGTTTTGATTGAATAGTAAGCACTGAAAGTTTTAGGGGAGCAGCCCTACAATGTTAATTTAGGAACCTGTAATGAAAATTAGAAAGTACAATTTTTACCCAATTCCTCAAAAGTTACCAGAAGAAACTCTTAAGATGCCTCATTGTTTAGTGGAGGACTTGTTAGTGTTAGGTCAGAGGTTGGATGTGATCTTGGAGGTCCCTTCCAACCTAGATGATTCTGTGATTCTGTGATTTCCCATATTTTACTTCTTCGGATAGATAAATCTCAGATTCTGCTTATGATAAAAGTTTCCTGTCCTTGACCATATTAAAAGTTTAGCACTTCATGCTTCACAATCAAGGCTTTTATTTATTTATTTATATATTTTTATTCAAAGGAGATTGTACTATTACACTTTTTAAGAGTTTAATCCTTTTTTTTTTTTTTTTTAAAGATTCCAAAAGGTGGAAACCAAATATGTTGGAAAGACATACTTCCTGTTAAAAAGCAGGCAAGATGTCATCAAGAAAAAAGATATACTGTAATAGAATTCCATGGGAAATAAATGAGAATAGCACTAGCCCCATTATATTTGTACAAATTTCATAAAGGCCAGTTCAGTAATGTCTGGAATCTGAAAATGGTTTTTAAGATTTGACATCTTTACTCATAGAAAGTAAAATCACAATAGGAATATCACTTCTTGATATCTTAATAGTTTATTTATAGTTTTGGTCAAAGAAAGATAGATGATAAGGAAGGATTATTATTATATTTTTTTTCTATGATATTTCATACAATGAGAGAGACAAAGAAAGTTGTGTTTGTCTTAAGGAACAGCATTAAGTTGTCCCATTGAAAAATGTTAATTTGAAGCAATTCACAGTGAAGGTTATGCTCCCTAATCGGTAGCACACACATAGACGTACTGAGACTTGTTCTCTTGCCATAATGCAACTATTTTTAGCTGATAAGATAAAATTTCAGCTTTTAAAGTCAGTTTATAATTTGCTTGATTTATTTATAGGCCAATGCCATCTCCAGTCATGGTCTGACACTTTGAAGTTTGCTTCTAAAGACATTTTCTCCCTCATTAAAATATGTTCCCTTGAAGCATGAAGTCAAGACAAAGACTATCCTATTGATAAAATATTCATATTAAAAAAAAATAATAATAATCTGAAACTATAGAATGCATCATTTAAGTACAAACGTTTTTTTAGACTGAAAAGAGCTTAGTATGTGACTTCTCTTGTTCCATGCAGGTAGCTGTTGTCAGAGAACGTTTCTGAGAGTGTTCAGCATTTGGCAGCTTTGTGAATTAAGACTGTGAGGAAAACAGGAACACCTCTGGCATCCAGACACAATTTAGCTCTCTAGATCTCAAAACCCATTCTTAGCCTTAGAGATTCTGAAGTTTTATGCCTAAATGAAATGTTGTGTTCCCTTTCTGCTACCTTCAGTAGGCACATTGTGCAATAAATCAAGCAGGGAAGGCAGGAAACTGGTATAGCTGAGCAAAAAACGATTAGGGAGCATGCTGGTCAAAAGTAGGCAAAAGAAGGAACTGCACAGGCAGTGGAAACAGGGGTGTGTTCCCTGGGAAGAGTACAGAAACGCTGTCTAGACATGCAGAGAAGGGATCGGGATCTGGAAAGCCAAGGCACTGACAGAGCTAAACTTAGTGAGGGATGCAAAAAATAACAAGAAGGGATTCTATAGGTACATTGGTCATAAAAGAAAGGCCAAGGAGAGTGTACCCCCTCTGATAAATGTAGATGGAGGACTGATAACAACAGACATGGAGAAGGCTGAGGTACTCAACAAGTTCTTTGGTTTGGTCTTCACTGGCAGTCAAGCTTCCCACATCTTGAGTCCTTGAACCTCTAGGTGGGGGCTGGGGGCTGGGGGAGCAAAGTCCCTCCCACTGTAAGCAAAGAGCAGGTTCAAGAACACCTGATGGAACTGAAGAGGTGCAAGTCTATGGGGCCTGATAACATCTATCCCAGGGTCCTAAGGGAAATGTCTGATGTAGTTGCCAAGCTCTCTCCATCATATTTGAAAAGTCCTGGCAGTCAGGTGAAGTCCCTGGTGACTGGAAAAAGGGAAACATCACTCCCATTTTTAAAAAGGATAGAAAGGAAGACCCGGAGAACTACTGACTGGTGAGCCTCACCTCTGTGCCTGGGAAGTTCACGGAACAGATTCTCCTGGAAGCAATATTAAGGCACATGCAAGACCAGGAGGTGATTTGAGGCAGTCGTCATGGCTTCACCAAGGGCAAATCATGCTTGACCAATCTGGTGGCCTTCTATGATGGAGTGACTGCATTAGTTGACAAGGGAAGAACAACTGATGTCATCTACCTGGACTTCTGTAAGGCTTTTGACATGGTCCCACATGACATCTTGATTTCTAAATTGGAGAGATATGGATTTGGAGGGTGGACCATTCAGTGGATAAGGAATTGGCTTGATGGACAGACCCAGAGTGGTGGTCAATGGTTCTATGTCCAGGTGGAGGCCGGTGATGAGCGGTGTCCCTCAGGGGTCTGTCTTGGGATCAGTGCTTTTCAATATCTTCATCAGTGACACAGATGATGGGATTGAGTGCACTTTCATCAAGTTTGCTGATGACACCAAGCTGAATGGTGCAGTTGATACAACAGAAGGAAGGGATGCCATCCAAAGGGACCTGGATAAGCCTGAGAAGTGAGTCCACATGTACCGAATGAGGTTTAACAAGCCCAAGTACAGGGTGCTGTATCTGGGTTGAAGCAATCCCAGACAAGAGGACAGACTGGGAGAAGAATTCATTGAGAGCAGCCCTGTGGAGAGGGATTTGGGGGGTTCTGGTGGATAAGAAGCTCGACATGAGCCAGCAATGTGTGCTTGCAGCCCAGAAGGCCAACTGTATCCTGGGCTGCATCAAGAGAGGTGTGGCCAGCAGGTCAAGGGAGGTGATTGTCCCCCTCTACTCTGCCCTTGTGAGGCCCTACTTGGAGTACTGCATCCAGGTCTGGACAAGAAAGTTGTGGACCTGTTAGAATGAGTCCAGAGGAGGGCCTCAAAGATGATCAGAGGGCTAGAGAACCTCCCCTATGAAGAAAGGCTGAGAGAGCTAGGGATGTTCAGCCTAGAGAAGAGAAGGCTCCAGGAAGACCTCATTGTGGCCTTTCAATACTTAAAGGGTTCTCATAAAAAGGTTGGAGAGGGACTCTGCTCATGTAGATATTGATAGGAAAAGGGTGATTGATTTGAAACTGAAAGATGGGAGATTTAGATTGAATGTTAGGAAGAAATTCTTTACTCAGAGGGTTGTGAGGCACTGGAACGGGTTGCCCAGACAGGTTGTGAATGCCCCATCCCTGGAGGTGTTTAAGGGATGGAGGTGTTCAAGGTGCTGGGTGTGGCCCTGGCAAACCTGATCTAGTTGGTGGCATCCCTGCCTATGGAAGGGAATTTGGAACTAAATGATTTTAAGGCCCCTTCCAACCCAAGCCATTCTATGATTCTATGATTCTATGATTCTATGATTGTGTCTTTCTGTAACTTCTAAAAGGATGGCAGGGAGGAAGTTCCTGCTCAGAAACCATGTCTAGATGTGGGAGCTCTGCTTTAGATTTCTCTCTTTACTTGCTTTAAAACTGAGAATGTGAATAGGACATATTCTGCTGTTCAGAACTGGAACTGATCATGACAGCAAGCCTGTCATGGTTCAATAAGTGTTTGGACAGTGCTCTCAGATGTGGATTTGATTTTTGGGAGCCAGGAGTTGAACTCAATGATCATTGTAGGTCCCTTCCAACTCAGGATCTTCTACGATTCTGTGATTCTATACTGGTTATATCTGCATTAACAAGCAGTGCAGGTCAATAGCACAAGATCAATAGGATGAAATGGTGCTGAAGACTCAATGGCTCTACTGCTTGTCAGTGCCATGTCCCACTGCAAGAGCCTGAAGGGGGTCACTATGATGCCCTTGAAACCTAAAGTTTTAAAGCATTTTTTTGTCTTTCTTCTTGGCTCTGGTACATAACAATGTACCCCCCCCCCCGCCACCTCCGGTTCCAGTCCCCATTCCCGTCCTCCCCCAGTCTGGTGATTTACGATCAAAGAATTCTAGTTTTTCCTACTGAATGCTTCTTTTTTATTTTGCTTTCATTTAGTCATTTTTTTTTTCTGTGATGGACACAGCAAAATAATTTTGTCTTTTTTTTTTTTTTTATTCAGAATTATATGAATAGTCTCAAGTTATTTTTTCATATTTGTGTATTCTCTTTCTCCATGCTTCTGCTATTGTGTGTGATATTTATAGGCAAACTGCAATATTCAACAGTATGTGTAGGAAATGGAAATACTACAGTGCTTTTCATGAGGATTAAAATGTTGCTACAAGCACCAATTTAAAACCCACTCAGTAAT
Organism: Anser brachyrhynchus; assembly: GCF_964034855.1. NCBI lineage: Eukaryota > Metazoa > Chordata > Aves > Anseriformes > Anatidae > Anser > Anser brachyrhynchus. Next base: position 97,330,488 of record NC_137696.1, on the reverse strand, counting down.
TTGTAGTTTTCTCCATATATGCTCAGGTTCCCTGCACAGAAAAGAATAGATAATCAGAGTTTACACTTAGACAGCCAACAATCCTATGTAATGCTTGATCTGGGTAGAAATAATTAGTGTGTAAAATTAACCAGCACAAAATATTTTCCAGCTATGAATAACAAGGCAGTGAACAGAGAGTATAAGGATATTGTTCACCTGCATGCCAACATTAACTAATGGAGAAGCTGAGACAAATCTAAGAAACCATAGTAATGGTGGGTTTGTTCACACTTTTTATAAATGTTCTGTCAGTTTACTTTTTATTTCCACAGTCTAATGTTTCCTTTCCTTCTCAGTGAAGTGTTTCATATACTGATTTGGGATTTACAGGGATGTTTATGACAAGTACCCATTAAAAGTATTTTGGGGACTTTTCTGATGACGGTCATTAAGTTTTAAAAAAACCTGAAGATATTCAAATTTGCCCCTTGGAAGCATCAAGCAGCAGTGTCGAACAGACATAATTACTTGTTTTGCAGTAAGGAACATAATATTTCCTGCAGATAGGTAGGAATATTATGTTCCAGGTAAGAATATTTTCTATGAAGATATTGAGTATATTCATCTTTCTCCTTATCAGACTTCTGATAATCCAGACAGACAGAATGTGCTGCAACTCAAAGAAAATGGAACAAATTCATGTTATGTGAGTTTACCTATATCTCATGAAACCACTAGGGTGTATGAATGATGGCATCACCAATAAAGGAGGAGGACTTTGCCTGCTACAGAATTTGGTACTTGACAGGATAAGAAAGAAGCAGAAGCAAGTAGTTACAGGAACAAATTTCAGTAAATTGCTGGAAATTCCTAAAACAATGTTGTTGACATGAATAAGACCATAACCAAAGATAAAAGACCCTCTGAAAAACCTTCAGACAGATCTTTACTGAGAACAAAGGAAACACCTGTTTGAACTCTTAGAAATCTTGAAGAGAGATAGTACTCAAACCTGATGAGTTTAATCACAGAGGTGCAGCAAGTCTGTTCCCAAAGTGAAAACAGAGAACACATTTGACTCTTTTATAAAATTAACAGAAATGGAGCTCTGTTTCAGTAAGGATACAAAAGTTCTATTGTCCCTATGTCTTCCAAGGAATATTTAATTTCTGACACTTTGCTTTTTTGCATTTAAATATTACACAATCTCTAGTAAAAACTATTACAAGTATTACCCAAACCCAGCTGCTGTCCACTACTAAAATCTTTAGTTGAGGTGATACTTTCATATAAAGGTAGTTGTTCCTTTCTGATCTTTGTATCTAATGCATTGGAGAACGTATGCTGACGTGAATATAGCATGAAGAAAAAGATGACAACACATAGTAAGAGTGAGAGATCACTCGAGTGAAGCTCTTACAAAGGACTCAATTGCTTCATCAGAATTCTCTTCATTGAAAGAGGGGTCGAAATCCACATCCCCACCTTCTTGGCAGTTTATTTCTAGAGCAGAGGCACTCTCCCTTCCTTTTCCTAAAGCCCTTTTGTTGTACATAAAAGATTCAAAGCTCTCTGGTGTAAACAGAAAGTTTATCTAGTTGTGCAGCCTAGTGTTCAAGGCATTCACCTGTATAAACAATTTCTTTTATGACTCCAAATTGTAATGTGACGTTCACAACAAACCTTGCAGTTAATTCTGTTTACTACTGGGTTTTCTCTTCCTAACACCTCTTTTTTTTTTTTTTTTCAGATTTTTTTTTTTACAGTGACAAAATTGGAAAAGGCAAGAATGGATTTATTTATTTTTTAATTAAAAAAGAATATATTTTGAGCCCAAACAGTCAAAAAACAATTATTATTTTATTTCACTTTTTTTTTAATCACAAAATATTTTTATTTAGTTTTAATAAACAACTAGCAAGCAGAGTTAAATTTTAAGGTCCATAAAACTAAAGTCTTTTCCATTGATTCTGCAAGCTTTCTAAATGCCAGTGCTAATCTCAGTTTTCCTATATTTTGAACCAGAGAATGTTACCAACTCTCTTTGTTGTGGGCATAGTTTCAGTAATGTCAGCTGATTGTTAAAGATGTAAGTTATGTATGTTACATCCGTGCTGCTGTGTTTGATGAGACTATTTTCTAGGGTGGAATAGTGGAATAGTCATGCTTCCTCCCCAACAAGTCCAGCACATTAAGAACCATAAAAGTTATACCTCCTGTAATACACTTCGTTCTTTACTGACACATATCATCTCATCGCAACATCACAGGCAAAGCAGTCCTGGGAGTAGCTTTGTAAGTATGAGTAAACCTCTCACAAAGTTCCCTGTACAGATTTCTCTTACAGTCAGATGCTTTCTAGATCACATACAATTTATTTCCAATAAAAGGGCATGATGCTGCCTTCAACATGCACACAGTTTTTAACAGCATAGCATCTTAAAAACGTTCTAGTCCCCTTGATAATAATCTCTTTCTAATTCTGATCATAATTATAGCAATAAGATATACAATAGGAATTTTATTATTTTCTTCAGAATACAAATGAGCCCCAGATGTAAGTATTCATTCATGAAGTGGTAACACATGCCAATAGACAAATTAAATTGAATTGTATAGATGAATGGTTTCACTTGCTGTGCGTGAGATCAGTTAACTTTTTAAATCCTAGTCTAACAAAATACAGAAACCCTTGGGAATGAATAAGATCATACTCTAAAGTAACAGCACAACAGGACAATCAGGACACTGAGGTTTTTAGGGAATATTTTATGAGAAAAAAAAAATAAAAATACAGCCTAAAACTATTGGTTATATTCTAGGGGAAAGCAATAGTTCTATCCCAAACAATAATTATTGTCTTTCTTCACACAGAATACCAATGCCACAACAGCTTCAAGGCTGAGAACTATCAACCACAGTTGATTTAATTGGAACACTAACAATAAAGAGCATTACATTCAAATCAGTTCTGCAACTGACTGTGTTCTGAAAAAAAAATAAAGGTCTAAGTTGATAAATATTTTAAGTCTTCTTTACTCAGGAGTTTTTAAACTTTCTAAATGACTATATCAAGGGCTATAGGAAAGTATGTTACAAGTCAAACACAGACAATTATTGTTTGTTTGTTTCTCTGAGGGATAATGCTTTTTAATTTATAATATTATGAAGAATCATAATCAAAGAATATCCCAAGATGTAAGAGACCCACAAGGAAAGAGTACAAGTAGATTCAACTACTATTCTGACTTCAGCATACATTATAGATAGGCACTAGGGCAATCTAATGAAGCCTTGAACAATGTATTTCTTAAAAAACAAACAAACAAAAATAGAAAAAAATACTGATTCCAATGAAACTTGAAATTTTATTACAGGAATTGATAACATAAAAAAGCACACAATCAAAAAATGTCAACATTCTTACTGAAAGTCATTGTTTTTTCTCTGCAATTAATTATTGTGTTTTAACAATTTTTGCAAGATTTTTGTTTGTTTGTTTTCTTGTATTTAATTTGGGGGATGGGAATTAAACTACTATAGATACATTGGGTAGGTTAAGGTGGTTTTGATGCACTAAACTATCAATCTGAAAGTTAGGTACAGACTTTAAGGTAACACATAGTGAAGAAAGAGGGGCACTTCTACATGGTATAAGCATCTAGTATAGTTAAAATGAAGTAAATTTATTTCTGTATTGACTACAGAAGGGGACTGGACAACTAGTTTACACTATCATCATAATTTTAAGAAAATTAAAGATTTTTCATTGTAATTGGTTATAAAGCACAAGTGGACAGCTCACAGCATTTAGTGCTGAAATAGAAAAGCAAGAGAATATCTCTTATGTGAATGCTGGGCTTTTTTTTTTTTTTCCCAGTTCTCAAAATTTCTCTGTTGCCTGTCACCAGTAGAACAGTTTGACACACCATCTGTAAATCTTTAATGTTGTACTGACAAAGCTTTTGTCTTTGAATTTTCTTGGAGCGATGCATCCCAACAAAGAGGAAGTCAGGCAAAAACACCAGGAGGCCTGCACGGATGAACAAGGAGCTCCTGGCCAAACTCAAGCAGAAGAAGGAAGCCCACAGAGGGTGGAAACAAGGACAGATAGCCTGGGAGAGATACAGAGAAATCATCCGAGCTGCCAGGGACCAAGTTAGGAAAGCTAAAGCACTATTAAAATTTAAAAATAAATAATAATTAATTGTTATTTATTTACTGATAAAATTTGGCCAGACATATCAAGAGAAACAAGAAAGACTTCTATAGGTACATCAGTGATAAAAGGAAGACTAGGGAAATTGTGGGCCCTCTCTGGAAGGAAACAGGAAACCTGATTACCTGGGATATGAAGGCTGAGGTACTCAATGACTTTTTTGCATCAGTTTCCACCAGCAAGAGCTCCAGCCACATAGCCCAAGTCCCAGAAGGCAAAGGCAGGGACTAGAAGAATGATAAACCACCCACTGTAGGAGATGATCAGGTTTGAGACCATGTAAGGAACCTGAAAGTGTACAAGTCCATGGGATCTCATGAGATGCATCCCTTGGTCCTGAGGGAACTGGCAGATAAAGTTGCTAAGACACTATCCATCATATTTGAGAAGTCATGGCAGTCTGTGAAGTTCCAACTGACTGGAAGAGGGGAAGCATAACCCCCATTTTTAAAAAGGGAAAAAAGGAAGACCTGGTGATCTACAGGCCAGTCAGTCTCACCTCTGTGTCCAGCAAGACTATGGAGCAGATCCTCCTGGAAAATATGCTAAAAGGCATGTGAAAAATAAGTAGGTGATTGGTGACAGCCAGCATGGCTTCACTAGGGAAGATGACACCTGATAAAACTGGTGGCCTTCTAAGACAGGGTTACAGCACTGGTGGATAGGGGAAGAGCAACAGACGTTATCTACCTGGACTTGTGCAAAGCATTTGACACTGTCCCCCATTATATCCTTGTCTCTAAATTGGAGAAATGTGGATTTGATGGAAGGACTAATTGATGGGTAAGTAATTGGCTGGATGTTCATACTTAGAGTTGAAGTCAATGGCTCAGTGTCCAAGTGGAGATCAATAATGATTGGCATTCCCAGGGGATGCTATTGGGACTGGCACTGTCTAACATCTTTGTCAGTGACATGGACAGTGGGACTGAGTGCATCCCCAGTGAATCTGTGGATGACATGAAGCTGAGTGGTGTGGTCAACATGCTGGAGGGAAGGGATGCCATCCAGAGGGACCTTCACAGGCCTGAAAGGTGGGCCTGTGTGAATCTCATGAAGTTCAACAAGGCCAAGTGCAAAGTCCTGCATGTGGGCTGGGGCTGGGGCATGATTACAGGCTGGGTGGAGAATGGACTGAGAGCCACTCTGAGGAGAAGGACTTGGGGATGTTGCTTGATGCGAAGAAGTTCAACATGAGCTGGCAACTTGCAGGCCAGAAGCCTGTTGTATCCTGAGCTGCATCAAAAGAAGAGTGGCCAGCAGATCAAGGGAGGTGATTTTCCTCCTTTGGATGAACCCATCTGGAGTACTGTATTCAGCTCTGGGGCCCCTAGCACAAGGACATGAACATATTAAAATGACTCCAGAGGAGGGCCATGAGGATGATCAGAGGGCTGGAGCACCTCTCCTACAAAGACAGGCTGAGGGAGCTGGGGTTGGTCAGCCTGGGGAGACCTTATAGTCAACTCCCAGGACCTAAAGAGAGCCTGGTAATGGTTTTAAACTAAAAGAGAGTATATTTACATTAGATATTTGGAAGAAATTATTTACAGAGGGTGGTGAGGCACTGAAACAGGTTGTTCAGGGAAGTTGAGGATGCTCCCTCCCCGGAAGTGATTAAGGCCAGGTTGGATGGGGCTTGGAGAAACCTGATCTAGTGAGAGGTGTTAACTGGGTTCACCACCCTCAGAGTAAAGAATTTCTTCTTAGTATTTAATCTAAATCTACCCTCTTTTAATTTAAAGCTGTTACCCCTTGTTCTACAGTGATAATGACACTCTGTTAAAGAGTCCCTCCCCATCTTTCCTGAAGGCCCTTTCTAAGTACCTGAAGGCTGCTACAAAATCTCCATGGAACTTTCCCTTCTCTTGGCTGAAGTACAAGGCTGAATACTTAATGCCCAGTAAAAAATGTCTTTTCAGCAAAAATTAATCCTGATGAAACTTAACAAACTGACTACTACGTTTCCTATATAACAAACTTACTCTTATGTGAGACTAAAGCATTATGAATACATTGCAATCCTTTTTTGTCCAAGAGTTTGTAATTTGGATGTGTAAGAAGAACTTTATCAAAAAGGCTGTTGTACACATAAATGAGCTACTGAGATATTCTTAAAAAGTGTTAATATAAATTTAAATTAGACACGTAAAACCGAAGATCACTTGCAATCCTTGGACATGTAGAAAATTTATAAACCCGTTTATAGATTTCTCCAGTGTATCTTATAGGCTTTAACATTTATTCTTTAAATGCACAGCATTATGTTAGTTTAAATGTTCATTCATCATCTTGGCACCTCTTTAAAAGCAGAACAGAGTCAAAAAACCTTACCCAAAATATGTCTATTTTTCAAAAGCAATTAATAAGAGACATTTTCATCTTTTCACAGTATTAAAAACTACTGAGACAGTAAACAGCAGGATATCACTTGTATTAAATATACAGGAGAGTTTCTAAAGTATTTTATATGTTTTGAAAATTGAAGTATGTTATCCAGTGCTGATATGAGAAAAAATGTAAATTATTTTAAGGCTCTGGGGGGAAGAAAAGGAATATATAAAAAATCTTGTTTATTTCTTAGTTTTGGAGAAAAAGCATAGAGTAGAAGAAATCACAAAAACCACAAAAATTGAAAATTAATGTCTCAAACAGAAGTTAAAACACTAAAATGCTGAAGTGATAATATCTTAATCAGGTATGATGGCATGTGAAGCACCTGCACTTTCAAAAGGACTCTGAAAACTATTAATCTGAGAAATAATAATAATGGGAAAAAGAAAAAAAAAAAGGAAAATTGTTAGCTCATATAAATTTCTCAGGGATTTTACAGCTCAATTGACATTTACTGAAGCATATTTTGGCTTTGAGTTACATGACCTTTTACTTTATTTTCTTTTTGCATACAATACCAACCTTTTTGATTTATCTAGTCACTAAATACTTAAAGCTAAAATCTCTGCTCACTAAGGAAATGAGCACAAATTTTGTCACTAAATAGGTATTTTTATACTAGATATTAAAATAGCAACTTGGGCCCATAAAGAATGTCCTAAAAACTTTTGGACAGGTGTTATTAGGGATCTAATTACATCATGATTCATACATTTAATTTCCTAAGCTTTAATTACAAAATCTAGTTGTCTGCTTTTTGTCTCACTACAATTTCACCTTGTTTTTTAAATATGAACAGGCCAGCACTTCTCTGAAAGAAGCTGTGAACAAGAAAGTATTGCCTAGAACTTTCGTATTTTCTTATATGCGAGTAATTCTAGATCCTAAAAAATCTTTTTTTCTGTTTTGTTTTGTTTGTATTGTTTTTAATATAAACCAGTCATTAGAGTTCAATTTATAAATTTTTTGAATTCCTAAACTTCTAAAGAATCATTACTGTTTTTTTGTTTGTTTGTTTGTTTGTTTGTTTTTGGTGTAAAGGAAACCTACTGAATAATTTTGAATTTCGAAAGTATGTAAGTATCTACTATTTTCTGAACTATGCACAAACTATTCATATAGTAGCATGACAAAAACAAAACAAACAAACAAAACCCTACTACATATCAAAGAATGTAAAGCAGAAGGAAATGTGTAGGAAAGGTTTACAGGTGGGAAGTGGACAGGGCTTTTAATACCCCATTGGTATGGAGTGGTATGAGGACAGATGCACCAGCAGTTCCAAGAGGACTTGGCCATGTCGTCAGTTGAATTTGCCGCTTTGCTTTTTCCTCATGTGTAAGGTTTGGATGGCTCTCATCTGTTAGTTTAGTCCTTCTGTTAGGTATGAGCTAGTCTTCCAAACTGAAAACCTCATTTATATTACCTGCAAAACATGTATGGTTCAAGAGACACAAGTTGTTCAGTAGTGGTGTAGACAAAGAGTGACATAATCACAGAATTACAGGTTGGTTTGGGTTGGAACGGATCCTACAGGTAATCTATTTCCAACCCCAATAATGCCTCAGATTATTCTGTTTCAATTTACAATGAAAATGAAAAAATAAATAAAATAAAATAAAATAAAATAAAATAAAATAAAATAAAATAAAATAAAATAATAAAATAAAAAGTCAGGCATTGTTCTGATGAATAAGATCAGTGTTTGAGCTCAGGAAGATTAAATCAACTAATTACTTTATGGGAAAGCCAACAACTTACATACCTCTTTCCACATTAATCAGCAAAACGGTGCATATCATTCTATGGTAATTGCAAAGTTCTCTCTGACAACAGTTCACAATTCTCTTGGTGAAGATGATAGAAAAAATGGAAGACAATAATGAGAACCTTCATCTTTTAACTCTAAATTCTGTTACTATTTTTTGATCAAAGCACTTTGTTTTACCTTGTTATTGCTGCTATTTGATAGCCAATAGTAAATGTCTCTTCCCTTGTAAAATCAGGCATCTTAGATCTACAAAGTAGAACAATGAAAAATACTTCTATCTCTAATGAGGATTATTAAAATCTCTTCTGCTGTTACGTTTGACAAATAACATATTGAGTAAAGTAACTAATTATATTGATCTGATCTGTCCTTAGTGTATTTGCATTAAGTACTAATACAGGTATTAGTTCTGACCAAGTCTGGTACATAAATAAGGCCTGCTGTTGCTTATGAATATTTAGTTGATAAATTTACCTTTAGGAGAGAAGAAAATAAAACCAAGAAAAACTATCATAACTGTCATGTATAATATTAATCACTATTACCAAACAAACAAACACCAGGCAAAGAAACCCTTAGCATGAATGTGATTTATCATTATGCCTCTAAAAAAAAAGAAAAAAAGTATTCACAAAATCACAGAATCGTGGAATGGTTTGTCTTGTAAGGGACATCTAATTCCAACACCCGTGCCCTGGGCAGGGATACCTTCCACTAGACCAGGTTGCTCAAAGCCCCATCCAACCTGACCTTAAACACTTCCAGGGATGAAGCATCCACAACTATGAAGATAGGCTGAGAGAGCTGGGACTGTTCAGCCTACAGAAGAGAAGGCTGTGGGTTGACCTCATCACAAATTTTCAGTACTTGAAGGTGGCTTATAAAAAAGATGGTGGGTAATTCTTTACTCAATCAGATATGACAGGATGAAGGGGAATAATTTTAAACTAAAAGGGGGAGATTTAGATTAGAGGTTAGGAGGAATTTTTCACTCAGAGGGTGGTGAGGCACTGGAACAGGTTGCCCAGAGAGGTTGTAGATGCCCCATCCCTGGAGGTGTTCAAGACCAAGTTACATGAGGCCCTGAGCAACATGATCTAGTGGGTGGCATCTCTGCCTATGGCGGGGGGGAGTTGGAACTAGATGATCTTTGATGTCCCTTCCAACCCAGGCCATTCTATGATCTCCAGAGGTCTCTCCCAACCTCTGCTTTTCAATGATACATGCAAGAAATATCTCTTATGACTAAAGATGATGAGAAGCTGAAAAATCGTGGCTGACATGTGTGACCCACCTGAAAATTCAATATATACTTGCTCAAATTTGGTGTCACATTAACCACTTTTCATGTAATTAAGTCTCAGCTTCAAAGGTAGGCAAAGGTTTTTGTTTGTTTATTTTGTTGTTGTTGTTGTTTGTTTGTTTTTTAATCTTCTTGTAAAACACTATGGTCACACTCTTAAAACAACCTTATGGTAGCAAGAGGGATGACAATCTAAATATATTTTTAAACATTAGGCATCTAATCTAAACTACCTATTCAGGACCTCATCATAATTAGTGAAGAGAGACAAATGTCTCTGGAAAGAAAGAACCTAGAGAAATATCAGAAGTCAGATGTCTATCACTTAGGCATGGCTAAAATTAAGTCAGATTAATGTTTTTTTAAATGACTTGCTCTTGGAAAAGTAATTACATCTTGAATAATATATGGAATTTTTCTGAAAGGGAGTGAGTCTGAGAAGGGCTGCACCACGTACAGATTCATGTTCTGACTCTGAGAAAATAAATGAGTTCAGATATTTTTGTGGTGCTCTTTTATGTTATATATGACACAATGGTATGAGGTCCATTATGGGGCTGTATTGAATCTTCCAGTTATGGAACAAGTCTCACTTGAATAGAGGTGGAAAAATAGCAAATGCAAAAGGTTTTGTCAAGAAAAATATTTCGGGTCTAAAAAAAAAAAAAGCTGTTGTTTACTGAACAATGTGGCTACGTTTAATTTTTGCTTTTTCAGACTCCTATAACCTTTTACTACTTTTTTTTTATATATATCTATATATATCAGAATTTAATACACTTTTATATAATAATAATTTTATAAGTTTGAAAAGAATATTCCTTTTTAAAATATATATATATATATGATATGTTATTTCTTTAAAAATGGAATAAACACTTTAGCACAGAATAATCCTAGCCTTAGGAATACCAAATTTATTCTGTGCCAGCAGCCCCACACATAACATATTACTTAAAATACGTTGTCCAATGTTAGTGCCTTAACTTCCTTGGTGTTTTGATGTTATTTCAAGGGAAGAAAGAATTGTTTGCCTTGGGCTTTCCATATGACTCTGCTCTTCTGATTTTCATATAAATTCCTGACAAAAGAGATATAACCACTGTCTTTAGATACAATACTGTATTGGCTCCAGACATATCTGCCTTCTTTTCAGGGACAAGTGTAAGGCAGAGCCCATACGAACTATGGCTGCACAGATCAGCTGGGCTCAAAATGCCATTATTGTTTCTGCTGATTTTTGGAAGGAAATGTGGACAAAACAACAAAAGGAGATTTCTAGTTAGTGAACTGCTTTTTTATCCATGTCTAAGTACCTGAATGGTAGTTCTTCTTTTGAAAAGGTACGTCTTTTTATGGTTTCTAAACTCTTGAACAACACTTCTGTGTTGGCATACATTTGCAAAGCAATGCTTTAAATTTCTACATCCATTCTGTAATTCTTTTAGATATAGATATTGTCATCCTTTTTTTTTTTTGTCCAATCAGATTGAACAAAAGAAATGAGAACCATAAATGTAAGAAAGAAATTTTAAAAAGAACAATATATTTGTGTTATCAGCTTGTTAGCTTTTCTTAGCTCACCTCTTCACCAAATTGAAGGTTGATTATGATACAACATTCTTCTGTAGCAATTGAGGCCCACAGTTCTATTGTAATCAGGTAAGAAAAGTAGGTTGTGGGTAAACATTTTCTTAATGAATTTCTCGTTAAAACGGGTGCTACTGAAAAATATATATATATGTATATATATATATTTAAAAAAAAATGAGGTAGAATGTAGCAATAATAACAGGAACAAAACTTTTCACTTATTATGGCCACTGCTTAACGACTGTGAGGAGTCTAGATTATTAGAGAGTATAATCAGAAACCTACAGACTAAAACTGACATGTCAAATATTAACCTAATTTGTGGACCACTTATAGAGGCAATCTTATACTTGTCCTTTCGCAGCAATATGAAAATAAGTCAAAGTGATAATTAGAGCTTTGAGGAAATACTAATATGGCTCTATGCTGGTACAAGTTTCTTCCCTCTGCTGATCTTCAATATTTGAAAAGTCCAGGTAAGCACCCTGATGAGGTTACCTAGCCAAGGCCACATAAACCAGAGATGACTCCAGAGAGACCTTACTCAGTTTTCTGCTCCCTTTTTCACCCTGTGATCTTTTGATGATGTTTTACCCACTTCTTTCAGATTTACCCACTGTGCTGAGACCAAAGCAGAACCTCTCAATCAGGAGTCTCCACCCATGACTAAATAACCAATAACCACCTTAAGAGGAATAAAATAAATAGATTCCATACCTATTAGAGTGGTGTATCACTTCTTTTTTTTTTTTTTTTTGCCTACTTCATCATGCTCAGAGAAAGTAATTCCCATTTACAGTCACCAGGGATCACTAAGAGAGGATTTGTTTGACAGAGTAAGAGGCTATTCTGTAAGAAGCATAACTATGCCAGTGCAGTTATGTAGTAAATTTCATTTTGTTTTCCTATTTTCCTGATTTTCTCATGTGTCTTATATTCAGTACATTTCTGATTATTTCATAGTGTTTTTTTGTTTGTTTGTTTTTGTTTGTTTGTTTTTTTATTTTTCATTAAGAAGTCTGAAAAACATTCCATTCATTGTAGGAAACAGAACAGGACAGACACAAGGCATCTTCAGTTTGCATATGTTACACAGTAAACTCAGAAGCACAGATGTGGACCCTTAACAGCAACAGATCACAGTATTTTTATAGACAACTATAAACCTAATGATCAACCTAAATAGGAGAATTTGTGTTTGTTTTCACTGTTGGCTGCACCTGGTACTTGTAAGACTTTTATACTAGAGTGTTAATTTGCATCAACAGAATAATTCATAATTGTTGTTGTGAGTTATTTGATAATATATATCATTGTATTTGCAGTTTGACACAGCCCCACAGTGCAGGGTGAAACTCAATATCTTGCACCTGTGACCCAATTAATGTGGATTGTGATAGGCTGTTAAATTTAGATATCTGTGGTACTTTTTGTCACTACATGGGTTGCTTCTTTTGTATATGTGTGTTTGGATGACAATATACTGCCAGAAGAAAAATACTTTGTTCTCTAACATACAACACTGCATATACCTGAACATTTTAGTTTTCCTGTTACAGCTGCTAGCAGCTGAGTGCTAATATGAAAGCCATTTGTAAAGAAGCATGTTTACATATTGTCTTGTTTATTTCATTATTTCATATTACAGCTCTACATACAGAATCACAGAATCACAGACTGGGCAGGGTTGGAAGGACCTCTGAAAATCACAGAATCACAGAATCATCTAGATTGGAAGAGGCCTCCAATATCACCTAGTCCAACCTCTGACCTAACGCTAACAACTCCTCCACTAAAACATTTAACTAAGGTCTACATCTAAATGTCTTCAACACCTCCAGGGATGGTGACTCAACCACTTCCCTGGGCAGCCCATTCCAATGCCTAACAACCCTTTCGGTAAAGAAATTCTTCCTAACATCCAACCTAAACCTCCCCTGGAGCAACTTTAGCCCATTCCTCCTCATCCTGTCACCAGGCACGTGGGAGATAGACAAATCCCCAACTCGCTACAGCCTCCTTTAAGGTACCTGTAAAGAGCAATAAGGTCGCTCCTGAGCCTCCTCTTCTCCAGGCTGAACAATCCCAGCTCCCTCAGCTGCTCCTCATAAGACTTGTTCTCCAGACCCCTCACCAGCTTCGTTGCCCTTCTCTGGACTCGCTTGAGCACCTCCGTGTCCTTCTTGTAGTGAGGGGCCCAAAACTGAACACAGTACTTGAGGTGCAGCCTCACCAGAGCTGCGTACAGGGGGACAATCACTTCCCTAGTCCTGCTGGCCATGCTCTTTCTTATACAAGCCAGGATGCTCTTGGACTTCTTGGTCACCTGAGCATACTGCTGGCTCATATTCACCTGACTATCAACCAATACTCCCAGGTCTTTCTCTGCCAGGCAGCTTTCTAACCACTCATCTCCCAGCCTCTAGCACTGCTTGGGGTTTTTGTGCCCCAGATGCAGGACCCAGCACTTGGCCTTGTTGGACTTCATGAGGTTCCTCTCGGCCCAACCCTCCAGCCTGTTGAGCTCCCTCTGAATGGCAGCACGGCCCTCTGGGGTATCAGACACTCCTCCAAGCTTTGTGTCATTAGCAAACTTGCTGAGAATGTACTCCATTCCATTGTCCAGGTCATTGATGAGTAAGTTGAACAACACCGGACCCAGTACTGATCCCTGGGGGACACCGCCAGCTACAGGCCACCAACTAGACTCTGCACCACCAATCACAACCCTCTGAGCTCTGTCATCCAGCCATTTGACAATTGTAATATATTACAAATGTCTTTTATAATCATTTGTCAGAGTTGGTAATACAGCCATAAGAGAAAATACTTTTCAAATAAATCATTTCCTGTGGTAGGTAAGACATACATGTCTTTAAACAGTATAGTTTATCACTCATTATTTTATCATATTAACATTTTGTTGAGGAGAGGATTATGGAGTATGTCCTGTTCTCTCTCTTATGTTATGTCCAGCATTTCCAAACCTGAGTAAAAAATACTTATCCTCTCTCTCTTCTCCCCCCCCCCCCCCCCCCCCAAGGGAAATTCTCAAGATGAGTATTTAGGAAAATATTTTGGATACTATCAATATCATCGTCTCTAGATTTTGAGGTTTGTTCTATGATTCACTTGCATGGTACTAGAAATATCTTGTCTGAGTGGCAAACGTGATCTGAAAGGGGTTACTCTCATTATTAAACTCCTATCCATTTTAATTCCTACTGATGCACATTTTGATGGAGACTTACAACTCCCTCTTGTATTGATCAAACCAACAGTGGGTGAGTTTATTAGGAAGTTCAGAAACCATTAACAAGGAAATAATTCAAAGGCCTTTCCCACTATGGTTAGATTTAGAAATATTTTTCATTTCTTTGTTTCACTACTAAAGTCATCACAGAAAGTGTCATGAAAGACTGCAAGTTTCTCTTTGGAAGTTTCCTTAGGTTTTCACACAATTGCACAAGACTGCCTACAGGACAGCTGTATATACTGGTGTTGGAACCACAGTTGTATATATTAGAAAATATGTCATACTAAATAGAATAACTAAGCATTGGGCACCTACATGGTTACTGGACAGATTTTACAGGCTAGAAACAGTAGAATTCCCACTGGTTTGTGAGGACTGTGATTCTACCCCGTATTTGGGAACATTAAAAATCCTGTATTATCACAAGAGCACAGGAAAAAACAATGATATATTATCTTAGGGCTTAAAAAGATAAAGAAGATGCAGCATACATTGAGTGAAGTATAAAAAACCTTTTGCAATTTAGAGAGAAAAAAAGGCATTTTAGATGTAAAAATACGTATTCATTTCAGTTGATAATTTATTGAATGTACTCCTTCAGCATTTTGTCAGCTTTAAAATTCTTTTGTGTTAGCTGATACTTCTCCTCTCATACTTAACCTAGTGTCAGGTATTTATCCTGCATGTGCATATTACAGCTATGAGATACGTTGATTTCCCTTTGTATTTCTTGTGATGTCTTCTGAGACACTTTGAGGTAAAAAGAGCTCTGAATATTAGAATGACAAGCATAATGTTAACATCCAGCAAAGGTAATAAGCATCCTTTTTCCTTCTCCCATCCTCTTTCCATTTTAAATTCCAGTATAAACTATTGATTTTAATATTCTGACAACCAAAAGCTGTAAAATTTAATTTTAAAATTGGTCTTTGATAGAAAACTGAAGACTTTATTGGATATGCATAGCATGGTGTTGGCAGTGGGAGGCCACGAGACAACCTCTGTGAGACGAGGCTGGGGCAGCCCTGTGCTGGACCCAGCTGGCTCCAACAGCCCCACCGCAAGGCACAGTGGGGCCCAGCAGCTGAGATGGCAGTGCCTCTAGGGAATGTACTTCAGGAAGGACAAAAAATGCTGGACAGAGGAGGAGGGAACAAAAAGAGTGAGAAATAATGCTACAAATGCAAAGGTAAGTGAAGAGGGTAGGAGGTGTTCCAGGTTCTAGAGCAGAGATTCCCCTGTGGCCTGTGGAGAGCCCCCACTGGAGCACACTGGAGCCCACACTGGAAAATTATCAGGAGGAAGGAGCAGCAGAGAGGAGCTGTTATGGACTCACCACAACACCCATTCCCCATCCCTGTGCATTGCTTGAGAAGAGGTGGGAATAAAGCAGTGAAGTTGAGCTTAGGAAGAAGGAGGTAAGGTGAAAGGTATTTTAGTTTTTGTTTCTTGTCATCCTACACTGTTTTTAATTGGCAATCCCCACGTCAATCCTGTTTTACCCATGACAGTAACTGGTAAGGGATCTCCTTGTCTTTTACCTCAACCTACAAGTTTTTCCATCTCACTTTCTCCTCCTGTCCTGTTTAAGGAAGGGGGTTTGAGAGAGCAGCAGGGTGGGGGTCTGGCAGTCAGCCAAGGTCATCCCACCACACATGCATAAGATATGCAATATGTAGTATGTAATGTAAAGTGTGTACCCAAAGCACAACATATAATATCAATATATAACTCATAATACATAATATATTATCCAGAACTGGATTCAATACTTTTTGCTTAACGTTCTGACATTGACTTTAGGTTTAAAACAGATGTCCTTTATGATAGCTCCATGAAAGAAGGAAAGGCAACTGTGACCCAAGGCAGCATATTTGGATAATAAATAATAATTATAATATTAATTGTTATAATATTATAACTATATAGTCGCATGTCATAATACAATAATAATTATTAAATAATAATAATAATAGAAAAATGGTGCAGTTGAGAATGTGATCAAAATAATTCCTCAAGATTCTTCAAAATCACATTACATGCAGAGACAGTTTTTGTCAGGGCCCTAAGGGCAGCGCTCAGACATGCCCCTGTCCATTCCACCCAAGTCCTTCCACCACCTGCCCCTGCTCCAGAGATGATGCAGAAGGGATGGTAATGCAGCTTCCCACAGCTTTGTCCTGTGGGTTAAATTTTGATGTGTATAGTATTCTGAGTGAACCAAGAAAGAACTGTGTGGCATTTATTGACAGGAGCTCTTTGGGTACCCTAAATCATGCAAAACAATGTATAAGGAACAGTACTGTTTCTGTCTGGGTTGGTTTTAATTTTCTTCATAGCAGCTCGTATGGTGCTGCATTTTGGATTTGTAATTAAAACAGCATTACAGAATCACAGAATGGCCGAGGTTGGAAGGGACCTCTGAGATCATCTAGTCCAAACCCCTGCTGAAGAGGATCACCTAGAGCACATTGCACAGTATGGCATCCAGGCATGTTTTGAATATCTCCAGTGAAAGAGACTCCACAACCTCTCTGGGCAACCTGTTCCAGTGCTCTGTCACCCTCACAGTAAAGAAGTGCCCTCTCATATTGAGCCAGAACCTCCCATGCTTCAGTTTGTGACCATTGCCTCTCCTCCTGTCCTTGAGCACAACTGAAAAAAGACTAGCTCCCTCCTCTTGACACGCTCCTCTCAGATACTTATATACATTAATCAGGTCTCCCCTCGTTAACAACACACCAGTGTTTTAGCTGTTGCTGAATAATGGTTACAGAGTCAAGCCTGTTCTCACCCTGCACCCCCAGCCCAGCCCAGCCCAGCCCAGCCCAGCCCAGCCCACCCCACCCCCACAAGTAGGCTTGGGGTACACAAGCAATTAGGAAAGAACACAGCTGGGGCAGCTGACCTACGCTGATCAAAGGGATATTGCTCCCCTGGGAAAGAAGGGGGAAGGGGACACATTTGTGTAATGGTGTTTGTCTTCCAAAGTAGCTGTTATGCATACTGAAGCCCTGTTTTTGTGGAAGTACTGGAACATCTGCCTGCTGATGGCAAGTAGAGAATGAATTTCTTATTTTGCTTTGCTTACATGTGCAGCTTTGCATCACCTGTTGTGATAAGCATTAATATTTTAAACCAGAATTAACAAGAAAGGAAACTTGGTATTGATATAGTTATGTGAGCCTTCAGAGTATAGACTGAGCAATTGTCCAGGCTCTTTTTTGGTTCTGTCTACAGTGAAACTTGGGAATATTGCTGACCCTGGTTCTGAGGATACAGTCTGTGCATATTCCCACTCCACAGAATAATTCGGATGCCCACTGCATGCTGTACCATTTACCCATGTCTTCATGGAAAAGGAACAGTGTGTGCATGTGGAAAAGAGACTGTAAGCAATCAGGAATTAAGAATCAAAGACACAATGCCATCTGGATCTAAAGCACAGTTCAGGTTAATTTTGACTGATAAAGCATTCAATTCCTGCCTCACTGAAAGTATAATTCCACTAGGGCCATACCAGCAGAGTGTCTGTCTGAACGCATCTTCCTCATTTCATACAAGGTAAAGATGGATATGGCACAAAAAATTATACAGTACAAGAGTACATGCAGATACAAATGAAGAGTATTGCTCTATGAGCTTTTTCCAAAAGGTCAAGCTTAATAACTTACTAACATGTATTAAAAGAGGTTTTTAGATTAGGTTCAAGAAGGGGAGAAATGAGAAGAAAGGAGAAAAAAGGAGGTAATAGGGGTTCTTAAAATTTGTAAGCTTATGTAAGTTCTTGTGAACTCTTTCACTGAATTGAGAGGTACTATTTCTCAAGTGTGTATGAACACTCTCCAAATTTTTTATTTTTTTTTTTTCTGACTGGGCCTGAGAGCAGTTTAAATAAATTACTTGGGAATCAATAAATAGGTTTTCATTTTCATGCAATGATGTGTCTATTTTTTGGGTTTATCTTACTAGTGCTAGGATACATATATCAAAAGAATCTCCATTGACTCATTCTTACAGAGCCCTGATATAGAACCTGAATAGCACTGATGTGATAGAGTATATTTTTGCCTATCAGAAAGCCAGATAGCCCTTCCTACAAAAACATTTGGAATGTGATACAATTTATTGCATGAGAGGTAAGTTATTATTTATTTATATCTCATAGATGCTGGCAGGTAAAATGACTCTCCTATTCAAGTCTGATTCAAAGAAAAGAGAAAGAGCATGCATTTTGGGCTCAAAGGCTTAAATGAAAGAAGAAAGATATATTTCATGTTATCAATTGTCGGTCTTTTAAAAAGGTAAGATATTTTCACTTTATATATTGACAGCCTCTGATACAAAGGTAACTTTTTTTTATGAGGTATTTGGGAAATAGGTTTTGTTTGTTGCTCCTGTTAGTTCTTGAGAATTGGACACTGAAATAAGGAAATCCTCACTCATACAAAATCAGCCTATCTGTTGCCCAATAACCTTTTCCCTTTCCCACAAATACATCCCACCAACAGTATGAAGATGTGAATAAATGCCTTGATATGTTTTTGATCATGATACTTTCGTCAAATTACCATATGAGTTTACATGCTGCAAATAACAAATTTTGAAAGATAATTGAGCATTGTGGCATATATTGAACACTAGGTCAACAAAAAGTTGTTGAGCACGTATTTCTACAACTGAGAAAAAAATATTTTTCATTAGCTTCTAAAATTCATACTTCTATCTGTGCAGTTAGTCCATTCCAGTGCACTATATTACAGATGATAAAACAAGACTGAAAAAGGTTAGAGGACAGTGATTTGTTTCCTCAGGACTCCAATTTAGGTAATTTACTGATAAACAGAATCAAATATCGCACGACCTTTGAGATTCAGTGAAGGAGATTTTTTTCACTGCTTTACCATTTATTTATTTATTTATTTATTATTGTTTTTCCCTAGGGAAATAATGTTCCCAGTACTCATGATTAGTTTTCTTTCTTTGTGTCTCTCTTTTTTAAATTCCTTAAAAACAGACTTGATGCTCTAACGGTAGATGATGATGAAATTGAAGAAATATAAGGGATTTGTGATGGGGCACTCCTGAGTGTATGTGCAAGCTGGGGGATGAGAGGTTGGAGAGCAGACCAATGGTAAGGGATCCGGGGGTTCTGGTCAATGGCAAGTTGAATATGAGTCAACAACAGTGTTCCCTGGTAGCCAAAAATGTCAAATATATCCTGGGGTGCATCAGGCACAGCACTGCTAGCCAGTTGGGGGAACAGATTGTCCCACTCTGCTCAGCACTGGTGCGGCCTCACCTTGAGTATTGTGTGCAGTTTTGGGCAACACAGTATTAGAAGGACATAAAAGTATTTGAGATTGTTCAAAGGAAGGCAACAAATATAATGAAGGGTCTAGAGGGCAAGATGTGTGAGGAGCAGCTGAAGTCACTTGATTTGTTCAGCCTAGACCAGAGGAGACTGAGAAGAGGGCCTCATGGTGACCTGCAGCTTCCTCACAAGAGGGAACAGAGGGGCAAGTGCTGATCTCTGCCCTCTGGTGACCGGTGATAGGACCCAATGGAATGGCGTGAAGATACATCAGGAGAGGTTCAGGCCAGATGTTAGGAAAGGTTTCTTCACCGACAGGGAGGTTGGGCACTGGAACAGGCTCCCCATGCAAGTGGTCATGGCACCAATCCTTCTGGAGTTCAAGAAGCGTTTGGACAACACTCTCAGACATAGGGTTTTATTTTTGTGTATTACTGTGTGGAGCAGGAGTTGGACTTGATGATCGTTGTGGTTCCCTTACAACTCAGGAAATTCTATGATTCTATGATTCTGACATGACCTCTTTTATGTCTAAATTCTGCTCCCAAAGAGCAGGCATAAATTCTACTACAGTGGTCCAGAATTTTGAAATGTAGAAGGTTCTGGAGCACTTCCTTTGTATTGACAGCATAGAAAGCTCTTGAAGCATCTTCATCAATATTATGATCAAGGAAAATTTATTTATAGGAAAATACACTTTTTATTAAGAATATTCAGAAATTTCTTTATGGAAACTCTAAAGTAGGCTTTAAGTTGTGTTCTATACCAATGAGCAATAATTAGGACACCTTATGCATTCTCTCCAGTCTCATTCCTTTTTATTTCTCATTGTAGTTTACAGAGATCTAACTCAGAGACAACACGCTAAGGTGGCATAACCACCAGATAAACAAGGTGTCTGGAAAAGGGATCATGCCTACCTATTCTTTAGGATGAAGTTGTGCCTTGAAGGAATGTCCAAGACTTCAGAAAGCTTTTCTGTCAGATTCAATGAGAGTAAGTCTGAAGGCAAAGGCCTGCTCTCAGCAGGTGCTTGGCACCTTGCAGTATAAAGATTTCCTGAATATTTTATCAATGATAGGAGCTGTCTTTCATATGGTATAAGATTTATTACTTATTTGTAATGATGCCTTAGTCCATCTATCTGTCCGCAGCATTTTCACAGTTATAGGTATGGAGTGTGATTACTTCTTTGGTCATCAGACGTTGTACCATAAATCACAGCATGAAAATTGAATGCCCTTCTCAGAGTTTCTTTGTGATATCAGACATTATAACATATTATTTGCATTCAGTCAATGAATAAATCTTCTTGTCCTTTGTTTAAACCCTAAAAATATTTTAATTCCTATATTCTGATTCTGTAAATAACTTTTTGTACATATATAAATAGGCATTCTTAATTGTGTCATTATGGATGGAGTGGGGAAGCTGACATGATGAATACAAGGGCTTTTGATGCCATAAAAGATTACATATAAGTGGTGTTTATTTCTATTTTCAGGCCATTTACAGAATTCAGGTTTCAATATGATCAGTTCAAAGTGTGCTGTTGGAAATAGCAACCCACCCCCCCCACCCCCCCCCCCAGTCTGTCAGAAGTATTGATTGTTATAGCCTACTGTATCCTGCCTCTAGCTTTGTCTGCTTGAAAGCCATGCTGAGTTTGTTAAGCTCTCCAAGTAAGCTACTGTTTCTTAAAGAAAAGGGATTTTCGAGCTACATTACACCTTTAAAATTTTGTGCAGAACTACCACTGACTTGTGAGGGAGTTCAACGTGCAGTTGAATGTAGCTCACAAACACATCAGGAGACAGTTAGCTGGGGCTTTATAGTGAAGCCTCCATAAATCAGATGGATCCTGTGGGATTTATATGGAGACAGAGAGCTGGATGCTTAGCAAATATTAGTCAAATAGATATTTTTAATGAAAAAATACCCATATCTAATAAAACTAGCCCTCAGAGAATAAGAATATATTATGCTCCTTACAGGATGCAATTAAACATTGTTACCTTTGTTGGTTTTTCATTCTGACCATTACTATTCCATTCCAGTACAAATGGAATTGTCACAGAAGGTCACAGTTCTGTTACAGCTGAAAAGAAATAATGGGGCTGACTTCTTCTTTGCTTTTTTTTTTTTTTACAAAGTCAAGATTACTTACTTTGTGTATCTGAATGTAATATGACAAAAAACAACATGACACGATGTTCAAAAATATCACTTTATGCACCGTGAGAATACATAGCCCTTGACATGTCCTTTCTATTTTAATTTATTTACGTTACTTGTACAATTTTACAACATCTTTTTGCCTTATAATGACAGGAATTCTTTTAAACATTAGGGTCTCATTCTTATATATATTGCTATGTGGTTTCAAGTTCACATCAGAACTTACTGTGTAACATCAATTGTATTATTACTGCAGCTTGATCTTGTATTTCCTTCTGAATCAAAAATTGTTGTAAAAAGCAGCCAAAAAAAAAAAAAAGACATTGTTATTTTCCCTTTTAATAAGCAATCAAGGTTACTGCAATGTTTATAAAGAAAGGACAGATTCTACGTTCAGTGTACCTGCAATATAATCCATTTACCTCAGACATGTAAGTCATGTACTTTTTTTGCTTTCATGTCTGCAATGTTAAAGTAACCTAGTAGAATGACCTCGCATGTCATGGTCGGAAACATAAGAGACTTATTTGGAAGGTGATAACCTTGAACCCAGGCCAGTATCAATGCAGGCATAGCTGAGGGCAGAAAATTAAGATGTTTGCAGATCCCTTCAGAGCATCTAATGAATGTTGCCAGTGCTATGTTATAAAAACAGCACTCTGGTGAGCAGCAGCATAGCCCATACACTTTAGACATTTCAAAAAGCAAAATTTCAAACCTGGTTCAGGCACTGAACAGGAAGAGTACACTAAAAGGATAGTCATTCTTTAGAACCTTAGAGGCACTGCATGGGCACAAAGGAGACTCAAGATAAGTGCTGGGTAGCGTGACACTTGTCTCAGGCAAAGTGTCTAAGTGTTGTACAGGGCTAGTCTGAGGTAGGAGGAGCTTGCCCTCAGTGCTGTGTATAGACTTTTTTTACAGACTCTTTTATTTATCTATGTATTTATAGATTGTATATTTCTCTACTCCAGTAATCAGTGATTATGGAATTATCATTATTACAGTGACAGTAAGCCGTCCTTAGTGCTTGATCTGAGAGTATTTCTTATGCAAAGGTACTCAGTCTAAGCGAACACTGTAACATAGTTTAGTTATGTCCTCAGTCCTCTTAGGACGTAGAACTGTTTTGGAAAACAAAATGGGGAAGAGGGAAGGGAAGGGAAGGGAAGGCAAGGGTGGAGGGAGAGAGAGGAGGAGGAAAGAGGAGGGGAGGGTAAATGATTACAAAACAAAGCAAAAAAACACCTAAGGCACAATGGGCAAAATGTGGTAAGGTGGAAGTTAGATAAGAAAGAAGTTGAACAAGAATGGGATTATTATATAGGGGAATGGAAGGGTGGAAAGGAAAAAGAGAGAGGTCAGGATGGTTAGAAGGCTTCATGAATAAAAGTGGTTAATCAGTGGCAAGCAGTGGAAAGGTTTAATCTTCCCAATCAGTACTTTTGTCCAATTTTTATATTGGAAACCAAAAGACTGGAATTTTTCTGCTATCAGAAAGTTCATGTGAAACCTTAGCAGATGTTATTTTCTTGTTTCCTTCTAGGTTTTTCATAACAAAAGAGAACAGTTGCATTAGTTCTTGGTTGCTGTGTTTTCGCATGTAACAGAAAACTGTGTTGCAAACTCAGGCTTACAGAATTGCTGAGGAATTAAGTCAGTTTCAATATGATGACCCTTCTGCTTTTCTGTTTTCCTGCTGTTGTTTAAATCTCAGAATGTACACATGCAAAATCTCAGTAAAATAATTTTTCCCTCAAGTCCTAAAATTTTAGAAAATTAAGGAGAAAATTACAATTTAATGTGATTTCGTTTTTCCTTTTTCCGAGGATCATGTGTGGTACACATGACTGGAGTAGTCCTGCTGTAACATCCACTTCAGTCTTCTGAAATCGAAGACTAGAGGCTTATACGTATTTACATATATTTAGAAAGATTTAACATGAAAGAATTTTTTTTTTTTTTGACTGCTCATATTAGAAGAATATTTGAGAATACCTTAAGAGAATTCGTCATCACCAGTTCAGGGGTAATGGGGCACTGGGCAAACTTTTTCAGTCAGTCTTTTGTTACACAGGATCTTCATTCCCCTAGATATCGTCTTAGTCTTATCTCTATCAGGGTAGAATTATTTGTCTCGATCTTCATTTAGATGTTCCAAACCTTTTCTCACCAAGACTTTTTAAATGGCATAAGCACTCCCCATATTACCTACCTTATACATCTTGAAATACCTTGTTTAATGCATTGTTCATTCTGCATCATGTCTTTTTCTGTATAAAGGATATCCTCATATCACTTTTTAGAGATAAATCTAGTTCTAAATTAAACAGGTGAGGCATCTGAAATGCATCTTGCTGAAATACTTCAATCCTAGGGAATCAGTATTCACTGCATATTAATTTGCTTCTGCTCTTGAGTCTTGGTGTTTTGTTTTTTTTTTTAAAAAAAAAAAAGATTAACTTCTTACAAGAACTGTTTGCATTCCCACTTTTTGGTTTCTCAACCTGGGACTGTACAGTGATTAACAGATTCCTAGTGCATTTATGAAGTCAGGTAAATTCAGTGGGAAATGGGCTTTAATATATAAAATCTAGCAAGTAAATAAATCTTTTTCAAACTAGATACCCAAATAATATCCTTTTATAGTTAATGTATTTCGTCCTGCTGTAGAATTTCTACTGTAAAATGGGGATAATACTTTATTTATCCCCAAATAATATCCCCCAAATAATACATTATTTGCAGTTTATGAAAGTAAATGGAGCACTTGCACTTGAACAATAGGGATAAGTGTTCCATGACTACGCAGAAGAGTCGGGAGAGGCACAAGCTGATATCGTTTTTTGTTCTTTTGCTTCTTTTTTTTATTATTATTTATATTATAAAGGATATCTTGTATGCTATGTAGTATCAAAGTACACAAAAATCATATATTAAATCAATTGACCTCTTTAATACTATTACTCAATATTCTTAAAGAGGGACAGGTGGGATTTAAATGAATGAAACTGTTAAGGATTTTAATATAATGCATTGCTCTGTACAGTAATTTACCAAACCTAACTTACTTTTTTTTTTTTTTTAATTAGTCTTTGTGGAAGAACATTTTAACTTCATGGTAAAACCAAGTTATATTGTTTTATCACTCATATATCATATTTACAGTTTATGCCTAATTAAATTGAAATATCACCAGAATATTCTGAAAAATTTATATCTTGTTACTTATCTCTCTTCTCTTGTTCAGTTGTTATTAATGGAAATATTGAGATAATGGCTTCATATACCTTTTGGAACATGTACTTATTTTGATGTAATTATTTTTTTCTTGTATATGTTCCTCTAAGCAAATCAAGCTTTTTGGTTTAGAGTGCTGGTTGTCTCACCTCTTTAGCTATTTCATTTTTCTTTATTTTTTGCTACTATTTTTTTCTCCTTTATGTGGGTGGTCAGACACTAGAACAAGTTGCCTGGAGAAGCTACAGAGAATCTTGGAAATGTATAAAACTCTTCTAAACATGGTCCTCAGAAATCCAGTGTAAGTTGTTCCATTCTGTGTGAAGGACTGGAGCACATAATTGCCAATGGTCCCTTCCAATTATTTTATAAATATGTGATTCTCAGAATTGACTTACTGGTGCTCCCTGCTATATAATCTGTGGCAGATGACTTCGGTGAGCACCAACAAATTTTTAGCATACATTGTTTAAAAGTGGTGGAGGGAAACAGAAAGCTATTCCTTCAAAATTTCCTCAGAGCTCACTTTGGATGGGGTCAGATAAAAATGGACAGCAGCTTCCATTTAAAGTTGTCCTTTATTTTCAAATTATGGCTTCTGATTTTAGCACTGTAATTTTTTTTAATAGATATCATTATTATATTTGTAATTTAATACATGCCATTATACATTATGCTGTGGTAGCGTTGATTTAGTCTTTCTAAATCTTCCAGTTAACTACTCTTTAAAATTTTGTCCACATTACTTTGCAAAGAAATTCAGTGTTGGATATTTGTGACTTGGGCCTGTGGTGGTGATGGTGTGTTTTTTGTTGTTGCTCTGTTTTTTAAAAGGAAATAACACTCTTGTAAATGCAAGAAAAAAGAATGAGCTATGTTCTGGTTATTAGAACTTTTCCACTATAATAAAATAAGCAGTTTGAAAAGGCTCAGCTGGAGTCTTAGATCTGGAAGATGGAATTACAATGATTAGTACAGTGTTCATCCCACAGCTAATAATTGTTTCAAGAGTTACAAGAGTATGTAGATAATTACTATTAAGTTAAAACTGTATTTATAGTGAAGTTAATACAGCAAGTAACTATAAATAATAATAAAGGAATGGCAGAATATATTTTGAAGGGCTATGCTATTACAGTTCTGTACAGAAGTGCATATAGAAGTGTTGGCTGCTACTCTGAATCTTATTAATCTTACAAACAAGGAATCAAAGGCTTGTAAAATGACATGAAATAAAATCATCACACTTTACAGGAGATTAAAACACAGAAATTTTACATTTTCTTTGCCCCATAAATTTTTACTGTAGTAGCAATTTCCCATTGAATACAAAGTTTAGCTTCTGATCAAACCACTTGGGACAGCCTTTTAAAATTAAACAATTATTAACATTTCACTGTATGTTCTTTCATCAGAAGTTCTGTCTGATCTAGTAATCCAAACATCATTTTTTGCTCAATTTATTAAGTGTTTGGACTAATGAAATGTATTTTACAATTATTTTAAAGATGTTTACAGTAAGAGGCGTCATGGACACAGTGCCACATGTCCTCTGAATAAAAATAATAATAAAAAAACCCTAACGCTTCTAACAGCTGGATCACTTCAAGGGAGGGAGAGAGCACTCAATTTTGATGCTTTTCACATCTTACACAAAGAAGAAATTGGTGGTTTAATGATGGAGATACCTGTTCGCTTTGAAGTTCTGTAGATAGATAAAACCTTATAACCCATTCAGCGTCTAATGAGATGCTGGAGAGCAGCCCCGCAGAGAAGGATCTGGGGGTTGTGGTTGACAGCAAGTTGAATATGAGCCAGCAGTGTGCCCTGGCAGCCGGGAGGGCCAACTGTATCCTGGGATGTGTCAAGCATGGCATTGCTAGTCGGTCGAGGGAAGTGATTGTCCCACTCTACTCTGTGCTGGTGCAGCCTCACCTCGAGTACTGTGTGCAGTTCTGGGCACCACAGTACAAGAAGGACATTAAACTGTTGGAGAGTGTCCAGAGGAGGGCGACGAAGATGGTGAAGGGCCTAGAGGGGAGGACATATGAGGAGCGGCTGAGGTCACTGGGCCTGTTCAGCCTGGAGAAGAGGAGGCTGAGGGGGGACCTCATCGCAGTCTACAACTTCCTCCCAAGGGGGAGTGGAGAGGCAGGTGACCTATTCTCCGTTATCACCAGTGACAGGACCCGTGGGAATGGTGTGAAGCTGAGGCAGGGGAAATTTAGGCTGGACATCAGGAAGAGGTTCTTCACTGAGAGGGTGGTTGCACACTGGAACAGGCTCGCCAGGGACGTAGTCACTGCACCAAGCCTGTCTGAATTTAAAAAGCAATTGGACTGTGCACTTAGTCACATGGTCTAAACTTTGGGCAGACCTGTGCGGTGCCAAGAGTTGGACTAGATGATCCTTATGGGTCCCTTCCTACTCGGGATATTCTATGATTCTTCATAGACAGTAACACAGAACAGTAGTCAGACAGTAATGACTTTCAGTCACAATGAACATGGAATTAATTTAAATCAGAAACCTAGTTGTAAACCATGTATTCCTTTGTCAGTCAGGGAGCTCATTAAACTAGACTAAGGTCACACAAGAAGACAGTGGCAGATTCAAGCACAGAAGCTTCTTTAACAATTAGACTGCCTTGATTAACATTGAAGAATGGACCAAAACATCAGTTTTTTGGTTTTTTTTAACAGAGTAATATGTATTTTTAAAATCAAGTTTACACTTCAGTGTCCTTAAATTAATGACGTTAGGAGTAATACATTCATGTTTTCTTAAAGAGTGCTATAAATTATTATGTTTTTTAGGAAACAAGACAACACATACAAATGGTTTGTCGGCATAATTATATAGGCTAAGGATACTCATCTTCTGAGAGAAAACAAAACCAAACAAATAAGAATAGAGATACTCTATTATAATTCTGTAAAATATCTTCCATCTTGACAAATGAATAGAAGAGCTATAAGAGAGTGAACTATAGGATGTTGGATGTTAGGTTTGTGAAATACGGAGGCAATCTTCAGTTGGTGGAGCAAACTGTAACACTGTTACCAATGTTACATCCATGTCTGCAAAATTCAGACCTTCACACTTGTCATTTTAAGTTCTTTGTTTTTGAGAAGTAACAGATGTTAAAATGTTGAGGAATTAACATTTTCAAAATTAATATATGACACTACTCAGAAATAATAATGGAAGAAAAAAAAGGAAAGACTTGTGGATTACTAAAAAAGTAATAAAACCTATCAGTTGGCAAAAAAAGAGGAAAAAAAAGAAAAGAAAACCTAAAGAGGACTAAGAAGATTATGAAGTAAAACCAAATGGTTTATAAAAGCTAAAAATGACATGGGAAGATTGCCGAGGAGAAGAATCAAAAGATTTTGCATATACTGTTTTCAATGTGGAAATGCAGTCAGCATGCAAATCATTGGAATTCAAATTGTGATGCTTACAGAACCCTCAGCATCTTTTGCAATGTATACTCATCCTCCCAGTAGAGCCTATTCACTAAAAGAGAACTGTTATTTCTGTTTTGGCTTTTCCCATGGTGTTAAATATCTCTCAGAGTTCTTATTTCTCATTTTTGCTCTTCATAGACTAGTAACTAACAATATCTTCAATGCACACAAAAAAAAATCATAAACAGAAAAAAAGTCATGTTATCTCCCCTTAAATGAAAATACAATACAGTAAATCTGCAGATAATAAAACATCCTTCCACAATGCAGATGCACTCATTAAAGAGGTTAAGATCGGAGGCAGTCTGGTGTGCAGTTGACTACACCATGGTTGAATTTGTAATCCCAAAGAATATGGAATTGGCAAAGACCGAAGTCAGAACCCTGAACTTCTGAAGAGTGAAATGCCAGCTGTTTAAAGACCTGGTGGATGAGATTCTCTGGGACACTGTCCTTAAGGACAAAGGAGCTGAACAGAGCTGGCAACTCTGTTCAGGAGACACTTAGAGCGAAAGAACTCCTTATCCCCATGTGTATGAAAGCAAGCAAGGGAGGCAGGAAAACAGCATTGCTGAGCAAGGGCCTGCTGGTTAGGCTAAGGTATGAGAAGGAAAATGCACAGGCAGTGGAAGCAGGGACATGTGGCCTGGGAAGAGTACAGGGGTGCTTTCCAAATGTGCGGGGATAGGATCAGAAAAGCCAAGGCACAGAGAGAGCTGAGCTTGGCAAGGGATGAAAAGAATAACAAGAAGGGATTCTATAGGTTCATTGGTCATAAAAGAAAGGCCAAGGAGAGTGTACCCCCTCTGATAAATGTAGATGGAGGACTGATAACAACAGACATGGAGAAGGCTGAGGTACTCAACAAGTTCTTTGGTTTGGTCTTCACTGGCAGTCAAGCTTCCCACATCTTGAGTCCTTGAACCTCTAGGTGGGGGCTGGGGGCTGGGGGAGAAAAGTCCCTCCCACTGTAAGCAAAGAGCAGGTTCAAGAACACCTGATGGAACTGAAGAGGTGCAAGTCTATGGGGCCCGATAACGTCTATCCCAGGGTCCTAAGGGAAATGTCTGATGTAGCTGCCAAGCTCCCTCCATCATATTTGAAAAGTCCTGGCAGTCAGGTGAAGTCCCTGGTGACTGGAAAAAGGGAAACATCACTCCCATTTTTAAAAAGGATAGAAAGGAAGACCAGGAGAACTACTGACTGGTGAGCCTCACCTCTGTGCCTGGGAAGATCATGGAACAGATCCTTCTGGAAGCAGTATTAAGGCACATGCAAGACCAGGAGGTGATTTGAGGCAGCTGTCATGGCTTCACCAAGGGCAAATCATGCCTGACCGATCTGGTGGTCTTCTGTGATGGAGTGACTGCATTAGTTGACAAGGGAAGACTGAACAATGTTATTTACCTCAACTTCTTTAATGCTTTTGACATAGTCAGTCCTACTGAAATGGAAATCATCCTGATTTCTAAATTGGAGAGATATGGATTTGGAGGGTGGACCATTCAGTGTATAAGGAATTGGCTTGATAACCACACGCAGAGAGTGTTGGTCAATGTCTCTATGTTTGGGTGGAGGCCAGTGACAAATGGTGTCCCCCAGGGGTCTGTCCTTGGATTGATATTCTTTAACATCTTTACCAGTGGCATAGACAGTGGGATCAAGTGCACCCTCAGCAAGTTTGCAGATGATACTAAGCTGAGTGGTGCAGTCAGTGCATCAGAAGGGAGGGATGCCATCTAAAAGGAGGTGAACCTAATGAGGTTCAACAAGGCTAAGTGTAAGATGCAATCATGCACTATCAAGATATTTAAGTAGAAGTCTTACTTCCTGTATTGTTTACGTATCTATAATAAGATTGAATCCCTATCCTATCCAAAGCCAGTAAAATAAATGATAGAACATGTAAAAGAAAGAAAAGCAGAAATCAAATCACATAGAAATTTTTATAATAACACATGCTCTCAAATGTTAATAGTTTTGCAAGTATTTCTTCACCTTATGCCTCAGTGAGATTGATACATAGAGGTTTAAAGCAACTTCAGGGACTAGTTTAGGAAAGCCATTCCACGAAGAAGAAAACTTTTTATAAAAAGTATAGATGATTGGTGGTGACAATGACAGGTGTGGCGTAACGACCACACGGACACCAGGGTTCTTTCAGGATCAGTAACTGCGACTATTTTATTGATGACATAACTTCAACTCTCTCTTCTTGAGGACAGGCTCCCTTCTTATACCATTCGCTCTACAGCAGTACTTTTCCACTATCTATTCATTGGTCAGACAACTTTGCCCAGCAACAGCAAACATCAAGCAACTTCCATGCCTGAAAGGGTGGAGAACAAGCAGTATGAGAGAGCAAGGTGTCTCCTGAATCACCCTTCTTTTTTCTCTCTAAACTCTTTACATTCCTTATGGCCTCATCGTTAAGAGTCCGATGTTATCACCAACCACAGGGCTTGTCGACCCCCATGGCCACACTCCCACATCTCCCCCTTCTTTATTAACAAAGATAGTGCGATTAACACAAATTAAGAAAGCACGATTAACATAAATTAAAACGCAGAGAAAAACTATCAAGTATATTAATCCCATCTTTAACAAACTTTGTAACCACATCCCTGGGAGAGGCATGCACTGAGTGCTGCCGAGCCGGGGGGCTCTGGCTGCCCCTCCAGCTCCTGGAGTCCTTGTTTGTGGGTCCTGCATATGCCAGCAGGACCCTCCCATACATTGGTTTTTGTTTGAGCTGGAATCCAAACCGCAAAGGAGAGTGCTGTGATCATGTTAAGGGAGATGATGAGATGGCAGAACGGACCCATTGTGCTGACACCCATCTAGGACCAGCTGCTGTTGAAACACAAGCACAACCTCGGCCCCAAGTTATTAGAGAGTAGGGCCCTTCCCATTGATTGGTTCTTAATTTTTTTACCCTGACTTGTGCCCTTTCTTTAACTGAGTTTAAGGTATTATGATTAAAATGTTTGTGAATTGGAGGACCTTCCTCTGTCTATTGATTTAAAAATTTAAGAACATAGCATGCTTTAGCTGTCTTTTCCTGGGGGTCACACCCCTACTTCCCCTTTTTTTGTTTTTTGAAGCATAACTTTTAGGGTACCATGGGCCTATTCAATAATTGCTTGACCTGTGGAGAGAATGAGGTATACCCATCAGATGTTGAATACCCCACTGTTGAAAAAAATTTGGGTTGCGTGGGTCACATATCCTGGCCCATTATCTGTTTTAGTTGTTTTTGGCATTCCTAATGTCACAAAAGCTGACAGAAAATGTTTACACACATCCTTTACCTTTTCTCCTGCATGAACAGATGCAAGAATACAATCAGAAAAGCTATCAATTGAAACATGAGCATAGCAAAGTTTTCTGAATTCTGGCAAATGTGTAACAAACAATCCTTTAAGTCTATTACTATTAATGTCCATGACTGGGGGAGCATAGTTGGAGATGGCAATCCCAGTTGAAGCTCTCCCATATCTTCCATGACTTCATTAATATTTCTCAGATCATGTAACAGTCTCCACTTACATTCCTTTTCTTGACAACAAACACCGGTGAGTTTCAGGAGCTAGTCGTGGGAACAATATGTCTCGCTTTAAGTTGTTAAGCAACCCAGACTTCAGGCCCTATGTATCCCATTCCTCCCGGATCGAAGGGAAACAGATCTGGCTCCTTTTCAGTGCCTATAGGGCCTGGATCTAAAGGGTAGTTCAGACAGGAATGAGCAAGTAAGCTGTCAAGAAAGCTTTGCTAGCATAGCAACACTGGAGTGAGGTAACATAAAAGTTAAAAAGATCATTTACATCAGGAACACACTATTTAAATGAGGCATAAAAGTGACTTCTTCACAATGGGATCATTAACACAGTTGTTTTACTGTAGTGTGTGCATGTGTGCATGAGCATGAGTGTGTTTGTCCTGGTTAGTAATTTTCCTCTACATGGCACAATGGCATAGTACAATAGGTGCAAAGGTTACAAGGATTCCTTGTAGAACTCAGGTTTAATGGTCATAGGTCCAGCACACGAATACTTATCAGTGAGAATACTGTGATACACATGACCAGCTGAATTGGACTTCACAAGCCTGCTGACACACAGTAACTTCTTCTAACAAGAGTGGGTACCTAGGAAGTAAGACTAAGAAAAAAGTCTATTTTATACCTTGATAACTACCTGGGAATTCTAATTGTTTAAAAATTCTGGCTATTAATTTTAAATCTATAAATTAATTCCTCCCTGGCCTATGGATTATGAAATCCATTAGCGTACTGTCAGGACATTTTATAGTTTATATTGTTCTGTAGTATATAAAATGTGTGTATGAAATATGATAGTATATTTAATAGCAACTGAATCTTGGACTATTATATTTTATTATTACATGTTCAGTTTCTAAGCTCATTTTCTTCCTTTTTTTTTTTTTAAACCATTTACTATTTTTTTTCTTTCCCCCTTTGTTAGAGACAAAATGTAGAATATATTGGAGTTAAAGCTGGGAAGACACCTTTATACTTTAAAGATACTAAATCTTTAGATATTATTGCATGTAACCTAAAATGTTAAATAGGCCATCCAGAGTTAAAGTAATGCTAATATGCTAAGGTAAGAATAAATTGCTAGAAAGGAACTAGATTTATTAACTGAATATCTTGCAACAAAAATATAGTTAGGTAGAATGGAAAACATGTTGGCAGGATGTTTTAAAAATATATTATTTTATAAGGATAGAGCATGGCATTAGAGATACAGATATGATGCATCAAATAATATTGGTTTTGCAGGCACTCTTTCATAGAGGTGGAAAACTTGTTTAAATGATCATTAAGACTGGAACGATTTTGAGCCTGTTTACATGTGAATTAACATGTATCTGCCTGCATTTTACTTCTCTCTAGAAAACGCCTTAAATTAAAAAGGAAGGAGATTCTTTTTTCATATATTTTTAAGGCCTTTACCTAAACATTTGATAGAAAACCCTTATTTTTTTATGTCTCTAACTTGTTAGAATATGCTATATACTATGTGGTATATACAGTATACATATCTCACCTTGACCTCTTTAGATTTCTTTTCCTTTTTTTGTACCTTTCTTTATTGGCAGACGTCATATTGAATGGAAATTGATGCTTCTTTATAATGAAACCAGAAAAAAAATAGTCTACTCTGTCTGGAGCATATGACCTTACTTAATCATTGCTTCCCTTTACCTCTTTTCCCTTTCCCTCTTCTTCTTTTTGACAATGCACTGTGTGTGGACCTATAAGACTGTATGAGACAATGTGCAAACTGAAGCAGGCATTCTTGGAGCATGGGTCTTTCTCTATAAGGGGTCCCATCTACCAGGATGATGTATTTGTTTAAAAACACCTTTGTGTCAGTGTGATCTTATCATTCTCAGAAATAAATCACTTTCATCTTTGTAACTGTGTTGGGTGATATAAAGCAGATACAGTGACAGTTAAAAGTGAATCACACGTTGATTTTTAGTTCTTTTTAAACTATTGCAATATTGAGTGCCAAACACCTGTAAAACACTAATAGAAAATATTTTTGTACAGAGATTTTATTTATTTATTTATTTATTTATAAAATATATTCTCCCCTCTCTCTAAATAAGTACAGCATGATTTCTTATGTTTCATTAACATGCCTCACCTTGATCTCTGGGAAGGTAATGGAACAGCTAATCCTGGAAACCATTTTCCGGCACATGAAGGGGAATAAAATCATCAGGAGTAGTCAGCATGGATTCACCATGGAGAAGTTATGGTTGACAAACCTGATATGCTTCTGTTACGAAATCACCAACCTGATGGATGAGGGGGAAGTAGTAGATATTGTCTTCCTGGACTTCACTAAGGCCTCCCTCATAAGATACTCATATGGGGGCTATTGAAAAATGGTCTGGATGAGCAGACACTAACATGAGTCGAAAATGAGCTGAATGGTCGGAGCCAGAGGGTACTGGTCAGTGATACAAAGTCTAGTTAGAAGCCAGTAATGAGTTGAGTACCCCAGAAGTCAATACTGGGTCCAATCTTGTTCAACACTTCATTAATGACCTGGATGATGGAATAGAGTGCACTCTTGGTAAATTTGCAGACAACACAAAACTGGGGAGCACGTCTGACACACAAGAGGGCTGTACAGCCACCCAGAGGGACCTCAGCAGGCTGGAGAGGTGGGCTGACAAAAATCTCATGAAGTTCAGTAAGAAGTGCATGGTCGTGCACTTGGGGACAAATAACCACAAGCAACAGTACATGTTGGGGACTAACCCACTTGAAAGCAGGTTTGCAGTACTTGAAGGTCCTGGTGGATATGAGTCAGCAATGTGCCCTTGCCACTAGGAAGGCTACTTGTATTTTTGGCTGTATTAGGCAAAGTATTTATTGCCAGCAGGTCAAGAGAGGTGATCCTTCCCCTCTAGGCAGCATTGCTGAGGCCACACGTGGATTACTTTGTCCAGTTCAGGGCCGCTTGGTACAAGAGAGACCTGGACATGAAGACAGCCCAACAGTCCTCTCTCCAATACTATGAGGAAAAGCTGAGGGTTGGGGCCATTCAGCCTAAAGAGGAGGCTCTGGGGGCATCTCATCAATGTGTATAAATACCTGAAGGGAGAGTTCAAATAGGCCAGAGCCAGGCTTTTTTCAGTGGTGCCCAGTCCCAGGACAAGAGGCAATGGGC
This sequence comes from Anser brachyrhynchus, assembly GCF_964034855.1. Classification (NCBI taxonomy): domain Eukaryota; kingdom Metazoa; phylum Chordata; class Aves; order Anseriformes; family Anatidae; genus Anser; species Anser brachyrhynchus. Next base: position 97,295,055 of record NC_137696.1, on the reverse strand, counting down.
ACAGACTGGAACCCAGAAGGTTTCCTTTGAACATTAAGAAACTCTTTTTTGTTGTGTGGTTAACAACACTGGCACAAGTTACCCAGAGAGGTGGTGAAGTCTCCCTGCTTGCAGATCTTCAAAAACTGTCTGGACAAGGTCCTGGGCAATCTGTTCTAGGTGTCCCTGCTTGAGCAGGGGGTGTTGTGGTTTAACCTGGCAGGCAGCTAAGCACCACACAGCTGTTTGCTTGCCCCCCCCCAACAGTGGGATAGGGGAGAGAATCAGAAAATGGAATGACTCATGGGCTGAGATACGGAAGTTTAGTAGGACAGAAAAGGAAGGTAATAGCAACAACTACAACATCAATAATAATGATAGTTTATTAATAATTATTATTTATAACTATATATTGCTTCCTATATATATATTTCCTAACTGTCCATATATATCATATATTAACTATATATATATTTATAACTATATATAACTATATATATAACTATATATTTATATATAGTTACATAAACCAGTAATAAACAACTGCTTACCACCCACTGACTGATGCCCAGCCAGTATCTCAGAAATGGTCCCCCCCTCCACCAGCCAACTCCCTCCAGTTTTATTGTTCCACATGGTGTCATATGATACGGAATATCCCTTTGATCAACCTGGATCAGCTGTACTGTCTGTGTCCCCTCCCAGTTTCTTGTGCACCCCCACCTTCTCACTGGCAGGGCAGTGTGAGAAGCTGAAAAATACTTGACTCTGTGTAAGCACTCCTCAGCAACAGCAAAAAAATGTCGATGCATTATCAATATTATTTTCTTCCTAAATTCAAACCATGAAAACATGCCAGCTACTATGAAGAAAATTAACTCTGTCTCAGCCAAAACCAGGACAGGGTGGTTGGATCAGATGACTTCCAGAGGCCTGTTCCATCCTCAGCCATTCTGTTATTCTCTGACTTTCTTAATGTTAAGATCCACATACTGCAACATAAAATTGAACATTCCTGAAAAAAAAAAATTACCATAACAGACAATCCTGTTCAACAGACACAGACAGATACACCTAGGACAGGTCTGCCTGTTCACAGACATCCAATCCTTTACTGGATCAATTAATCTTTCCAAAAGTCTGTGAGAAACTAGTGTACAGTTGTCTTTCCTTTAGCCTCTACACAATTGAGCAAGTTATTTCAAAACACTTCTGAGGTTCTTCTGGTAGAGAACCAAAAATTGGAACAACAAAATCCTCTCAAACTTATATTGATGACCTTCAAGGATCAGGATTTGTTTGCCTATTCTAAACATTGCCTTGCATTAGGGAAGGCGCTTACCATTTAATTTGTTTAGGCATAATTGCAATTTATATCGTAGAAAGATGGAATTTAATATTGATGAGAATGTTTGAGTATATACTCACATATCTGTCTATATACATATAAGGATATAAAGATATAAAGAATGGGCATTGTATCTGAAATCTTTTCCAAGTGTCTGGAAAACAAATAAACAAACAAATAGAAAAAACTAAAGCTTAAGTCCTAATTCATTTCACTTAGTGACTCCTCCAGCAAAGGTAAGATAGATTTTTATTTTTTATTTTTTTTAATTAATGAGTATGATTTTTAAAGTGGGAAAATATAAGGCTGTCAGGTGTACTCCTTTGTAAAATGTGCAGGAAAGATGTTCCAAAAAGACAACGGAAGAGTGAAAATGTGATTTTTTTTTTCTTCTTTTCATAAAACTTATTTTCTGGGAAAAGAAACTTTTTGCTGGGTGGCAGTCTGTGAGTTAAAGTCAAATCCTGTCCCCTGTGTAACCAAAGGAGTAAAACTTTCATGGACTTGGAGGAACTCTCACTTTTCCCCAGTCCTTCAACCAGACATTCATACTATTTGATTAGTTTGCACATGACTCCATGCATTTTCTGCTGTAAAGAATTCTGTCCAGTATATTTTGTGAAAATTTCATTTATTTTTTTTTTAAGAAATGTGCAGACATATTGCACTTTACATAAAATGTTAGTGAAATTTTTTAGAGACTACACACTCAGATAGTGTAACAAGACAAAGTCCAGAATTTTGACACAAAATATCTTTTTTGAATCAAAATGATCTAGTCCCTCCCTGAAAATTCAGGACTATGATCATTGTTCTAAATGAAATGATCTACACTTTTTTTTTTTTTTTTTTTTTTTTTCCTGAACAAGCATGAGTAAAGGACTCCAGACAGGAACAATAAGCCAGTCCCTGCCAATTTGTTTACAGCTCAATGCTTCTGAAGAGTAGAGGAAAGGAAAATCTCTCTACCAATTTTTCTGGCTTACACATGAAATAGCTTGCTACAGTTAATTAAGAAAAGGAAAATATTTGAAGTGAAAATAAATAGAACAAAATCTTTGCACTTTTTAGACATCTAGTGTCATATTTTAGGTATATCTTCTAATAGAAAACCTCCTATATTTAGCTATTACAATAAATACATGTTAGATACAAATACAGGATAAGAGTTATCATAAGTTAAATTTATATTTGTCAAAACTTCCATTAGTATTTCTGTGACTGTATAATTCTCTCCATATTCATTTAATTCAGCAATGATGTTAGTAGCATTATGTATGATAATAAGATTAATGTGATTTGACCTCTGTAAGATGGAAGACTAAGAAAAACTTAATTCAGAAGGAGTACTGGAAGAGGTCACTATAAATATCACTCATTATTTTCCTGCTAGTCTTCATAGAGATGGTAGGAAAATGAATGACATTTTATTTACAGTATCTAAATCAGCAGATATATAAGCAGTAGCATTGCTCCATTTTCTGCTGCAGCAGCAAATTTGGCCATATATTCTCCACCGGTGCCTCATTATTTCTCATTTTAGAGAGAAAAAGTATACTGCATCCTAATTCCATCCTTAGGAGACATGACTGACTCAGGATCCAGAGCAAGACTCAGGTGGTGTTCACAGAATTGATAGGGGTATGCTGTTGCTTTGGATTAAGAAGTAAGTAATTTATAGAAAATAATCTGAGAGGTACTGACAGACATTTACTATATTGTTGGATTGATTTTCTGAAGTAATTAAACATGCTCATGTTCTGTAGGTTGTTTGGAAATGGTTAATTGAAAATTTCCAATACTTGGAATTCGAATTTGGTTGGTTATTTTTTTGTTAAATAGATTGTCAACATAGTATTTCTGAATCCTCACACAAAGGTGCAAATATTTTGGAAACAAAAGTGGATGAATACAGTACTGGGGATGGGAAGAGTTTAAGATTGTTAAGAAATAGTTTACAGGGATAACAACTCAGAAAACGGGCCAGGTGAAAAGTATTATGCTTTTCTCTTGCTTGCTTTTCCTCATTAAAATCTCCCCTGAAGACTCACTGCTCCTGTGATACACACAAAAACACATTTTTATATTTATGAAATATAAAACCTGAGGGCTTTACTGCATATTGTCTTTTCTGTATCTACTGCTTATTTTGCAAGCTCTTTGGGAAAGGTGTTCTTTGTATCTTTTACAAGATGATGAATGTTATTGATCTTGATCAGAAATAGAAACAATATGTATGATATATGCAGTATGAAATTCCATATTTCCTTCAAATTATAATCACACTGTATATGCTGAAAGTAAAGGGTACAGGGGCATTCAGTTCACTCAAATAGCAACTACTTTTCAACTATTCTTCTAGACAGCGTACTTAGTGGTTGAGAATTAGTGACAAGTTACCACAGAGGAGATAGGTAGGTATATAAAATAGGATTTCACAATCTTGCTGGCTGCTTTAGTCAAAGAGCAGAAAATGAGAAGGAGCAGATTGGACGTGTTCCACCCTTTTTATCCCTAGGCCATATGTATGCCAAATGGAGATTTCTGTCTCCATGCAGCTATGAGACCTCACAATTCTAAGTCAGATAAAAGGAGAATGCAAACTAGCTTTTTAATGTTCGGTATTGGATTTAATCACAGTGGTTTTGACAAATAGATAAAAACAAGTAACCAAGCATGTTGCTACGCCCTCAGCTGACTTTGTATGAGACAGTCAAGGTACTGTATCAGAAGACATACTGCAGATGGTGTACCAGCACTGAGATGCTTGCTAGGGGTACCTTGAACAGAGGTGCTTACTAGTGTAGGAGTGGATGAAGTTGGATCCTTCTCCATCATAATGAAGTTGGATCCATCTCCATCATAATTTAAGGGGGGTGGGGGACACGGGACAGGACACAGCTGTATAGCTTTTATTCATTTAATAATTTTAAGCAAGTCCACTGAACCACATGGCACTACTAGAAGGACTAAAATCCCCTCATTAAATCTGCAAATGGAAGTCAGGTTCAGCACTATCAGAAACTTAGGTGGCTGAAAAATTAAAACATCTACTGGGAAGTAACTAGAAAGCAGCATAAGTATAAGCAGAAAGTATAAGCAGCTCTGAGGATTTTGATACCACATATATCTATACCCTATCTGCTAAGCTTTGTAGTATCATTTTTAGTTAGGAAAGTGTAAAATGGTCTGAAATGAGAATATATAGAACATGTAATTATTGTTTGAGGTATGTTTTCTCATACTTTCTTCTTACTTGGCTATTTCTTTATACAGCATAGACTGGCTATCTCTTGTTTTGTGGAAAATGGTAGGTACATAGATGAAGCAGTATGATACTATCCTCTTCATTCATATTATTATATTTCCTGCAGTCTCCATGGTTTTGATTATCGTGGTTCAGGATCACATATGTTTATGTGTAGAGCTTTATCTGAATGCAATAAAAAAATCACTGGTAGATGAAGAAAGCAATCATTGCAGGCAGCATTTCAAATAGTCCAAGTCATCTACTTGCCACCATGTTTCACTCAAATGCCTCTGAAAACAAAATATATTTATTATGCTAAAAGTAATGTGCAATTTTAGCAAACTCTATTCCACTTATATATATGTATTAATACTAGTGCATTATTGTAGCCTATCACTTCGGTCTTATCTCCTTTGTTTGTGCTACTGTTATATTGTCTTTTTCCATTACATCAATCGCAGCTAATAACCATATCTTTTAGGCAGTTTCTGGACTATCTTCATTGTACTTGGCATTTATTATTTCATTTTGATGGATAAACTCCATTGTCCTCCAAGACTTGGCAGCTTTCTGCATTGTCCACCTATCCAATATTCAACAACTTTTTTTCTGTAATCCATACCTTATGAATGAAGAAAAAAAAAACACACCTTGGCCTTCATACCTGCAGAAAAAAATCAAACAAATAAACAAACAACAACAAACACAAAAAAATCATCTTGCATCTGGGTTTGAAATACCATTTCTCTACCTTTGTTGGACTTCTTATCACTCACAAATTTATGTAGTATAAAATCCTACAGTGCTTTTTTTTTTTTTTTTTTTAAGTTATAGTCTGCTAAAATTCTGTTATTAAGGGCCATTCTGTTTTATATGGGCCATACTTTCTTCTGAATATACTGAATGAAGTATGATTCTGCTCTGAAACTGCTGTTTAATCTTTGTTTCAGAATTTAGTCTGATTTGACTTTGAATATAGCTGATCCAGATGTGTGTCCCTTACTCTAGGCAAGGTGTACTTAAGAGGTTCTGTTGAAGTCAATAGAAAGGTATGTTCTATTAACGAGGGCTTATATGTGTAAAGAATGAAGCCTCAGATAAGGCATTGGACTTCAGAATCAGTACTGTTAAATGCAGCATTTAAGTTTTGTTTTTTAAAGATACAATTTTCATTTTTTTTTAAAGTTGGTTTAGTCCACCAAAAAGCAACATCTCATATTAACAACTCTGTAAAGCATCACTGGGAAAAAGAAACACAATCACAGATTATTTTTTTTTTTTAATTTGCTATATACACTACATATTCCTCAGACAAGAACTATTTTTTTTCTCTGTAATTCATTTCTTCAGACCTTTTTATTAATGTACTCAAAGCATGAAAAATACTATTTTTGTTTCAAATAAAACTATTTCCACTCCTAGAAATAGCACTGGCATTCCAGTGTTAAGTCTTCAAGGACAGCTCTTTGAAGCACAGGCATGGTCCATTCCAATACTCAGTTATGGTATTTCTCATCTTTTTTAGGTTGTTTTGTAATTGGCTTTCTGGAGAGGGATTTTTTTTCAGCAAGCATTTTCTATTTTTACTTTAGTTCAATTGTGGAGAATATTCCATATTCCACCCAGATTCTCAAGGACAATGTGATCAGAGAATCCCTAGCAGAATGTGATTTCTTTTAGTATTTTCAGAATCAAATTCTGACCTCACCAAAATGACTGTAAGTTTCGTAGATATTAGTGAAACCAAGACTGCACAATAGCTATTAAAACCTCTACAGTCATATTCAATGATTTTTTAAATTTTTTTTTCTATGCTCAGCAGAGTATAAAATACATTACAATGTATGATTACTAAGAAAGTTTTGGGAAGTCAATTTTAAACAAAATTTTTAGATCTGAACTCGGGGGTTTGTTTTACTTCTTACATCATTAGCAGATTGCAGGTTTTTTTTTCCTTTTTTCTTTTTACAAAATTTGTACTTTCCTTGTCACTGTCTTTTATATAGCCAGATCTGAAAATATTTTCCTCTCTTAAATTGCTTCGTGAACATATTCCATTTAACAACGATAAGTAGAGTATGAAACCTCATCAATAAAACTTATTGCCTCTCTTTCTAATCTTCACACAGTCATGTACTTTCAGAAGCATCAAAATTTGTTTTTCACAAAATTTTTACTATCTGAGTAAGGAGAGAGAATCCCAGATACTTCTGTCCAGCTTGATTCTCCTGCCAGTGAATGTTAGAACAAATGTTTCTTATGTGGTAAGCTGTTGTTTACAGAAGAGATTCTTGCATCACTTCTAAACAGTTAAAAATCAAGACACATTTCAAGAGAAATGCCAACATCGATTTTATACAACTGTATGTAATACACTTATCACTATAGTATATAGTTCACAAAATTGAAATCACTGTAGACCATAGTATAACATAGCCTGTCAAACTGCTCAGAATCACCTATGTTCTTGTATTCTAAAGAAGATTCTCAGACTCCCTTTGTGGCCTTCCGATCCTCCTTTTCATCATGATGCTGTTGATATTTGATGAAGTGCTTTGAATTCTGAATGAGCAGATGTTAGCTCTATAGAAGTTATGTTATCCTCCTTGGTTGTTGGGCACATAAGTTCTAAGGGGAGGGATTGTTCAATAAATAATTAATAACAAGACGCTTTCCTAGGTAGATGAGAGACAGATTCTGTTTAAAGTGATTTTGTCTCAGCGGTTGTTCTGTCTAACTCTAGGGTTATTTTATCTAAAACTTGTTTTAGTTCTGCGTCAATTAGCATTTTAGTCCTCAGTGGGGCACTGCTGGTTAATTACTTATTGTTCAGTAACTTCATCTTCTGGCCCTGACTTCAGCCACTCAGTCTAGTGTGTATTGATCAGCCTTAGATCAGTGGCATGTTCTTTTTAAGGTTGCTTAAAGGCTAATTGGTCTGAGTGAACCAAATATTGACCTTGGCCTCAATTCAGTAACATTGAAGCACATGCCTACATCTAAGAAAGAGAATAATACAATAAACTCAGCTAAACTCTTTTTTCCTGCTTAAAGTTAAGCAGATAGTTAAATACTATGTTCCAGTCAGAGCATTGGCTGGTTGTTTTGTTGGTGAAGTACCTTAGGAGGTTTGAAATGTAAGAACAGCAAAACTTTGACAATTCTTGAAATCCATTTTGCTATCTCAAACACTGAGTCACATCAGACACCTCATTAGAATACACAAAAATCTTTTCAATGGACAAATCACTTGTATAAGATGTTTTTGCCTAAAAATCTGGCAGCTAATATTTTGTGAAGACCTCAAACCAAAACAGTTTCAAAACACCCTGGATACTCTGCCTTCACAACAGAATATTTTTAGAAATATTTGGTGATGATGTAACAGGTTTGGTGGGTTAATTTGGCACTGTATGAACACAAAAGTTTCTCTGATCATTTTTCAGCCTTTATTTTTCACAGATATTCCCTAGGTTTCTTGTAAAGAAAGATATGTAAGTGTAACTGTCAGTAAAATTATTTTTGCTTGAAGGGGACCTTGTAGGGAGTAAAGAATTAGGACCAGTAACTTCCAGTGTCCTTTTTAAAAAGAACTCAATGTAGCCGGAACATTTTATGCAAATTTAGGATGCTACTGAAAAGTAATCTAGTAATTTCATACATGGTCATTCTTCATGTTTGATGTTTTATGTTTTTATGTGGTAAAAAGCATAAAAGATATCATAAACTGATTTTTGTACTACTGCTTGATTTGCATTTTTGTTCAAATTGTGTGATAACTGTTTCTATCTTATAGGTAATGGGCATTATAACAGTTAAGAAAGAGCACAGAATCTAAAGATAATATAACTTTAGGAATGTCAGAGTATGACTATGATCAGGCTCATAATTTTTAATTTAATTGTATTAAAATCTACTTTAAAATATTTTCCTCCATTTCCTTGCTGTTACATCTCAAATTTAGATGATCTAAGAAAAAGCAGAAACAAAGTTTTGATCCCAGGCAGAGTAGGACTCATGTAATTTTTTCTCATGAACTGTGTAGGGTCCATTCAACCCAGCTATAGAAATGTAACTGAAACATCTCAGTTAGGAATCAGAGTGGTACTGACTGCTTATATAAAATGTACATATAAAAGGAAGAGGCACTCCAGAACAGTGGTAAAATTTCAGAGGAACACAATTACTCTATATGCATATCTTTCTCCACCCAGTATCTTTGACTGCCAGAAATACCTCTTTTGTGTGCTTTTATGTATATGGCTACTACAGTGTATCCATAGTTTTGGAAAGAGAAACTGTTTTCAAAACTGTTGTGGTTTTGGCTGGGACAGGGTTAGTTTTCTTCACAGAGGCTGGTATGGTGCTATGTTTTGGATTATGATGAAAATAGTGATGATAACACACCGATGTTCTAGGTGTTGCTAAGCTGTGCTTACAGAGAGTCAAGGTCTTTTGTGCTTGTCGTGCTGCCCTGCTGAAGATGAGGCTGGGGATGCACAGCTGACCCAGGCTGACCAAAGAGATGTTCTACATCATATGGTGTCATGCTCAGCAATAAAAGCCGTGGGAAAGAAGAAGGAAGAGGGGATGTTCCAAGTTACAGTGTTTGTCTCCTCAAGTAACCATTATGCATGATAGAGCCCTGATTTCCTGGATGTAGCTGAACATCTGCCTGATGATGGGAAGTAGTGAATGAATTCCTTATTTTACTTTGCTAGCATGTGCAGCTTTTGCTTTAACTAGTAAGCTGTCTTTATCTCAACCCACTAGTTTTCTAACTTGTACTTCTCTCTCTCCTATCCCACTGTGGGGAGAGTGAGTTAGTAGCTGTGTGGTGCAGAGCTGCCTACTAGAGTTAAACAAAAACCCAGAAGACTGAAATGAGGAAAACTATGTGTTGGGAGAAAAGGGGTGTGAAAGTTTTCCACCTGGACATTAGAAACATTGATCACTACATATAATAGTTTTCCCTATTCCAGACAATGCAAATCATATAGATCTTTTTCATTGTGTTTGTAGGTTGTGTTGTTTGTTTGTTGTTGTTTGTTTTGGTTGGTTGGTTGTTTTTCTGCTTTTTTTCCCCTTTCCCTCCCCCCGCTTTTTTTCATGCAGTCTATGCAACATTAAGTAATTGCAGTTTAAAACTTGACTAGCAATGAAAAGTGTTAAGTGCATCTTCATGATTGCTTTGAGAACAGCTAAGAAACAACAGACAATAAATAAAAATCATGTTGATTTAAATCAGTGACACTCAACCTTGAACTGCAGACAGTCATTCTGGCATAAAGCAGAATCACCAGGAGCCACAATATATGTTTTACTAGTCTATTATATGAAAATGCATGTACAAATTTATGATAAAATAAAGGTTAAGACATTCATCCATTAAATTACATATAATTCACTCTATTAACAGGATTATTTATGATAGATTCAAAGTGGTTTCTTACATTATAAATCAGCAGTGAAATTCTATAGTACTGTTAGATGAGGGCAGTTAGTTGTATGGCTGGACAGACAATTGACTGAGTGCAGTTTTTTTTCATACTGCTTCAGTGAGAGCTGAAAATACATCTTCAAAAATGATTGCAGGTAGAAATACTGAAATGGGAATTTAGAGACTTCCTTATTGGAATAAGGTTTGTAGAAGCCTGGTGGTCAAATTCTTTAATGCTGTGAACTGTGTCTTGGTGGGAATCGTCATCTGAGAAAGTTATGACATAGTCTTACAGAGTGTTTTCCTTGCTGTGTGGACACTGATTTTTTATTTTTTTTTAAGTTTTTGAAACATTGTTACTTTTTTTTTTTTTTTTTTTTTTTTGTGGCAAGATTAATTCCTGGAGAGCAATTAAAGGCAGAAGAAAATACAGGTCTTATCTCACATCAATTCTTGAGACAATATTGACTTAGACTATCCCTCAAATGTACCAAGGAAAGAAAATTTGTTACCACATTTGCTCAAACTCTGATAAATACAAGGCAGAATAAGCCCATTAGATAGGAATAAAATAAAATAAAAATAAAGAAGTATCCAAGATGCCTCTTCTGTCAGTACAAGATCATGAACCTCCCAGCAGCTTCCATTGCCCTACTAAAATAATAAGCTTATATTTTTCTGGCTTTAGTTTCTGTCTCATTCACCAGAAAGCTAATGACATCTTGATTACATGTCAGTAGATACCTATGCTTAAGCAATCAGTGAAATGATTAAGAATGATAAAATGGAAGAAAATCATAAATTATTAACAGTGGGAATGACAAACAGCAAATTGACTTCTGGTCATGCTCTCTTCCTGTTCTGAATTTTAAATAGACATGTGGGTTCAATACTTGCTTCTGCTCCTCACCATAACACGAGATCTCCAGTAAAGGAGATACACTCCCTTGAACTTTGTGTCAAGTTCTTTGATATCTAGAGGTTAATGTCATCTATGTGTTTATAAAGCTTCCTTTAGAATTTTGATCATCAGTTGCAATTGCTGCACCTTGGTTTTGAGAAAAGGTTTTTATTTTCATTGAGGATAACCTTGTCCCATAGTAATTTACAGCATGTGTGCTGCAGTAGTTTTGAAGGAGACCTAAGAACTTGCATCCATGTCAAAAAGGAGGCCATGAATTCATTCTCTCATGTACTTATCCTAAACACTATATAACCAAACTGCTGGAGAAAATATGGCAGCTTATGTAGCCATTCAAGGAAAGAAGGATATGGGTGCTTGGTCTTTGAATGGAAATAGTTAGACCCCAGCCTTAGGGGATGACTCAAGACCATGAATCCCTAGAGAATGTGGGCCCTTTCACATATGTTGACTATAGGCAGCTGACCCCCCAGATATCCACCCCTGCTCATTGTGCTAGTCAACAATCATGAATATATTTTGGTTTACAGACATTTCAAAGGAAGCCCCGGCCCAAGTTTTCTGCTTATAACAGCATGAGATGGTGATGTTTCAGAACATCACTGCCATATAGATGGAATGGATGGATACATGTGGAATAGACAATCATAGATACTGTCAGTATTACCATATCTTATTCAAGAAGGTTAAGCAATACTTTACTGAATGATACACAGCTCTACAGGTTTTTGATAAGAGGTTTTTCTTAAGAGGAAAAGGCTGAAGCAAAGACAAATTCAACCTAACACCATCTCTTTTCTGTCATGGTCTTTACCAAACATCACAATACACTTTAGGACAAGTACGGAGTTTCTCTGTCTCCCCATAAAAGAATCTGAACTCTTAGTGTAAATTTTGTGTAATTTACGGTTGTAATCATTTCATTTCTGACTGATATAACATTCCTGAAGTCATAGAAACTTCTCTGTCATGACTAGTATGTTATGCGTAGGAAAAGTAAAGTCCCCCACCACCTCAATTATTTAACAGTATACTGTGGTGCACGTGTCTTCAAAGAATGTATATTAAATGGGCTGGGTTGGTTAAGCGATTTTAGTTTCCCAGTCTAAATTAGCTAAGCTCAAAGCATTTCCTCACACTTTAATTTTTAACAAGTTCTCTTTAAAATCATAACCTATTTTAAAGACAGATAAGCACTTTGCAATGCTGGCTAGGAGGAGAGAATTATTTATGCAGAACACTCTTAAAATTAGTGCTAGACAAAATCTCAAATAAGCATATGCTTTTCTTGCTGAATTGTTCAGAGAAGCAGAGGTCAAAGACACTACAAATAAGCATCTCAATTAATCCAGCAAGATCCTTTATCTGAATCATAAAGAACTGACGTATATAAGTATCCATATAAGCAGGGAAGGGAGACAGTGAGGAAGACAAGTTATATAAGGTAGCAAAACCATATACTTCTATGAATTTTATTTTTTCTTTAAAAATAATGATTACTTTCAATTGTATGTCATAAATAGAGAAAGATGGGAGAGAATTTGTCCCGTCTCTTCAGTATAACCAGTCAGTGGAGCTTCATATTTATTTAAAATAATTTGTTATGGTGAAATAAAGTTGAATGTACAGTATATGGGCAAAATCAGGCTAAAATTCCTGTTATTGAATCCTCAGGCATTATTACATAGAAGAAGAAATATAGGAAAGAATTTTGTTTTGATGAGTTATTACTATAAATTCAGATATCCTGAAGAAATGTACCAGAGATGCAATTCAGCTGTGCTGGTGGACAACACATGAGAAAGTAGGCTTTGCACAAACGTGTTTACGTTAAGGACCTTGATATCTGTGAAATAAACTGTCTCCTTCAACACCAATATGCTCTGCTTTGTTTCTATACTGTTGATGATGTGAATTCCTCTTACGCATTTGGTAGTTGGCATCTAAAATATTTTAAGCACCAGAAAGCATGAGGCACTAAGGTCAGACTTTAGCTGAACTGTTTTCTAACTGCTTTGAGCCAAATGAATGTACATGAGTTATTGTAGCATTTGTGGCAAAGGAAATATATTCTCAGATAGTTTTTTTTTTTTCTTTTCCCCATCAAGTTCAGTTGAGTTTCACTGCATAGTATCCAATGATAACCTATCCCCAGGTTTCAGCCTGTTGGTGTTCTCTAATGGATGTTGTGATTTATCTATTTCTAACTCCATGTACACCTAAATGAGAATGACCCATGGAGTCATTTTAATTAAAACACTTATTGCTCACTTGTTTTCCTGTCTGATTCATGCATCTTTATCAGTCCATTGACAAGACAAGCTAGATATATGAGTGAATGCAGATTTTAGAATTAAAATCTCCCTGATAGAAACTTTGCAAACAAAAATATTTTTAATAAATACATGCTATTTCCCTTTCCAGCTCTAGAAAACAACCTGGTTTACTCAAAATGGGAGATTATCAGCATTGATTATTTGATTATTTTATCATTCCTTTGAAGATATTGCTCCTCTTTTTTTTTCTTTTTTTTTTTTTTTCATAGAGTACCTTAATCAGTCCTTTCATCCAGACAGATAAAAGGATCACTCCATTTTAATTATCAGCTTCCTTATTCCTATAATTTTCAAAGGGGTAAAAAAATGTATTCTTAAAAACTGAAGTAAAATTAATACCACCTGGTCCATCATTTCTATATGCAGCAACAAGAAGCAGATCATAAGCCCTTTCAAAAACTCTTTCAGAAAATAAACTCTTTCAGAAAAATTAATGTAATGTATCTTTACATAAGTAAATGCTGTTCAATAAATGCACGCAGGAAAAATAAAAAAGTTTTGTCACCTAGAAGCTCAGCTACATGTTTGTTTTCAGACATTAGTCTGAATGTAAGACTAGTCTGTTACTAGTATGTAATATAAAACTAATGTGCTTAACTCCATGTGTTAACACATGTGTTAACTAATGTGTAACTCCAGTTGCTGGTAAAAACAACAGAAAATATTAAAATGATAGCTAAAGTAGTTTTCAATTTACTTTTTCTCATTTCCTGACATGAGACTGAGATGCAGACACTTCTCATGCAGAAACTATAGACAATTTTTATCAGACACTTTTTAGAGTATGTCTGACTACCTTTTTTTGTCTTTTTAAAAGCATAAAAAAAAGAAGGGGGAGGGGGGAAGATGAAACAATAATTCAAGGATTTCTGACCATAGCTGAATAAGGAAGATTTCCATTATGAATGCAGGACTATTTACTTCAGTAGTATCCATTATATGAACAGTATTTGTTCTGAAGCAACAATTGTATTCTGTTCTGTGGCACCTAGCTGACACCTCCAAGAAAAATGTTGTTTGAACCTACAGGTTTCTGTTTCTGTGTTTTCGTTTTTAAGAATGTTTTGAAGGTAAATAAAACTGTCAAGGACCTTACAAAATCTGACTGTCAAACAGGATATCTATCTCAAGACCTTTTTTTCTAGAGTCCTGTGTTTAAGGAATTACCTAGAAGGACATTATTGACTGAAATACACCTAGTTCTGATATCTATTCATTGCCCTGAATCTTGAAATAAATTATGATGATCTATATGATTGTATAGAGAAAGTTGAAAACAGTGCTGGTGAATTATGCAAGTTTAAGTCTGTAAAGCTTAGTTCAGTATTAAGCTACCTTCTATGGGAAGGAGATTTGTGTATGGGATGTCCTGCATGTCAAAGGATAGGTGTGTAGTTGGAGTCCTTCACTTGAAATGTGATAAGGAACTGCACGAAAACTAATGAGAGGAAAACTGTAACTGGGTATCTACAAAGAGACTGTGTAAGTTCTCACTGAGAAGAAACTCATGTAATTGTTTTTGTTTATGTATAGAAGAAGCCAACAGATACAACAGCTTTTGCAGCAGTTTCTGGACTCTACTTTGAGATTTTCCTGCTCTTCTGAGAACATCATCAGGGGATTCCTGGGAACTCTTTGAGGAGGTTCAGGATGCCTGCTGCTACTGGGGAAAGAACGTTACAGGAGCATTTTTCTCTTAGCAAGCTCTAATGTCTTCTCACCAGCTCTGTCAACTCTTCCTAAATAAATGGGTGCTTTAAGCTTTTTGTTTCCAGCTGATTCCTGATTAGGGAGTGTCAAGCACCTATTCAGCAAGTGCTAAGAATAGGTCCATATAACTGAGGGGCTGACAACTGAGACTGAGGTGCTTCATTTGTTATTAGTAAGGCTAACTGTTCTCAGGATAGCTAGACCTCTGAGATGGAAGATGGTGACAAGGAGTGATATGAAGATCCTATAGTCCAGTGGGAAACTGTAAGTGATCTATTACATCATTTGAACTTTCATAAATCTATGGGGCTAGATGGGATTTGTCCAAGAGTACTGAGGGAGCTGGTGGAAGTGCTCATCAAGCCACTTTTAACAATTTACCATCAATTCTGGCTAACTGGGTAGATTTGTGAGGGTGACTCCAATTTGCAAGAAGGACCAGAAGGAGGATCCAGGGATTTACATGCCTGTCAGTCTGATGTTGGTACTAGGGAAGATTATGGAATATATTATCTTGAATGTCATTGCATAGAATGTATGGGACAATGGAGTGATCAGAAGAAGGCAGCATGGGTTTATGAAGGACAAATCCTGCCTGACTAACATGATCTTTTTCTGTGACAAAATGACACACTCTAAGGCTGTGGATGTTCAGATGGATTTTAGTAAAGTGATACTGTTTCCAACAGTATTCTTCTGGAGAAACTGGCTGCTCATGTAAAAGGAGCTTACACATAAAAAGAAAGCATACAGAGGGTGGAAGTAGAGACATTTAACCTGTGAGGAATACAGAGACGGTGCCAGAGCATGAAGATAAGCAGCTAGGAATGCCAAAGCCCAACCTGAATTTCATCTGACAAGGGATGTCAAAAGCAATAACAACATCTTCTATAAGTACAAATGTGGAAAAAGAAGACTAGGGAAAATGTGAGTGAACTACTTAATGAGGCAGGGCACGTGGTGACACAGAACCTGGGGAAGGCTAAGGTACTGAATGCCTTCTTTGCCTCAGTCTTTACCAGCAAGACCAGCCTTTAGGAATCACAAGACTCAGGGACCAGGGGGAAAGGCTGGAACATGGAAGATGTACCCTTGGTGGAAAAGGATCAGGTCAGGGAATATTTAAGCAAACTAGACATACAGAAGTCCATGGGCTCTGGTGGGATGTACCCATGAGTGCTGAGGAAGCTGGCAGATGTGACTGCAAAGCCACTCATCTTTGATTACGTTGATTGGAAAGGTGCCTGAGGACTGGAGGAAAGCAAGTGTCACGCCTATCTTCAAGAAGGTCAAGAAGGAGGACCTCAGGAACTACAGGTTTGTCAGTTTCACTTTGATGCCTGGGAAGGTGTTGGAGCAGCTAATTCTGGAAACCAGTGTACTCACGAAGGGCAAGAAAGTCATCAAGAAAATTGTCAGAAGTAATAAACATGGATTCACCAAGGGGAAGTCATGCTTGACCAACTTGATAAGCTTGATGAAATGACTGGCTTTATCACTGCGGAGAGCAGTGGATATTGTCTTTCTGGACTTCACTAAGGCCTTTGTCATAAGATCCGCATAGAGAAACTATTGAAGTATGGGCTGGATGACCAGGCAGTGAGATGGATTGAAAACGAGATGAATGTCTAGGTCCAGAGGGTGATGAACAGTGGTGCAAGGTCTAGTTGTAGTCCAGTAACTAGTGGAGTGCCACTGAAGTCAATACTGCTTTCAGTGCTGGTCAAAGCCTTCATTAATGATTACAATTGATTATGATTAACTGTCAGAAGTTCCTGGCAGTTGGAAGAAACCAAACACACACCACTACTCTCTTCAAGAAGGAGGATTCAAAGAACTGCAGGCCAATCAGCCTCACCTTAGTCCCTGGGGAAATTCTCCTGTAAACCATTTCCAAACGTATGACTTCTTTCAGTCATTGCCTTGTCACTCAGTGTGGGTTTATAATGGGAAATTTTGCTTAACTATCCCAATAGCCCTCTGTGATGTGATGACTGACTCTCTGAATGAGGGGAGAATATTTTTGAGGTATATATTTTTCTATATATTTTATATATTTTTTCAAATATATTAAGGTGGATATTTTTTATCTTGACTTTAGCAAGACTTTTGATTCAGTGTACTGTAACATCTCATAGATTAAAAGCAGACTAGAAAAGTGAACAGCTATGTGGACTGAAATTGTCTGAACTTCTGGACTTAAAATTGTGATTGTTATTCCAAAGTCCAGCTTCTCGCTTTTTTTTTTTTTTACACCTCAACAAAAAAAAAACTCAACAAAAAATAAACATGTGGAGCACTCTAAAACTGGTCTTGTGCTGTTTGTCATATCCTGGAAGGTACAGCAAGGGTATCCAATTATCTGGTTTTGCTGCATGCAGTCATATTAATGCTTTTGTAGTCCGAGGTTTTTCATCTAGCAAAACTCATTAAAGAATGTAAATGAATCCTTAAAGTCAACATAATTTTGATTTTAATCCTTTATAGTTGATACATCTGACTTTGCTGATACCCTCAGCTTATCTAATGGACAATCAGACATTATTTGTCTTGTACTGGCAATGTCGCTAGCTTATATGCATCAATTAAGTATTAAAGAAGGATGCAACACAGAGTTTGTTCTTTGAGTGCTACAGTAACACTTCATTTCTAGTTGTAACTTTTATTAAGACGGAGTGTTTTCAATATTACTGGAAAATATTTTCATCACATGAAAAGCAGCATTCACTATGTTTTGACAGACTGCTAAACTGTACAAACATTTTCATAACATTTTCTAATAATAAGACCAGTCAAAGTGCAGCTAAGTAGCTTAATATAAGACATTGATAGGTGTGGCTCAGAATTGCTAGGGAAGGTGAAAACACTTTAAAGATTCAACCTGCTTCACTTTTTACAAGTGAGGTGTCTCATTGAAGTAGTGCGTGGAGCTATGTTGATGGGAATTCTCTGTGAGAATCCAAGAACTGAGTTGATGACCTCTTAATATAACTGCTCTTATGAAAATCTATTAATGTTCATGCTACCACTTGAATGATTTTGCTAGAAATATAAATTCTAGATGGGAATATAGACTAAAACATTTTAAAATTTCCTGAAAATGGAATTATCAGCCCATAGTGTTTATAGTTCACATCTGAATAAAGAGAATGAGAAGTGAGTGTAATAAGCTACCAAAATTAGATTTTTCATATTGCTTTGCCAAAATGATAAAGTAAACAACAAAGTTTGGATGCAAAGTAAACATTTTAATATTTTAATTCTGTTTCTAATGAATTATAAATGGATGAATCTAAATCTGAACTCAAGATTTCAAGAATTTTAGTGTTATTTATTTATTTATTTATTTATTTCTTCCTAGGGAATAATCTAGGAAGAAAAACTGACCCCTTCTTTTCTTTCTCTTTTAGGAACGTCTCTGCTTTTGATAATGCTTTGGCTACGGAACCAACTGGCTCAGGCTATAGTTCTATTTTTCAACTCTGTAGCAGAAACTGTTTATAGCTTTTGCCCTTTTCCCTCTCCAGCCATTTACTCCCATGTTCCTGTTGCAGTTTAATGCTTCTTTAGTTGAACCTCTGCAACTTGCTAGGAGACTTTTGTAGGAATAGGGCTCTAATCCAGATCAGTGAAATGATAAGTCAAAAAAAAGTGTCCAAATACATTTCTCTTTATCAACAGAAACAATATTCTAAATATATCTTCTTCAGGGACAAAGCTATTTTAGGAGATTCACTTCCCCAGTCATTTAATCTTAAGCTTCACCACCGTAGATCACTCTAGTAAGTATTTGTGGGGGTTTTACCCTGCTGGGCACCTAAACTCCACCACAGTCACTCTCTCACTCCCAAATGTCTCAAATCTCTCACTCGTCAAATGAAGAGAAGGAGGAGAAAGTATGATGGAAAGAAAAAGGTTGAAAATCACACAGGTTGAAGTGTGAAATTTCATAGAAATTTCATAGAAATTTCACAGGTTGAAATGAGGATAACTTAATTAAAAGGGAAAAGAAAGAGGAGGAAAAAAATAAAGAAAAGGCCACACAGAAGCACAGAGGGAAAACAAACAAACAAATAAATAAAACCACTACTATTACTACTATTCTCTACTTCTGTCAATGAGTGAGTTCAGCCACATCCTGGGAAGCAGAACCTCAATGTGTGTGGCAGTTGTTTGGGAGGACAGACATCTTCATAATGAGAGCTCTCCCCTCTCCAAGGGGGATGAAACAAACAAACAAACAAAACTTTCCCAGCTTTTATTGCTGAGTATGATATTGGAGTATGGAATGTCCCTTTGGTCAGTTTAGGTCAGCTGCCCCAGTGATGTCCCCTCCCCACTTCTTGCCTATTGGCTTCCCAGCCCACTGTCTTTGGAGGGTTTGGAGAGTCTTTATGCTGTGCCAGCATTGCTCAACAATACACAAAACATTGCAGTGATATCAGGGCTGTTCTAGCTACAAGTGTGGTGCTCAACACTATATTGACCGTTGCAGGGAAAGTTAGCTCCATCCCAGCCAGACTCAGTGCAAACAAGGACTGATACACTTTATTTTATTAATTGAAAAACATAGCTATAACAATTTTTATATATTAATTAATATATTATTTTTATCATATTACTTCATTGATATTATTTCATTGAAAACTATGAATATATTCCTAAAAAAAAGGTCAGGAAAAAAAGTTAAAAGGCTCTTCTATTTTAACGTGATTTAAGTCTCTTCTCACATTTGTACTTCATTAATTTCTTCTAAAACTTTCAGTCTGTTGTTCTGATGGTGAACCTCAACACATTGATATGTCAGATAATGAAACTGAATAATGAGTCCTTTTAGCATTAGATTCCTAATAGTTACACGGAGAGAAGATTTTTGAAAAAGACATCTTTTCTATTCTGAGGTTGTGTTTTAATAGCTGATGAAGAGGAAAGAGTCATCAAGAGTAGAAAGAAGAGCTTATTTTATTTATTTATTTATTTATTTATTTTCCTATAGCCAATACAATCTGACTGACATCATGATATAGAGGACTCACTTTGCTCATGCTTATTCCGCTCTCCAGATTAATGTTTAGGTAATCCTAGCTGACCTTCCAAGATGACAGACTAAATAGTTGAACTACTAATTTTGATAGAAGAATCACACTATGCCTTAGGACAAAAATGACAAAATTAAGCACTGTATTTCTTTCTGCGAACATAGATAATTCATTTCAACTTGGTGATATTATACATTGTAAGCAACATAGTTTATTAGCTTAATATTAAACTGTACCTGGAAAGACGGACCTTCTAGCATTTATCATTCTAAAATAGTATTTAAATTTAAAAGGCATATTAAATTACAAATTCAATAAAAGTAAGAAATTCAGACAGTAAATGGTACATATTTTGCCTTATGCATTTCTACTTTTTGATAGCCAGATTTATCAAACAGAGAGAAAGTGCCTATGCTTTTCTTAATTTGGCAGCTAAGCTTTACAGTCATGCAAAGTACCAAATAACTTGAACCATCAGAGACAGCAGATATTAAGAATGTTTCTGACTAAAAAAAAATTCTTAAATATTTTCTAACTAGTATTTCAAGAGGATCCAAAGTAAAACGGGAAATCTAGTATCAATTCAGTTAAACTATCAGTATTCTGATTGTGTATACTAAGTCTAAAGAAAGTTTTAGAAGAAATTAAGGGATTATCAATGATAGGAGATGACCACATGAAAAGAAAGGACGCTGATATGACACATAAATAGTAATGGTAACTGTCTCTTTAGGGATTATTTTTGCTCCCTTTGAACAGAACATCTTGCCCTACGTTATCTACATATTATTATGTTATTACAAATTTTAAAAGAATCTGCAGAAATGCATGTTAAACATTTGTCACTTAAAATGACTAATAAGAATGACTTCATGAAATCTCAAGCAAACTTTTTTTTTTTTTTTTTGTGTAGCTGGAATGCATTAGAAATTCTTAACTGTGAAGATTGATCACATTTTCTATTTATTTATTTATTTTTATTAGAAGATACTGGTTTTATAATTCCAGCGATAAGTAAGAAGCTCAGCTGTTCGTTTAATCAGAGACTGAGATTACACTAATCTTACTTCACTCAAAATGAATTTGGTTTAATGTGTCAATCAGAAGCTCAGAATAAGATTACAAGGATTTCTAGCAGTGGATGTACATGGCAAATGTCACTCGGTCAGCAAATAATATTAAAGGTGTTCAGACAAGTCTAAAAATTCTCTATAATCCCAGATAAAATGAATCTATTCACAATTTATGTCCCCAAAATCTTTTTATTCGTTGTTTAAAGATTGTGAAATGGTTTACTGCTTGAGAGTTAGACAATGATGAACAGACAATATTGGATTGCTTTCTTCACTTATCATTACTCTATACTGGTATATATTTCACTATTCTTGTGACTTGACAGCAGTGAGTATAGCTTGATTTTTTGTTAAAAAGTCCTAGGCTGAAAGGACAAAAATTCTGTTGTCTCACATATGTGTGTTAGCAGGATAAGGACTCTTTCATAGAGTACTGACTTCTGTTCCGAAGAGAGGCCTTGCTTGCATAAGACAATTGTGTATTCTTGTGCTTTAAATACCTTAAAATGTCAGGGTTAATGTCAGGTTCTGTTTCTGGAAACAGAAATTTTAACAACACAAAATGGAGAATTCATACCTAATCTTTCACTTCTGAGTATGTCTGTATGTATTTACTTATTTTTTAAACAAAGTGGTGGCTAATTTGCTGAAAATTCAGTCATATCAATGTGTTCTTTGAAAATGCCCACTGTAGTGGTGATGTCAGAGCTTTTTGGTCTTTTGGCTGCAGTATCAGAGAATGGTCCTAGTCTATTATCATTTCTGCAGGGACAAGCCAAAGAATCTCATAAATTCAAACAGCCAATTGTCTAATGGTGTAGGCACTTCCATGCAATGTTAGTTAGCCAATTCCAGAGAGGATGTTTCTGCCCTTTGGAGCAGACATTCAAAACCCAGGATTGAGCTCCTTTGGCCTGGATGCTCACTGTTCTGATACACTATTTCATAGTAAATATGAGGCAGGTAAGAGAGAAATGTGGTTCCATCAGCCAAGTCTCACTAAACAAACGATTTTTTTTTTGCAGCCATGGTTTCACATAAACGCAATTGTATTGCCTCTGAGGACAATCAAGTAAATTTGCTCAGTGAACATGACTTCACACTGACTCAACTGGGACATCTTCACAGAGTGGTTGTGTCATAAATGGCTCTGGGTATTAAAAAAAAAAAAAAAAAGGCTTTGTTTTGCCTGCATTCTCAGCTTTTCTTTTGTGAGCCTGGACTAAAGGAGTCTTTCCTTCAAAACAGTTTGTGAGTATCAAATTATTTTCATTAAGGAAAAATGTTTGTGAGGAGTTTGCTTTTTCTGATGGAAAGTATTTCATTGCTATACTCATGATGAGCACTGTTGAACACTTCCTTCAGAAAGGAAGGGAATGGGTTGGCTGGTGAAATGGACAGCTACTTAAGGAAAAAGAAATCTTGCCATTAGAATCAAATGGAGAGAAAGAGTCATAAAACAAAAATATGGAAACTTTCTGAGATGTGGATGAGATAGTTATAGATTCAGGGTTACATGATAAAATAACTCCAGCAATAATAAATCACAGAACTGAGACTTGTTTTTACGCAGTTATGCTTTCCTATTCCTCAAAATAATATTAATTCTCCATTGATTTAATTAGAATTGACCTATATTTTGAAGATGAAGAAATTCAAATGAAGACTAAACATACTTGTTAAAATAGTTTTCCTAAGCTCCCCATACAGTACAGAAGGAATATTTAAATGGAGAATGAAGCTGTATTGCTAATGGTATTTTTGCATAAATACAGAATTCTTTTGCACTACAATACAGAAATTCTTTTGCACTAAGAATCATTTCAGATACCAAAATGAGTCAATACCTCTATTCACAAAAGTCCCATCTAGCCTTGCAGTACATGAAGTCTCTAGCTGTCTATTATTTGTGTTGGTAATGTTTCCAGTTGCTGGCTTACCTTTGGCAGCAGAAGTAGTATCAAGTAGTTGTTTGTTCCACTGCTCTGCCTGTTACCAAATTGAATGGATCATAGAATCACAGAATATTTTGAGTTCAAAAGGATCATCAAGGATCATCAAGTCCAACTCCTAAGTCCACATAGGACCTTCCAAAAATCAGACCATATATCTGAAAGCACTGTCTAAACCCTGTGACCTTTTCCATGGGGAGCCTGTTCCAGTGCCTGACCACCCTCTCAGGGAAGAACTTTCTCCGAACATCCAGCTTTAACCTCCCCTGTTGCAGCTCCCTGCCATTCCCTCGGGTCCTGCCGCTGGTCACCAGAGAGAAGAGATCAGTGCCTGCCCCTCTACTTCTCCTCATGTTTGCTTTCTTCACCCCTTGAAGTTTAAAAATTGATCTCAACTACCAACACCTTCAGTTTTAACTACTGTTCATTCTGGGTTGTAACTTAAAGGAATAAGCACATGTTCTATTCATACAAATTTAATCAGCCACAGCAAAGAGTTCTTCATGAAGTTTTAGTAATGTATGCGGTACAACTGCCTAAATCCTGGAGACAGTAAAATTTCTATGCATTTTGCTAAGAGGAGTTAGCTACAATCTTTTACTTCAACAAACAGAATACACCAGCTATTAAGGTCTTAGATTGAAACTGTTTACTTTCTGTGACACAATTAAAGAACAAATTAATGAAAAGCAAGAACACTGATCTCCTTCAATGCCCTAACTGGTGAAGGAGATAATTATTTTCATGATCAGCACATTGCTCCATCTACTACTTACTTCTTTCAAGAGTGACTTGGCTTATACCATTATGTCTTCTCAAGGCTTCTGAAAATTTGGTGTTGCAACAAATGACCTTTTGTGGAAAAATGTGGAAAAATGATTACTTACTTCCTGAAATGAATTTACTTAATGTAAACATTTCTGGTATATATCTGTGTGGTTCTGAGAAGAGAAAATTTGAATGACATGTATTCAAACGTGGAGGACTGTATCAGAAGTCACTGATATGCAGTGTTCCACTGACTCCAAGAAAAACATTGGAATATTTTTGGAGGTAACATTTAAAAATGTATTAGCTCATTTGGACATTGTGGTTGTTAGAAAATTTAAACTCCAGGTCACATGATGTGAGATTCCTTTCAGCATTTATGGTCCTTTTTTTCCTGACACCAGTTATCAGTCACTCAGGAACAAGGTACACTGGTCACAGCATCACTGCAACCTGTATTATTGAATCCAGGCTACTGTAATATCACTATCTTTTTAAAAAAATAATTTAATTCAGTTTTAAAACTTGAAAGAATAGTCTTTTTACTATCTCTTTAATATTTATTTGCTAGTCTCTATAAACCTAGTAATTGCTGCTTTCTAAGCTAAGCATATGAAAAATTACTGCATGCAATTCTTATGTACCATTCTATAAAAGCCAGGGAAACAGATCATGTTATCAATTATATTAAAGATAATGTTTTGTTTTTATATTAATTATATTTGTTATATTTAAGATAATGATATTGTTTCTCTCAATCTCTCAGTTAATGGTAGATAAGTCAGTGTCTGTTCCTAATCTGTCAATGTAACATTTATGATCTGTTTTTCTCCTTCCCCGTAGAAAAAGATAGGTGAATATTTCTTGTCAAATTCATACTGTTACTGGATTATGTAACCCAATGTAAAATTAAGAGTTGGATATATTTTTTACTATCTATAGAATAATAATAAGAAGAATACCAACAATAATAATAATAATAATAATAATGATAGCCCAAAGTAGCCATTGCTTTTTACTTTATCATTTACTTTATCATTTTAACATTTTAAGTCAAGTAACAAAGGTAAAGTAGTCCAGTAAATAATGGGCATTTTGCATGGACCTTTCAGAAGAAATACATTTTCCAGTAGAAATCAAATAATTCTTAGGGCACTTATTACTTTGATTTTCCTTTTTTAAACCTTTGTTCATAGGAAAGAAAAAAAGCAATTTAAAATAAATCAGTAGCGAAATAACTTTATTCATAGTATCTTTCACTAAACTATATAAAAACTTAAATCTGTATTTAAGAAATGTTTCTTATCTCTTTAGTAAACATGTGCAAATAACTATGTTTACACTTTTAATCAATTCACAATATTAATGTCACACATTAGTACATTATCTAAGATGAAACTGGCAGTCATATATAATGTACTATTCCCATCCACACACAATCTCATATCCTTTCCCAGCTATTTCTTTTAATTGCTTATGATTTATGTCAACTATACTCAATGTATATCACATATTCATCAATAGCTTTGTTGGTCCATTGCTGTCTCTATTTTTTTTTTTCTCCCAAATATTGACCAAATCTCCCTGGTAATCTGATTTATTGACTCATCTCTTTGTGAAACAGGTGTAGGATAGTACAGCTTCATCTTTGTTTTCGTAAGCAACCTCTTACTAGGCTTACTTTTAATGTAAAAGTAAATGCTTCTGCAGTATTTCTGATCTTGTTTCACTCCACTAGACCTCTTTCATTGCTCTCCTTAAGTTACCACATAGAAAACTATATTTTGGACAGGATCTGTTGCTCTTTGATCTATTTTGGGGTGAATTCTCAGAGACTCAGCATATTTTGGAAATAAACACTATGCTTTTTTTTTATGATTTATTTTTATAGCAACTGAACTATTTGAGACATACTGCATGCTGAAAGTGGGAGAAATTCTGGATTAAAATATATCACTGTGATGGTGGAACTCCAGTATTACTTCCGTCCAAAAAATCTTACTTCCCTTTTACAATAGAAAACTCATTTTCTTTGATGTTTATGTGAACAGAAGCCCAAGAGTATGAGCTTCTGATCCAGAGAAGATGCTTAACAGTTGAATAACTAATTTGTCAGTATCTGTTATTTTGAAGTACTTGTAATCCAGAATTCAGTTTATCGGTATATTTGGAACATGCAAGGACAGGAAAAGATATGAGTGGCCTTACATGCTGAATAATAAATAATCAAAATTACTTAAGGAAGAAGGAATGCATACAGAAGCATAGCACAGCACTTTGCATTATGCTTGTGCACCTTCTTCCTCATTCTTTTGTGGAACACAAAGTGAAAGATAAAGTGTTATTCTCATATCTAATGGTTTAAGCAGTTCAATTAGTAAGATACAAATGGTCTTGAGGATGATGTGTGATTATAGGAAAAATAACTGGCATATCCTTCCACTCCCAGAATGAATACTTTAACAGTTGCAATATTTCTTTTCCATGTAATTTACATTTTTTCTTTGTTTGTTTGTTTAACAGATTGAGTAAAATCAACAAAACATTCCCTTCTCAAACAACTGTATTTTTTGTGAAGCTAAATCTATTACTTATGTCCAGTGAAATGTACACCACAAATCCTAGAGAGAGAAATTCAAATTCCTAGGAAGTTTAATGACAAAACTTGACTTTGTGTGGAATATTGATATAAATAAGCTTAGCTAAGAGATTACCTATGATTTTGGAGAAGCTTGCATGCTAGCTGTAGCCACCTGTAATATGTTTATGCACTAGTGGTTTGGTCCAAAAGATACTTATTAATTAGCATGAAATACGGCTTAGGTTCAACTTAGATATCTGAATCTGATACTTAATCACACAATATGTAAGCTTTAGTTCAGTGCTATGTTTCTTTAGAAGAAAAAATTAAGGTTTCACAGTCTCATTACATTCGTGTGTGCATAGAAAGTTCTCTGGAGTAGGTATCAGGATACTACCTAAAGCAAATGGAAAGGATAGCAATCACTGTTTATTGCAAAATAGCTGATGGGAAAAAACACACCACTTGTCATTCATTAATGTATTTACTCAAAGGTTAGGACATTCTCCTGTGACAAGGACAGATTAATTACCTTTTCTTTCTGAAAAGTTAGAAAATTACCTTTCTCCTTTCCCTTACAAAAATACCAGGGAGCAGATTCTTCTAAGAAAGACTGTCCAGAAAGGAACCTATATCTTTATCATATACCTACGTAATGAACTAAAGGACACGATTTCTGGACGGTCATGTTTTCCACCATATTCCTTACAGGAAGAGGACAAAACCTGTTCTCTGTCCTTGCTGAAATAATTTCTTGGTCTTCTGTGTGGTGGCTAATTCCACCTGGGCATTCCCTAGGGACCTTTGGTACTTGGTGCTTGCTGATGAGTACTGTTAGATAGTCTACCTTTATTTTGTAACATCCATCAGGCCCTAATCTGCTGGGTAAAGCAGTGAAGGTCATGTTCTCCACAGTCTTCAGGGGAAGAGAATCATCCCTGTCCTCATCCACAATAGTGAAAAGCAGCCCGGGCGTCTAACATTTAGAGAGAGCTGTATCACAGAATGGCCGGAGTTGGAAGGGACCTCTGAACATCATCTAGTCCAACCGCCTTGCTGAGCAAGATCACCTAGAGCACGTTGTGCAGGATGTCATGCAGGTTGGTTTTGAATATCTCCAGAGAAGGAAAATCCACAACCTCTCCGGGCAACCTGTTCCAGTGTTCTGTTACCCTCACAGTAAAGAAGTGCCCTCTCATATTCAGCCAGAAATTCCTGTGCTTCAGTTTGTGACCATTGCCTCTCATCCTATCACTAGGCATGACTGAAAAGAGATTGGCTCCATCCTCTTGACACCGTCTCCTCAGATAGTTATATACATTGATGAGGTCTCCCCTCAGTCTTCTCTTTTCCAGGCCCAGGTCATCTTATCCAACTCCTCTACTCAAGCAGGAACACCTAGATCAGATTGCCCAGGACCATGTCCTGATGACTTTTGAAGATCTCCAAAGGGGAATACTTCACAGCCTCTCTGAGTCACCTGTGATAGTGCTCTATCACCCACACAATAAACAAGTGCAGATGTTCTGATGTTCTGACATAAACTCTTGTATTCCAGTTTGTGCCTGCTGCCTCTTGTCCTGGACACCACTGAAAAGAACCTGGCTACATCTTCTTTGCTTCCTTCTTCACTTTTGAAGCACCTGTCTTCTTGCTTTTATTGTGCACTGCATGTATTGCACATGATCTTAGCTCAGGTCTATAGTTTTCACTCCAATGGCTTTAAAAGAGAGGTTCTACATTGTAACCCTTTGTAAACCTTATACAGCACTTTTCTAAATCCATCTCGCAGTCTCTTCTAACACTATCTCCTAGAGAAGAATTATTACATTTTTTCATAATGCTGTTGTGCAATTTATGTTAATTTATGTCTTTCCCACTTCTCAGTAGGAAATCCATACAATGTGGATTTAATTACTGCAATATCTGTATCACTGCTTAATCTATACCTATATCTTAATACTAGAGTACAAAGCTTTCTGAGGTTTTTGAACAAATAATTTGCTTATTTCAATATCCAAGAAATCTTGGAAAAATTTTCATATTATAACCAGGAAAAAAAAGAAAATTGAAAAAAGTAAATACTCCAACACTGCAAAACAGATTTGAAACACAGGATGCAAATTATCTTTGATGAATATTCTTGTATGTATTCAGACATTAGTCATGGAAAACTGAACAAAGATATTATACCAATCATAATGGTATAGTAACTTTATGTAAAAAAAAAAAAAAAGTTACTAAATTTGTAGAACAAAAATAGTTGAAAGGACCAGACTTAAAAGAGAAAACAGGGTAGTTTTGTTTTGTTTTGTTTTTCCCAATAAAATTGCCATCCTAAATAATTTAGCTTTCTCTCTGGCTAGTGTAAAATTGTTCTTTTTATATAACTCTTGTTTCTGTACTGAGATTTCATGTGTTACATTTAATACCTGAAAATGTTCAATTCTCAAGATTTATCCAGAGAATTCATTTACATTACTGTTTTTTTTTCTTTTTATTATTATTTTATTTTTATTAAAACACCATGGCAAAAATAGGCAGCTTGTCCTGACTTCTATTTTCTGTTTCCCATGAAATCCTATATTAATTGGTTAAAGTTATGACATGTAATATTGGTAATTTTAACAACCTGCATGCTCATTTTTACATTATTTGTTTGATCTTTAGTAACATGCCTTCTTCTGTCGAGGTTGCTAGTTGTTACTAAAAGAAAAAGTTATTAAGTATGACTATGAGTCAGGATATGACAAAACCTCATAACTGATTGATATCTCTGTGACAGCTGAAGGCTCTGTTCTACATGGTGTTCTGCAGCCTTAATATGTTCTTGATATTGTAGCTTGCTGCTGTGTTGTGTTTTAATCACATCTTTGCAATGTTGTGATTTCCAGACTAAAACAGTGGTTTAGTATGGATATATCAGTCAGAGAATGTAGGCAGCCCTGTCTTCCTGCAAATTTTTATATCTGCAGTTACACAGAAACTTCTGCAAAATCAGGGTAATAAATGTATCTGCAGAAGTTTTCTACACATCACAAGCATGCAGCATCTTGGAAAATAAAATATAAAATAAAATAAAATAAAATAAAATAAAATAAAATAAAATAAAATAAAATAAAATAAAATAAAATAAAATAAAATAAAATAAAATAAAAGGGTCAGTGAGACTTTAACAAAATAACTTTAAAGGCATACAAATAAGTTCAGTGGAAAAAGAAGAAAAGGAAATGAAAAAAAAAAAAAAAGTAGAAAAAGAAATAATGGTGAGGAAGGACCAGCGGAGAATCAGACCAAAAGGAAGTGGAAGACAGCTGGCTGATTGAGTTGTTCATTGAGGTGCTGAACATGCCATCATTTCATTGCTTCATGGTTTTGAGGGCAAAGCTAGCTAAAGAATACAGTATGTATTTATGTATGCAGAACTGTGGTATCAAACTAGTTCAGCAGCACTAAAAAAAAAAAAAAAAAAAATGAAGTTAGGTGGAGTTTAGAGTAAACTGGTCTAGTGGAAGGTGTCCCTGCCAATGGCAGAAGGTGTGGACTGAATGATCTTTAAGCTTCCTTCCAACCCAAACCATTCTATGATTCTATTATGATTTCACCAAATGTTATTACTATTTTTTAATATATATCTTTGTTATTTTTTTTTAATTAAATACAATTAAATTGAATTGGGTGGCAGAAATTTTCTGAGCATATGTCTTGGTCTTCGTGTATATTCTAGAATCTGTTTTTTCTTTTCAGTAGATATGCCTTACTCATCATCTGCAGTTCAACTAAAGATCAAAATCCTTTTTCACTCATATATGTGTTAATTATTTACATCAGAAAACTCATTTAATATTATCCAGCAACAGATCCATTACAAAATCTGCTCACTCCTTACTCTTTACTTTTACCAAAGAGAATATGAAAATCAGTTATTGGTGGATTTTAATTGTTAATGTCTTTTGAATTAAGTTCCTGAATAATTCACAGACCTAAATAAATTCTGAAATACAAATTTCTAATTGATCATCATGGACATGAAAGCATGACAGAACAACAAAGACCTGAATATAGACCCGAAATGAGCTACAAAGGCAGCCTTTTCACCATTCCTAAGGGAGTTCAACAATTGTCAGAGAAATGTTCTCCTTTTCTGGACGTTATTGTAACATCCTGTAGTCCACGATAGATGTGGAAATGTGAAAGATGCAGTAAGCAGCCTAATGGTAACAGTGGTGGGACTGAAGGGCTACCAGCTTTTCAGGGGCTACTCTTCTTCTGTGTTACTCTGAGTCCCCATGGTGAAGAGCTTTGGCTGACTACAGGCAAATTCGAGGGAAACAGAAGTTGTCTAGAGCTGTGTTAGCACAGACTGGGGATGTGTCACATGGGAACAAAATATTTGTAGATATTTAAATCCACTAAATTTGTAAAAAGATAATCAACGATTCTATGAGTTAGAAAGTCTGCTCTCATTACCACATTCGTTTTGAGAAATGAAAAACAAATTGTGAAGATTTCAGACCTTAAAAATTTCAGGTTTTTAATAAACGCTGTGTCCAAAAGTGCCTGCCATCTTTATCTATTTGACATCGTTATTGCAGTTTGTCATCCCTATGACTCTTTTTTTTTTTTCCTTAGCTGCTTCCTAATTATGAAATTCTGAGTTTGTGTGAACCAAGTTAATAAGACTGAAATTTCTAAACCTCATAACACTCCATATACTTTCAGGTGATAATATAGGAACAGTAAAATTGCCCACATGCTCTTCTCCGCAATTTCTATATAAGATAGCACCCAGTACAATAAAAGCATCATCTGGAACTCTAACATTTCCTTTAACTCTCTTATTGATTCTCTCTTTCCCTTCTGATTTCAGAACAACCTGATGTTCTTGAAGATCAGCCATCTTCCAAATCAATGAGGATACCATATCCACAACTTATCTCTTCTTTTCTACTTTGTAGATACTCTGTTATATGCAGATATTCCTCCTCAAATTCCCTTCATAGGATATGTGAATACTTTTCAACTCATGCTCTTCCCTAATGAAGTCCATGAATTGTCAGTCTGAGGAATATGAAATTCTCAGGATGTGTATTTTCTTCTACAGTCAACACTGCAGAACTGCAAATAAGGTGTTCAAAACTACTTAGATTACTTGTATTTTAAAGGTACTAACATGTTAACAGGTTTTTAACATGTTACCATTCACATAATCAAAGAAAGTTCAGCACTGTCTTTTAATTCATTAATGCACCTCCATCCTTCACAAACTTCAGATGATGTTTTCAAGATTTCAAGCAAGAAAATCATGGCAGAGAATTTGTTAAATCTGTTTAGAACAAATGTCAGATTCTTCCTTGATGCCTCTGCTTCCACATCATCTCCCATATTATAGACACACGGTTCTCTTGTACCTGTACCACCAAAGTCTAAAGAGCCATGAGTTAAAAGCTAGTTCCTTTTCCTCCTTCATAAGATGTACCGCAGGTGTTGTCCTTCCATAACAGAAATCTTTTCTACTCATACATCCAGCCTTTGCTTAGTTTGTTGTATAACTTCATTGTTATATCAAGTATAACTTCAATGAAATAGGAGAATTTCCAATGACAATGGTTAAACTGATGATAGTGTCACAGACTGCTGCAAAGTAATTCTCCATTTGACATCAACAATCAATTTGCCTTTTCACCTCAAGAATTTACCAGAGAAGTACAGTCAGAATCTTGCCACGAGGAATTAGTTGTTTGGGTAGAAAATAAAATAAATAAATAAATAAATGCTGCACTTATTCTCCTTCCTGTCTTTCCTAAAATGTGGAAAAGATAACTTGGTCAGTTATCAAGCAGTCTTTAGAAAGAATGAGAAGTGGGTGAGTTCCGCTTGTTTTTCTTCTGCTTTTAATTATGAAGAACTTAAAAGACTAACATTTAATTTTAAGGCCAAAATCTGTATTTTTTTCCAGTAATTTCTGCAATTTACAAAAATATGTATACTTGCACATGCACAAGCACATTTTACAGGTATACAAGTATGCTAGTTCCAATTTCTTATTTAGATTTAAGAGTGAAGTAATACAAACAGGTTCAGATCAAAGTCAAAGTGAGTCTCTTCAGAGTATAAAAGTGGGTATGACCAAACAAGTTGTTTGGCAAGGTTTATAACTAAGTGGTATAAATGAGTAGAATTATCGAGAATTCTACTATTCGGTAGAGAAATCCTGTCTCTTACAGTCACTTTTTTATTTTTTTTGGTAGTAATTTCATGTCCTTGTGGAAGGAGCACTGTCTGTGCTCTATATCCAGTAGAGAAGTAGTTCTGCTTAATAAACACTGGAGGGGGACTGTACCATGTAAACTATACCACATATAGTGGACCTTCCTCCTTCAAGCAATATTGCTTTTCAGACTTTTCTGGAATTATCTTTCCAGTTTATTTTAAATATCTGACTAGGAACATGACAGAGAATGCAATGTGAATATACTGTTAAAATTACATAAAGAAATCATGACATCCCAGTAGCCTAAATAACCCATTTGGGAAAAAAAATGTGAATCTTGTCCATGTTCATTAAAATTACATGTAAAAATCCCTAACAGTGTGTTTTTTGTTTGTTTGTTTGTTTGTTTGTTTGTTTTTAATTGGAAAATATAATGCAGACACTAAAGAGATTAAACTGTTGAACTCGTCAGTTCTCAAACACACTGCCAAGAGGAAAATTCTGCTCTAGGCAGAGAAGTATATCTCATGAGAGAAAGGTACTGTATGCCTTGCCTCAATTTCTAAAACATGCGTTTCTAATATGCTGCTGAAGGGTAAAATATGTCTCCCAGTAGAACATGACATGATTCTCCTCACTTTATTTTATGCTTCCAATCTACTGCTTCATAGACTGTTCAGGGTGGAGCCATGTTGAAATTTATGGTTTCATTCACTTGTAATTTTTATAAACTAGCTAGGTGAAGAGATTCATCCAAGCATGAATAAATATGAAATATAGGATAATCTTTGTAAGAAATAAATTATATAAACATATGCTTTTTAACTTCACAATATTATAGGAATATACCCATTATAAATGTATCGACTGTTCTATAAAAACACCATAATATTGGCACAATTTGGCTTTTCTTTTATTTTATTTTCTTTACATAGGATGAAAATGTTCACAGCACAGTGCTATATTTCCATCTTCTTATGAATGACCTTAAGAGGTCATTAATAAGGCAGCTATTGTAGATTAATATTTCTGTAGGAAATAACTATCAAGGATAAATGCTAAGAACAAAACAACTTGTTATTTCTGGACCTCTGATTAGTGAATTATAATGATGCTGCTGAGATTCATAGAAACCTGAGTGAAATAAAGCATTATGAAAACAGGCTCTAGAGTTTAAGGTATACTTTGTGTCTGTGTTGACTCTTGTTTTCATTAGACAGAAAATGCACCCAATTAAAATTGAATTGCACATTAACAGCTTGATAAACCAACAAGACAGAAATGCTGTCACCTCATAATAATAATAATGCATATTAAAAACAACAAAAACTAAAGCTCAAAAAAATGATGTCAGGTCGAATGTCACGTAGTGGTAAGGACAGCACAGGAGGAAGAATGCTTTCCTCTGTAATACTAGTCTCTTCCTGACTAATGGTGAATTATATTGCCTATTCAGGTGACATTTATTTATCATAAGATACTTATTAACTGCTAAATCAAATAAGGATTTCTGCAGACAAATCTGTGAACATACATGCTAATGTTATTCAGTATCTACACTCTATTGCTATAATTTCCATGGAATGCATGGATAGAATTAAGGATTCTGTTCTGGTAGTAGAGTTTTTCATGGTGAAGTAGTAAAATTTGTCAGCCTAACACAGTTGAAAAAAAAATGTATGAAAAAAATATAGAAAAAATAGGTAGCTAAGCCCTTGGCAATATAAATTTGAAATGGAAACAGTAACCTTCAAAACTAAGCGTGAATTAAAAGGAGTTGTTCCAAGTTGAACCACAGATTCATCAGCGTTATCACTATTATTAACATTCTCAAAATGTTCATTAATTAAGGTTGGGTCTAGTTGAGTCTATTGAGTTGAGTCTATACAGAGAACTAACTCACTGTTTGACTTCTTCCAGAACTTAAACAGACTTTGCTGGAGATAACTCTCCAACACGACATTAAGATCTAAATCTCAATAATACTTTTGGCACCTGTGCAAATTCTGAGCTTGCCTTAGAACTGAAATCTTGTCTCTCGTTAAAAATTTTTCTTTAAGGTGGTTCCCATGACAAAAAGCCTTGGCTCAAGAGCCCTGATTTATATTCACTATTATGTTTAATGCTGTAAATGTCAAATATGGTTGGAGATAATATATTTGTGCTGAATAAAGAAAGCAAAGACCACATGTCAACAAAGCCTTTTCCTGCAGTGATAAGCGTTCATAAGTCAAGAAGAGATTGTTTGCTTTGACTAGTAGAGAAGGATTCCATAAAAAAAATCTAGTAATTTTTGTCTTTAAATGTTTTAAAGTGACTCTTCAGTGAAACCCCCTTTTATTTTTATTTTTTTTAATTCACTCATCCTATTTAGAAATATTTTATGTATGACAGAAATACGTTTATTTTTTTTCTTAATATTCTCCTCTTATGTACTTTTTCCAGGATTGCTAGTAGTAAGAAATGCTAATAGAGAAAGAGACAAAGCGATTCCAAGACCCCCAAGGCCCATTCTATGTTGTCAGTTTCTTTTCTGTTTAGAATGAACTAGTTGTAAAGTAGTCTTAAGTTTAAAATAGTCTTTTTCTAAAATTACATGTATTAACCAATGAAACAGAAGACTTTGTTCTCAGTAACTTCCTTAATAAAGAAAAAGGAGTGTAATGGTGATTCTGATTCATGAGGAATAATTAGTAAGTATAGTGATAAGAAGTTCAGTTATTTCAAAATTTCTCAGCCATTGTTATCTTGCCAGCAGGAAAACAGCTTGTTTCCTAAAAAAGCATCCCTGATATAGTTAGAAAAATATAGATATGTATACACTGGAGCATCTTCAAAATAAAGTACTTAGACACTCTGAAACTTAAGTCTTACCCTTCCCCCAAAAAATCCTTAGAAAATGAAACAAAGCACTGTGCTATTGAAGTAACCTGGAAACACAGCTATAAATGAAGACTTATGTCAGTTTGAAAGCAATGAAGATATTATCTTAGAAAAAAAAAAAAGATAACAGAAACTGATATAAAAATAACCTACTTGAGTCTGGAAGATGTAATAGATGGCTGAAGAATTGTTATCTCTGTGAAAACACAGCTTTTTTATTGTTGCCATGTCATTGTTAGTGTGAGGTAGCAGTACCGTAAAAGCCAGTTGAGTATATTAAGCCTGTTCAAAACTAATTCTAGTTATGTATTGGACTTTTAAAGAACTGTATTTGTTGTATATAAAAATTGCTGTGTGAACAGTTTGAGTCCTTTGTGCCTAATCATTAAACTTGTCTCGTCTTGATGCTGTTGCCTGAGTCTGTAATTTTGGTGGGACTCCAAATGTTAGGTAACTTGGTTAAGTTGACTTAGTGTATGAACCAGCACCTTAAAAAATAAAAATAAAATAAAAAAATAAATAAAATCTACTATAAAAATGTTTTGCTACTAGAGGTACAGAGTATTAAAGAGAAGCAGTTTTTAAGTTCATGAGGTCAACAGTAGCTTGTATTCATTCTCTACTGCAACATAGTCCCACTAACAATTATTAACATTTACCTCATTATATATAGTTGTTTGAATGGCAAGAATTATATAATTTATTGGATTAATTAATACATGTTATAAAGGATAAATTGTACCTTTCTGCTGCATGAGTGCACAGAGTATGTAAATGCAGAATAGTCTCCTCTGAACATCCAGAGTAGCTGTAGCTCTCAAGTGCAGGTTATGTCTAATGAGCACGCAGAAGACAGGAACTAGTTCAGCACTTCTTCTGAGCTGACTATTCTTCTAAGTGTCCATTTATGCAGCCCTATTGATTTGGCTAAGGATCCCCAAATTTCTTTTATACATACAAATATTGATGTTGCTGTGTCACCAAGGATAGAAGGAAGATATAAGCATTGATCAGCACTGTATCTGTATCAATAACCATTCATTTCAGTATCTATTAATGTATATTTTCAAATTCTATAGTGTTTAGACACAGAGGCTATGCACATTCTCTTAAATAAATGGGTCTTGGTCACTGCAGTCAACTGGCACATCTTAGCTTGTATTTACACACATAACCTCTCTTCCCATCCACAATAGGGTAGATGTATCTAAATTGTCTTTGGGAGTGATACCGGGCCCGTGCTTATTCCTGAACCCTGTCTGGGCATTGGCTGGGAGACTGCTAGAGACTACAGGCCAAAAACAAGTGTGGAACATGCTAACAGCTCACCATTTTTGTGTGATGGGGACCTAGCATAGACATACCCAGAAATTAATCCTCACTACATTTATGATACTCCAGTGTCAATCGGTGAATCTGGTCCTGGCACAAAGAATTAAGAATGTGAGGTAAAGAGAGATGCTTGCAATCATAATATATATATATAAGAATCTAGGTAAGAATCTATAAGATCTAAGAAGAAATATATATATATTTATAGCTTCAGGGATTCTCTGTAGTAAGGTACTCTACCTCTTTAAGACGTCTAGGGGTGCTAAGTACATCTTTTTAAACAGGAATTCATCTGAGTTTAGGTTCCTTACTGAGATAAGGACATCTCCTCAAATGTTGGCACTGATTTTTTATGTAAATGATATCATTAAATTGGTGAGGCAATAGAAACATACACAAAGCCAGTCAGAGCATAATAAGGTAGGTTTTACATTTCTATACATTCTGAAATACATACTTTTTACCATGAGTAACTGTGAAGAACTGTTAATTTTTAGAATCAAAGCCAGAGGGCAAACCACTTGTCATTAAATGCTAGAGTCGTCCTACTCATAGTGCAGATGTATGAACACTGTTTACAGAGAAGTGAACAGGACTCAGGAAAGTTGGGTAAGAGCAAGAAAAAGTAGTTAAGTGAAAAGAGATATTGTGAATGGCCATGAGAATGAGTTGGAACCATCCTTGAAAATGTCCTGTGTGCTCAGATTTGGAAATTTTCAGGTTACAGCATTTGCTAGGTGATCAAATTTTCTTCTGAGGCAGTTTATTATGGCACTAGTGTACTTCCATAAGGAACTTATAAGGTCATTCTCTGTATGAATCTTTTTGCCATTCAAGATGAAGGATTTTGTACAGTTTCATACAGCTTATGCTCATCCATCAGCACCTAATGCTGTCTGAGATGCCATCTTATGGGTCTTTAGCTGCCTCTTTAGAAAGGCACAGGTCTCCCATACATCTCTTTTGAGCCTTGTGTTGTTGTCTTGAATGCCTTTACTTTTTTTAGAATATTAACTGAACTTAAATAGTTAATGCAAATGGATGAATTAGATTCACTGGGAAAGACTGGACTTTTTATACCTTTCAGAAGTCACTTCTAATTTGTAATATTCCTCATGTTCATTGCTTTGCTACCTTCAACATTCATGTAAATAACTAGCTATAGGTATGACCTATATTTCATGGCTGATCATATTACTAAGATTTAGAACAAGTATCTACGATCCATAGACTTTTACTGGGACATGTGAGTGTCTTGTTAAGTATTTCATAGAATCTGACAGAGAGGTAACTTTTACGATGATGCAGATTGTTCTTTTTCCTTTCAAACACTTAATAGAAATCTTGCTTACAGGCTTTCATATCTACTGGCACAGGCAAATCATATTAATTCATTTCGATATTTTCACATGGGCAATTCCAGTCATCTGTGGCTAAAGAGGAAATGTTATTGTGAGTTTCCAGGGACTATTAAATATGCAGGACCCCATTCAGGGCAGAACTTCAGTTCTTGTCCCATCTGTCATCTTTTCTGAGCACTGTTGGGTGATCTTGTCTGACCAACCAACACACAGACAAGCTGGATGGGAGCCAGAGGGCGAAGCCGGAGGGAGAAGTTAGGAATGTAAGGGTTATTGTTTTTCAAGTAAAAGGCAGAGGTATGTGTTTGAATAGACAGTGCTCCAGTGAAGCTATCTCCTGGCAAGCTGCCATGCTCACTTACAAAGACTGTGTTTAACACTGTGTCTGCCTGAATAAGCAATGCTTTCTCATTTTCAGACTACCTATCGTTATAATACAGAGAGGAAAAGAAAACGGACGTGGTCTCTTTTTCATAGCAGATGTACTGTAAATCAATAAACATAATGCAATGTTTGTAAGCTGACAACCCATAAGAATTCTCCAGGTTTATGAAAAATATCTGTTCAATAACTTTAAAGCAACTTCTCCAGCTATAACTAGATGAATATACAAGAAACAGTGTGCCACTCCCATATAAAAGCTGCAGATGTTTAATAATATTCACCAGAAAATTTCTCACGTGAAATTGTGGTCAGGTTCAAATCTGAAAAGGCAAAATGACTGATTTTAGAATTAAACTTACAAACTTAAGAGACCTTCAAAGAAAAGGTCTCTGTAACAGGGAGAACAGAAGATAAAACAGTAAAGCATAAGTAAAGAATAAAAGGTCACAAAGACACAAGTCCTGGTAAACAGTTTCTTAAAATAAACATTTCCAAAGGACAAAAATAGACTACATTTTATAATTAGTGAATTAAAACTTTTTGTGAACATAAAAGAATTGTCCAAATGGATTATTTGTAGAGTTAATCACAAAAAAAAAAAAAAGTGTGAATTTAGACAAACCTTTTTAGATAGAATTATCTTTAACATTTTATTAAAAATGTAATGCTTTACAACTC
Organism: Anser brachyrhynchus; assembly: GCF_964034855.1. Classification (NCBI taxonomy): domain Eukaryota; kingdom Metazoa; phylum Chordata; class Aves; order Anseriformes; family Anatidae; genus Anser; species Anser brachyrhynchus. The sequence goes on along the minus strand of NC_137696.1, from coordinate 97,255,805 downwards.
CATTGTTTAGCATTGTTATACCAACAAATTCCTTCCCTGATTCTCTGTCATTAGTAGAATGCAATTAAGCAATATTCATCAGGGCACAACCCTTTTCCATTTCATCTACAGCATTTTTTTTTTTTTTCATTTTCTAACAGCTACATTGCTACCTTTGGAAGATGGTTAGGATCTTCTAAAATAAGGAGTCATCATGATCACGCACAATTTATAAATACATTTTGCCATACTGAATAATGATTTATTCACAATTCTGAGGCTACATTCATACAATGAAAAGTATTACGCTCCTAACGTTTTTAGTGACAATGTTGCTAAAATGTTAGACTGACTACATTCTATAACAAGCTGTAAAAACATCAAGGAATCTAGTCAAGGAGGTATTGCCCAAACAGACTGTCACATCTCTGAAATCTCCAATACCATGACAATCAGAAAAATAATGAGTACTATTGTTTTGCTGTTGAATTAAAACCCCTGGGGAGAAGGGGGTTAGTTCTTTCTCCTGTCTTCAAGATATTAAATTCTAATGTATTTCTTCAGTTTTTATGTAAAACTTCAAAAATGTTCTATAACAATTTTTAAAAACATTATTTTCTATATAAATTTAGTACATTTTGGAAAGATCTACTAGCAACCAAAAATATTCAATGCACTTCTAGGTCCTCATATGCTCTTCACTGAATTTTATCAGCAAATGTTTAATAATGTTTAATAATCAGTGCTTTTCCAAGTATTCTGTCAGCTTTTTTTATTGCCTGAGTTATTGGAGAGTTGATCAATGTAGTTTGTTTTTGTTGTTGTTGTTCTTCCTTATGTAGAAGGCTTCCACTGAATCATCAATGGAACTTCTATCTACTGCTTGTACTTAACATCCTTCAGGGGCTAGGTCTACCACACCACTTATTTTTGTATCCCTCATTTCTTGCTTTCCTTTTTGTTAATGCATACAACTGAATTTTATGTGGAACATCACCCCACTTTGCCATTTCCTCAGCCACAGGATGCCAGAGCACATTCCTTGTCAAAGTTTTGGAGACAGTCCTATCCAGGCTGCCTGTGCATTTAATAGACTCTGTCTTTTAACGCTTTTAGTAAAATGCTAGGATAAAGGTTGGAACAGGTGATCTTAGAGGTCTTTTCCAACCTAAATGATTCCATGTTTCTAACACTATCAATATTTTGTGGTACGAAGATCACCTTTCTTTATTCTCCAGAATACTTGAAAAAACAGATGACACTTTTTGATTTTGAAAGCAGAAACTATGTGTGAAAGTATTCAGACTTTTTACTAAACACGTATTATTTAAAAATATGAGTAGTTTTTCCATAGAATTCAGATTCTTTACTTCCGTATTCATTAAATATCCACACAACTGTCTTGTTACTAACAAGACAGTTATGGGAGATTGTTCCTTCATTGCCAATTGTTTAAAGATCCCTGGTGTATTGATGCTCTTGAACGATTAGTTTTTTACACATAATGCAAGCAACACATCATCTAAAAGTGATTGAGGATTAATTTTCTTTCTATATATTTTCAGCTAGCTCTTTTTCCTTGATATACCATTAGAAATTCATCATATGCATCAGTAAAATGATTTGGAGCTCATCACACGAAGTAGATTTTCTAATGCCTTGATATTTTACTCTCTATCCAGATGTTTTGATAGTTAGCCTTTTCCTTCATTTCCCTGTGAGCAACAAGATTATTTATTTATTTACTTATTTATCTTGTCTTTTCTAATTGTGTTATTCCATTTAATACATTAATATACTTGCAGACACAATGGCCATATTTTGTCTCCTATTCTCTATTCTCAGCACTCCAGCCTATTGCATCCTAATTATAGTGTCTTTGAGAATTCCCTGGCTAGGGCACTAGTTCAATACTAACTCAGAAGAGTGTCTCCCACTGAGTCAGTAAGAATAAAGAACTTGCTATGGCACTAAAGTGTTCCTTGGAGGTCTCCAACTGTATTATTAATTCAACCTGAATCTGTTTAGCTTGTTATGTCTGTCAGGATTACAATCCATCGTGGCATCACTGCTAGAATTTACAGAAAACTAGGACATCTGTCAGCATTTTTAAAGAGAATAATCTGTTGGATGAATGAAAGAGTGGTCAGTCTAACAATGGTGAACTGAAAATGTCTGTAACAAATAAATTAGGGAATAAAAATGTTTACAGCAATCTTTTAGTTTTAGTTGTGGAATGATATTAAAATATCTGTTAAAATATACTGCACGTGTAAATATAAACACAGTTGAAACTGTATAAGAAAAATGGTTTATTAATATCTTATACTGTGCATACTTACATTTATAGGTTTAAGGCGACAAAGATTATAGATTTTTGAAAACAGTAAATTCATATTACACATATGAAGTTACAAGCATTCTTTTTAAAAGTCTTAATATTTACTAATGCACATAAATTAAGCAGCCATAGTTTCAAAAATAGTAAGAACAACTATAAATTTGATGTGAATAATCTTGATATCCTCTCTCTAAATTTGAGCAGGCTAAAAGATATTTTCCTTGTCATTTTACTGATACAAATACTCAAAGCACTCCTGCACGATATGGAGAGCCTTAGTGATTCCTGTACAATGAAAGACCATTGATAAAATGTTGCATAAAACCTTAATAGTGATGAAGATAATTGAGCATAAAAATATGTGAAGCAAAAGAAAAAGTAATAGTAGCAGGTCTTGCTGGAACAGGAAAAGTAACTTCCTGACACCTTGTGAAATAAGCTGTGACAATTTTATTAGTAATGTTTGTAATAGTTAATAATTATGTGAACGTCAAGTGGCCACAGTTTTGGAGAATGACTCCAGTCTGCTGATCATGATAGAACCAGAATTATTTGGTATTTTGTACAACTCATTCCCTGAAATCAAGTTGCTTCTGAGATTCATGGTAACTTCTCAAGTATATGACAAACTATTTTAGCTAGCTTTGGAGCTCTGGTTATCATTGTGAATACAACATATGAGTTCATATCCCTTACAAAACCTTGAAATCCAGTGATCCTTTTCATCTTTAGTTGTAAAGTTCTAATACTTACCTCTTGTAACAGCACTTTTTGTCAAAAATCTCAAGGTGTATAAGAGAGGAAGCAAGTATTATTTCTTTAAATAATTGTAGGAAATATATTCCTGAATTTCTGACAAATTAAAGCTGCTTTTATGTCCACTTTTTGTCTCACAGTAGGAGCAATAGTCACTGCTTTGCAACACTGGTGCATCGGTTATAGGTTCTGTACTGTCTTTTTATATACATATATATATATATATATATATATTTCTTTTTGTGACCTTGGATATTCAGCAAGGAACTCCAGATAATGCCACTCAATTGATGAAGAGACTCTTTCACTATCTACTCTGACTGCAGCTGCTTTCTAGCAATGAGCTACTGTAAACCTTATTTATCTGATATTATAGTGTTCTCATAGTCCTTGATTTTACTGTAATGAATAAAGCTACCATACCCTCAGGGCTTTCAAGCCATTATTTCTGATATAAAAGAGAATATGTAATTATCCCGGTTTCATTTCTGTTTTGTACTTAGTTAATGTATGAAGGATTTAAGCACCAAGAGCACCACGTGAAACGAGACAAGAACTATAAGAGGAGATTTCTTCTACACATAGCTATAATGCTTTTTTTTTTTTTAACTGCTTATCCACTTTTTTTTTATTCTTGTAGTAAATTTTACTTCTGTAAAAAGCAAAAATAATTGTAACGCATGTCTAACAAAATGCATTATTTAAAAGGTTTTATTCCACGTTTACTCATGTTTCATATTATGTATTTTTCTCTAAATATATATTTTTTTACATTTTTTGATGGTTTGCTCTCATCTCTGCATTTTAAAAATGTGTGTGGTGGTGTTATAGTATAAACAAAGCTGTAGAATTAAAGGAAGATAAAAGTTACAAGGTTGTTTTTGAAGCCTTGTACAGATATGTATGTCCTGTCCTCTTTTAGAAAAATTGTTATTACTTTGATAATGCTCTTCCAGGTTGTCTGAAATGAAAGGAGTTAAGGATTTTCCTGAGTATTGTTCAGCTGTATCACTGTTTTGCTGGAGGGGGTTAGGGTCCAGGGGATGAGGGGAAGGTTTAAGGAAAATAAACATGTTTTAGAATGTGTAAACATCATATAAAGCAAAATTTTTGTCAAAGTATGCATAACTGTATATTTTTTGAGAACCTCTTTCAGTTATATTCTCATACGTAAACATTCTCATATAAAATTATGAATATACAAAATATGCAAAGAATAGGATGAGACCTATTTTATTTTAAAATGTGTGTGCTAGAACTATCACCCAATTTATTCCTCATCCACCAGGCAGGTCACCTGGTCATAGAAGGAGATAAGGTTGGTCAGGCACGACTTGCCTTTCATGAATCCATGCTGACTGGGCCTGATCCCCCATTGTCCTGCATACATTGTGTGATTGCATTCAAGATGACCTGTTCCATCACCTTACCTGGCACCAAGATCAGGCTGACAGCCCTGTAGTTTCTTGGATCCTCATTATGACCCTTCTTATAGACGGGCACCATATTAGCATGTCTCCAGTCATCCGGGACTTCTCCGGATGACCAAGACGGCTGATAGATGATGGAAAGTGGCCCAGCAATCCCATCTGTCAACTCCCTCAGCACCCTCATGGCCCCATGGACTTGTAATAGTCCAGGTGGAGCAGCAGGTCTCTAACTGTTTCCATCTGAACCGTGGGGGGTTTCTTCTGCTCCCTGTCCCAAACTTGCAGATCGGGAGGGTGAGTACCCTGGGAAATAAGTGGTCTACCTAGTAAAGGCAGATGCAAAGAAGGCTTTAAGAACCTCATCCTTTTTCTTATCCTCTGTAGTCATGTTTCCCCCCATATCCAGTAAAGAATGGAGATTTTCTTTTTAGCCCTCCTCTTGCCGTTAACACATCTATAAAAACATTTTTTTGTTATTCTTAACTATAGTGGCCAGGTTGAGCTCGTGTTGGGCTTTGACCTTCCTGATTTTTTTCTCTGCATATCCTGGCAGCTTCCTTGTACTCTCCCCGAGTTGCCTGACCCTTCTTCCACTGGACATAAACTCTCTTTTTCTCCCAGACACACAGCAAAAGTTTCCTGTTCAGACATGCCGGTCTTTTTACCCACCGGCTCATCTTATGGCACATGGGGACAGCCTGCTCCTGCACCTTTAAGACTTCCTTCTAGAGAAGCGTCCAGCCTTTCTGGACCCCTCTGCCCTTCAGGACTGACTCCCAAGGGAACCTCCCTACCACTGTCCTGAACAATTCAAAGTCTGCCCTCTGGAAGTTCAAGGTAGCAGTTTTACTGACGCCCCTCCTGACTTCACCACAGATAGAGAACTCTACCATGTCATGGTCACTCTGCCCAAGACAACTTCCTACCACCACATCTCCCACCAGTCCTTCTCTGTTTGTGAACAGCAGGTCTAGTGGGGCACCTGCTTTGGTAGGCTCACTAGCCAGCTGAGTCAGGAAGCTATCTTCCACGCATTCCAGAAACCTTCTAGACCGCTTCCTCAGGGCCGTATTGTATTTCCAGTATATGTCTGGGAAGTTAAAGTTCCCCATGATAACAAGCGCTGGCGACTGTACAGCAGGAAATAGCAGCAGTCTATTTGCTCACTGCAAATAGTCAGTGTGACCATTACTTGAAAAATCTAGCCTTTTGAACAAATACCAATGAAACAAACAAAATTAAAATGATATCAGTATTAAAAACTCATAACACTCATTGGCGTAACATACCTTTACAAGCTAGAAGAACAGGGATCAACAGTCTTATAAGACCGCCTCTTCTACGTCTCCAAATGAAATCTAAATACATCCTAATAGGTTCAGTCTGGCTTCTGACTTCATAGCTCTGAAGCAGGGGCAGAAACTATTCTTGCTTTATTTTGTTAATGTTATCTCCACCATTAACACTGCAAATAAAACAGGGAATGTTCCTAATAACTATCTGTTGAGTACCATCTCAATGGAGAAGAAACTACAGCATGAAATGAGCACTTCTTTATAAAAAGGTATGGTGGCATTAGAGGTTCCAGAACAGGACTGCAGCCAAGCAACAAATGGTATGGTAAGCTGCTCACTTAGTCAGTAAGAATTGCTGAATTAATCACCTATGTAATCTGTTTTGGAAAGTATATCAAAATCTAAGGGATACCACTATTTAAGACTCACAACCATGAACAATTCTTTTGAGTTAGACTTTGTTACAACAAGCTAGGGAAGCTAGTTGCAAATTACAATTATTTTTTTTTTTTCTCATAATAGGATTTTTGTCACCTCTTTTTATAGAATTGTGCAATGGCTGTAGAACTGAGAGACAGGAGAAAAAAACAGGAGTAAAATTTCTTATCTGCATTTCCAAATTTCCAAAGGTTTTTGCTTATAAAGAAATGTCTTTTGAAGAATCCTGTTTTCTCTGGGGTCTAGTATGCCATGTTCTAACTCTGAAAATACATACTGGCACAATCCAGGTAGGTGGATTTTAGTGAAAATAGAGAAGTACTAGAAAAATTACCAAACATATTTTCTTTTAAATCCATTTTCTTTTGGATTTAAATTTTACTGAGCAGATAGGTCCTTGCCTCTGATAAGAAAAAATCATTTAGTGTTAACAGAAAATTCTTCAGAAAAATAATGTTTTCTGTGAATATGAATCAGCCTCGATTAATGAAACCTGTTTTCTAGAGGTATATTTTGAATTAATGTGGTCTTTCAGTTGTGATCATGTCCCAAGCAAGATACCTACTAAGCTAAAAACAAAACAAAACAAAACAAAACAAAATGACTAAATCCCTCAAGAATTGTTTAACTTGTATACTGGATTTCATTGCATATGATTTTCTTCTTCACCTCCCAACAGCCTCTCCTTCCCTCCACTCCCCCCCCGCCCCCCCCACCCCCCCCCATTACTTTTAGGTACTTCCTTCAGCCTTGATATTTTTCTCCTCTCTTAAATCTTGAGAATGATAACATTTGTACACAGATGGAACTATTTTTTAGTGTCTAAGAAGTATAAACAAATGTAAAACAAAACATTATGAAATAGGAATGTGCATTAGCTGCATGTCAATGTGAGACAAGATGTAAATAATGCTGGTGTGTTGATAGGTACAGTGTGGCAATGTTAATATGCTAGTCTGACTGACAGTTACAGTATGGTCAAGCTGAAACTTATGTATGTCCACAGGGAAGAAACTGTCAGCCACAGGAAACAGCAGATGTCAAAGGAAAAGAGAGCACTGGACAAATCACCAAGCCAAGATGTCTCTGTGGTACATGTACATCAAGGCAAGTGAAGGTATGATTTCCGCGGAATGGTGTAAGGATATGAGAAATATGTCCAGAAAATAAAACTGGGAGTGTGCTTAGGCTAATGAACATTACCATTACATTCCTGTTGGGAAACAGATTTGGAGAACAAAGGTTGCTGAAAACTAGTAAAAACTGGATCTAATTTGTGGTAAGTATTGGTACATACCATAATGTATGCTGCAGATTTTGTGGGTTTCATCTTCCACTAGATTAATTCTACAATCCATGGTCTACATTTATTTTTTCACAAATGGCCCTTCCTATTTTTCTGTTTTATTAACTTCTTCTACAGTGCAGACCTTGGGCAACATATTCTTATTGAAAACGCTGATCATATATACATACTTTGTTAGTTATAACAGTTGGTGCATAATTTCATTGACACTCTCAATCATTAAACACCTGTGACTTTTTAAAGACGTCCTTTTTTCTTTGACCTTGCCAAGGTGGTTTAGAGTATTTACTAGAACATGACCTCTGCAGTTCTTAAGCTGTTGTAAGACCTAAGTATGACTGGATACATAACTCTGCAAACTTGTTGCGCTATAGCTGATTATGTGTGTAATTTAAAGTACTGGATATATTGCTTCCTCAATGACTATCTTCATACCAGTACTTCATAAGAGTTAATCTAGCACAATTAAAAGCAAACCAGCCTTTGATTTCAGCATTGATGTTCAAAAGCTTAGAAGATAATGCTAAAGTTTTTAAAACTTTGTTTTTCTACAGTGGCTGTCTCTGAAGAGAATCATTTCCTACGGAATGTCTCTGCTATGTTCTACATAATACTGAGGGATATTCAAACAAAATCACTGATTTCCATGGGCTCTTACCTGAAGAAACCAGACTCAATGTCAAATTCACATTACAATACTCTGATGAGGTACTTTTAAATATTCTATGTAAGAAAAGTTTAATGTTTTAGTATCAAATTTACTTATTTGAAGATATTTTATATTACATAGGATTTTGATTCATTAGAGAAAAATAACAATGCACTGAAATCACAACACAAGCACAATATAACAATTGCAATGTATGATTGGATCACTATACAAACACGATTCCCATTACCTAGCAGCGTTCCCCAGGGGTCAGTGCTTGGTCTGGTTTTGTTCAACATTTCATCGATGACCTTGATGAGGGAATAGTGTCTGCCCTCAGTAAGTACACCGATGACACGAATCTGGGAGGAGTGGCTGACACACCAGAAGGTTGTGCCGCCATTCAGACCTGGACTGGCTGGAGAGATGGGCAGGAATAAACCAAATGAGGTTTAATAAGAGCAAGTGTAGAGTCCTGCACCTGGGAAGGAACAACCGGATGTATCAGTACAGGCTGGGGGAAGACCTGCTGGAGAGGAGCTCTGAGGAGAAGGACCTGGGGGTCCTGGTGGATGACAGTTTGACCATGAGCCGGCAGTGTGCCCTCGTGGCCAGGAGGGCCCATGGGATCCTGGCGTGCATTAAAAGGAGTGTGGCCAGCAGGTCAAGGGAGGTGATCCTCCCCCTCTACTCCGCCCTGGTCAGGCCTCACCTGGAGTACTGTGTCCAGTTCTGGGCTCCCCGGTACAAAAAAGACAGGGAACTCCTGGAAAGAGTCCAGCGGAGGGCCACAAATATGATGCGGGGCCTGGAGCATCTTCCCTATGAGGAAAGGCTGCGAGACCTGGGTCTGTTCAGCCTGGAGAGGAGAAGACTGAGAGGGGATCTTATCAATGTGCATAAATACCTGAGGTGTGGGAGACAGAGGGATTTGGCCAACCTCTTCTCAGTGGTTTGTGGGGATATGACAAGGGGCAATGGCAACAAGACAGAGCACAGGAAGTTCCACACCAGCTTGTGAAAGAACTTCTTCACGGTGAGGGTGACAGAGCACTGGAACAGGCTGCCCAAGGAAGCTGTGGAGTCTCCTTCTCTGGAGATATTCAAGGCCCATCTGGACGCCTACCTGGGCAGCCTGCTCTAAGGAGCCTGCTTTGGCAGGGGGGTTATCATAGAATCATAGAATCAGAATGTCCTGAGTTGGAAGGGACCCATAAGGATCATCTAGTCCAACTCTTGGCACTGCACAGGTCTGCCCAAAGTTTAGACCATGTGACTAAGTGCACAGTCCAATTGCTTTTTAAATTCAGACAGGCTTGGTGCAGTGGCTACGTCCCTGGGGATCCTGTTCCAGTGTGCAACCACCCTTTCGGTGAAGAACCTCTTCCTGATGTCCAGCCTAAACTTCCCCCGCCTCAGCTTAACACCATTCCCGCGGGTCCTATCACTGGTGTTTCGGGTTGGACCCGATGATCTTTCGAGGTCCCTTCCAACCCCTTTGATTCTGTGATTCTGTGATTCTGTGATTACTGGTCTCTATATGATTACCATCACAATTCTGGGCATCCCCAGTCACTGGGAAAGAATACATGGGTTGAAGCCAGCTGTAACCTGTTCTCTTCAAAATTAATTCTGCTGGTTGTTCAGATTTTATGCTCTGTGTTGGGCTCAGCCACATATTAATTTTCTCCACTCTGGTATGGCTTGCTCAGGAATATATATATTTTTTTATTAGCTCAGGGAAAGTTCTTTACATGGCCAGTCGATTCACTCTGCTGATACAGACTTTTATCAAAACTCTACTTATACAGATCTTTATCAAAAACAAAGGCCACCTTCTGGTTACCTCTGTGTTAAGTTCAGATTCCTTTGCAACAGCTCTGACCACTCTTTGTATTCTTTCCTGAATAAACCACATGTTCATGAACCACATGTTCAACCTTCCCCTACTTTTTGAGGAGAGTCAAGTTAACACAGAGACAAACGGTCATCTTGAGAGACTAGAAAGTATTTTCTTGTATAACATTTAAAACTATATTATTAATAAGGCTTTTTCAGAATTATCCAGATAACTTAGACTATTAGATTGTTAAAACTGTAATTGGGCTAATAATAATTTTTAGCTCTGTATATACAGGTTTTTCATTTTTTTTCCCCATAGTAAGATTTTCAGTGTAACATTCCTGTAGATTTTTATCCTTTGAGATACAGATCATTAGTGTGTTAACTGGTAGGGCATTGCATTCAGTTTAATAGCAATCATAAAAGTAGAAATTCTGCAAACTAATTTTTTCAAACCAAAAATTAAATGAAGCAAAGCATGTGCAAAAGCGAGTAGCCTGAATGTTAATAATACACACTGCCTTTCCAATGAAGTGGTATGCAGGAGGAATTAAAGTAAATCTTACGTTTTCTTCTAGATGTAATCTTATGAAACATGTCTAGAGGACTAGTTCTGCAACTAGTTCTAGTTCTTTGCCGTCTTTTGAAGTGGTGCATTATTAGCTGTTGATCAAATAAAGTATATGTTAATCTTTATTATTTTGCAACAAGACAATAACATGGTCTCTATATTTAATAAGTTGTTTCTGAGTATTCACAGTACATTTTTCATTAACGTATGACTCAATGACAGAAAGGAAAAAAGTTAGAAGAATAATGATTAAGGCCTTCTGAATTCAATGTATATTCTGAAAAAGTATTTTGTCTTTTCTGAATCAGAAACTTATGCCTCTGTAGATAGTTGTAAAACAAATTACCTTGCATAATAATAGCAGGCAATTATGCCTCTATATTAGGGATAAGAACCCAATTTTCACCAAGGCACAATATTAATATCTCTAAGCTGGATTATGTGAAATTCAAAGCAGTTCCCCACACAATGCATTTTTTTCCCCTTTTTATAAAGCTTACGTAAGGTAAACACTGATGTAGATATTAATCACAGAATCATAGAATCAGAGAACATCTTGAGTTGAAAGGCACCTGCAAGGATCAAGTCCAACCCCTGGCTTCACACAAGACCAACCAAAAATAAGACAGTATGAGAGTGTTGTCCAAATGCTTCTTGAACTCCAGCAGGCTTGGTGCCATGATCCCTGGGGAGCCTGTTCCAGTACCCAACCACCCTCTCAGCAAAGAACCTTTTTTAAACATCTAACCTGAACCTCCCCTGATGCAATGTCATGCCATTCCCTTGGATCCTATTGTTGATCACCAGAGAGACAAGATCAGTGCTTGCCTCTGCTCCCCCTCAAGAGGAAGGTGGAGGTTGCCATGAGGTCTCCCTCATGAGAGACTGAACTCCTCTTCTCTAGGCTGAGCAAACCAAGTGACTTCAGCTGCTTCTCGTACATCTAGCCCTCTAGACCCTTCTCCATCTTACTAGCCCTCCTTTGCACACTCTCTAATAGTTTATGTCCTTTTTACACCATGGTGCCCCAAGCTGCACACAGTACTTGAGTACTTGAGGTGAGGCCACACCAGAGCAGGGTAGTGTGGGACAATCACTCCCATCAATCAGCTAGCAATGCCGTGCTTGATGCACCCAGGATATGGTTGGCCCTTGTGGCTGCCAGGGCACACTGTTGACTCATACTCAACTTTCCATTGACCAAAATGCCCAGATCCCTTTCTGTGTGGTTGCTCTCCAGCCTCTCATCCACCAGCCTCTCTTCAGGCTGCACCTGGGAAGGGGCAACCCTCTACCTGCAGCCAGGGCTGCCCCTTCCCAGGTGCAAAATCTGACACTTGCTGCTGTTATAAATTTCATGTGACTGGTGATTGCCCAGCCCTCTGATTCATCGATGTCTCTCTGCAAGGCCTCTTTACCCTCGATGGAGTCAAAAACTCCTCCCAATATAGTATCATCTGCAAACTTCCTCAGTACACCCTCTAATCCTACATACAAATCATTTATAAAAAAACTGAAGAGAATTGGCCCTAAAATGGAGCCCTGGGAAACCACACTGATGGAATGCCAGCCTCATGTAACCCCATTTACTCTAACCTTTTGTGCCCAACCCATCAGCAAATTGCCCACTGTATGATGTTTTTATCTAGCTGTATGCTGGACATTTTGTCCAGAAGGATACTGTAAGAAACCATATTGAAAGCTTTATCAACTGTATTCGCTTGGTCAACTAGATGGGTGACCTTGTCATAAAAGGAAACTAGGTTTGTTAAGCGGGACCTTCCACTTGTGTACTCATACTGGCAATGACCAATGACCACACTGTCCTTCAGGTGTTTTTCAATAACTCCCAGAATAATATTCTCCATAATTTTACCAGGCACTGAAGTGAGACTGATAGACTTGTAATTACTAGGGTTTTCTTTCTTGCCCTTCTTGAAAATTGGAATGACATTTGACAGATTTCCATCAACTGCGACCTCTCTAGATTCCCAAGACTGTTGAGAAATAGTTGAGAGAGGTCTTGCGATGATATCAACAAACTCTCTGAGTACCTTGGGATGAACCCTATTAGCCCCTATAGGCTTATATGCATCCAGATGGAGCAGCAAATCTCACACAAGTTCAGGCTTGGCTGGGAATTTATCATTATCATAGTCACAGTCCTCCAACTCAGGCCTCTGGGTGTCCCAGTGCCTATCATCTGTGTTGGAGACACAGGTGAAGAAGGCATAAAATGTCTCTGATTTGTCTATGTCCCTGTTTGCGAGCAGACCATCTGATCAAGGAATGGACCTATATTTTTTTCTGGTCCTCCTTATGCTGTTAACATAGTTTTTTCTTAAAAAAAAAAAAAAACAAAAACGCTTTTTATTGTTCTCCACAGTACTGGCCAGCTTCAACACTAATTGTGCTTTGACCACACAAATTATCTCCCTACAATGGCGAACAACATCTCTGTAGTCCTCCCATGTTGTCTGATCTCACAGTTGCCATACACTCTCTTACTTTCTTTTTCTGCCAAGGCTCTAGAAGAAGATCCCTGCTGAGCCAAGCTGACCTTCTGCCCTGCCTGCTTGACTTCCAACATTTTGAATTTGGAATTGCCTGCTCCTGTGCTCTTAAGAGATGGTAGTTTGCTGGGTTAAAAATTGGCTGGACGGCCGGACTCAAAGAGTGGTGGTGAACAGAGTAAAATCCAGCTGGCGACTGGTCGCAAGCGATGTACCCCGGGGGTCAGTGTTGGGGCCCATCCTCTTTAATACATTTATTGATGATTTGGATGAGGCAATTAAGTGCACCCTCAGTAAGTTTGCAGACGATACCAAGTTAGGGGGAAGTGTAGATCTGCCAGAGGGTAGGAAGGCCCTGCAGAGGGACCTGGACAGGTTGGGTCGATAGGCAGAGGCCAATGGGATGAGGTTCAACGTGGCTAAGTGCCAGGTCCTGCACTTTGACCACAACAACCACATGCAACACTACAGGCTTGGGGCAGAGTGGCTTGAAAGCTGTGCAGAGAAGGATATAGGAATGTTGGTTGATGCTTTCCTGAACATGAGCTGGAAGTGTGCCCAGGTGGCCAAGAAAGCCATCAGCGTCCTGGCTTGCATCAGGAATATTGTAACCAGCAGGACCAGGGAAGTGATTGTCCCTCTGTACTCAGCTCTGGTGGAGCTACACCTCAAGTACTGTGTTTGGTTTTGGGCCCCTCACTACAGGAAGGACATCGAGGCCCTGGAACATGTCCAGAGAAGGGCTATGAAGCTGCTGAAGGGCCTGGAACATAAGTCCTGTGAGGAGCGGCTGAGGGAACTGGGGTTGTTTAATCTGGATAAGAGGAGTCTCAGGGGAGACCTTATTGATCTCTACAACTCCCTGAAAGGAAAGTGTAGGGAGCTGAGTATCGGCCTCTTCTTGCAGATAACTAGTAATAGGACTAGAGGGAATGGCCTCAAGTTGGGCCAGGGGAGGTTCAGGTTGGAAGTTAGGAGACATTTATTCTCAGAAAGAGTAGTTAGGCATTGGAACGGGTTGCCCAGAGAGGTGGTGAAGTCACTGTTCCTGGGGGTGTTTAACGAAAGGTTGGATGTAGTATTTAGGGACACAGTTTAGTGGGTGATATTGGTGGTAGGGGGATGGTAGGAACAGATGGTCTTGGAGGTCTTTTCCAACCTTAACAATTCTATGATTCTATAATTATATGATTTTACTTAAAATGTGGTCAGCACTGATGGACCTCAATGACATTTCCCAGTGGACTTTACTAACTAATTCCCAGAGCAGTCTGAACCCTCTTTCACGTGGAAGTTTTGCTGGCAGCTTTCCAGCTACCACCAATGGTTTTAAATTAGACTATTTCATGATCACTATGGCCAAGACAGCCACCAATCACCACTTCACACGAGACCCTTTCTGTTTACAAGCAACAGATCTAGGAGGGTGCCTTTCCTAGTCGGCTCCTTAGTACCTATAGCAAAAAGGTATCATCTAGGTGTTTTAGGAATCTCCCAGACCTGTTTGTACCAGCTGTGTGATATTCCCTGTTAATGTCTGGCAAGTTGAAGTCCCTCATAAGGACAAGGGCAGCTGATCCAGGGGTATCTCTTTAAGAGACATAATTCATTGGTGTTTTCATCCTGGTTGGGTGGTGTATAGTAGACTCCCACAACATCCCCTTTATTTGCTTTTCCTTTTTTTCTTACCCAGGAACTCTCAACTGTGTCACCACAAGCTGCAAGTTCTGTACAGTCCAGCCTTTCCATTACATATAGCACTATCCCCTGCCACCCCCCCCCCCCCCCCCCCCCATCCTTTCTGAAAAGCCTATAAGCATCCATCTTAGACCAGTCACAGGATTCTTCCTTCCAGGTTTTGCTTATGCCAATGTTGCTGTAGCTCTGGGTCTGAGCCAAGGCTTCTAGTTCCTTTTGCTTGTTCCTCTTGCTCCATTCATAGGTGTAGAAGCATTTCAAATGTGCTTCATTGTACCCAACCTCATGGAGCAGACTGAAGGATCTCACTAGCATGCAGTCCTTCAGATTTTGGCATGTTGTTTCATTACTTATCATCATTGAACCTGGTATTATTCCTTTCCCCCTTTAAGTCTAGTTTAAAGCCCTGTTAATCAGCCCTGCTTACTCCTGTGCAAAAATCCTTTTCCCTCTCTGAGAAAGGTGCATTCCATCAGGTGCCAGCAAGGCCTGGTGTCATGTTGACCATCCCATGATCAAGAAACCTTGAGAAATTCTGCCAGTGACACCAGCCTCACAACCACGTATTGATCAGCTGTGTCTGCCTGCTACTTTCAATATTGTTCCCTGGTGCTGGAGGAATAAAGGAATAATTTGGAAGTGTTCAGTTTATCAGCATAGCATAATACTGTGCATAGCCTGCTCCATCACAGCTCTCTTGAGGTCAAAGAATTTAAAATATTTTATACTACCTCCTATTGATTTATTGTTTATGTTTTTCTTGATCGGAAGCAAAGGAATTTAATGTGTATTGCTGAAATCAACTTTCAGCAAGATTCCATAACAAGATAGTGCAGTCAGCAAGAATCCTGAACTTCTAACGTGTTGTTCCTTTGCTTTTCTTCCATCAATGTAACTCTATCCAGTAATCCAATCTGTCAAAACTGCACAAAAGCATATGTCTGTGTCTTGTGTGACTAGGAAGTTATGTTGTCATTTTTTCTCTGTAATATTTTATTAATTAGTTGGAGAAACAAGTAGATGAAAATAAATGTACTAAGGTTCTCTGCAACAAAAAACATGGTGATTTCTCTCTTCTTCCTTCATTTTGGAACCAACTTTGTAGATAAGCACAGACATTCAGGAAAAAAATTTATACTCTGCGTAACTATTCCACAACAAACAATGAAGGCTTTATTAGCCTCTGAAGCAAGTAACTTCAAGATCTTTGATGAGTATAGAAATGACAGCTTTGACAATTTGTGCCTGCTATCTTGGACTTGATGATCCATCCATTTTCTAACTTCAGCTTGTAGAATTTCAAATTAATGCAAGGAAGGAAAATAAGAAAAAGCATCTTCTAATGAGTTCTAAAATAGAAATACAGAAATGTCTGGGATCCTAAAAAAGCACCAAGGATATTCCAGCTATTTTTGAGAGCTAGGTGAATAAAGACAGTATCAATTTGCATTATGACAGTCATTAAATGAAAGATCCAAAGCAATTTTACTATATTTATCTGATCTAAATCAACTAAGGTTACAGTACTAAAGATTCTTTTTTTTCTATGTTTCTATGATTCTATGATTTTTCTCCAGATTCCAATATGATTTGGATTACATATGGTGCATAGTTCAAATGGTCAAATTATGGTGTTATATAAAAAGCAGCTTAATCAGTCCTTAGAGATACCCGCACTTTTTTGATTTAACTCAAATATAATCTGTCCAGTCCTGTGCAGAGGTAAATAGAAGACTAATTACCGAAAATACACAGGCATATTCTAACCAATGTACTTTTTTTTTTCAAAGCACAGTAGCTAATTAAACTGCATAATAAAAATAGAATGATTTATTTTGGAAAAAATCAAACACTGTGTTTACATGCAGTCTTAAACTAAAGACAATTCCTTCTATGGCCTAAATCATGGAAAACCAGTCAGTGTATGAGAGAGTTAAAGCAGTTGATATTCAGAAACAAGAACCTTGTCGGTGCTAATGGGTTGCTATGACATTTACTTAGTGTAGAAATAAGACAAAGAAGTATTTGCTTTTCTCAGTAACCCAGAAACCAAGCAGAACATGAAGTGAGAACAGCTGTGATTCTGATAGTAAGATGCAGTCCTGATTTTTTCTTTCTTCACACTGAATTGTTGGCTCTGGCTCAATAAGACTACTTGCATACTAGTCACAGTGAGCAAGACTAAGAAAATGATGCCATATACTGAACTGAATATTAATGTGCTACAAATGACTGCTACAATAACATGGCCAACCTTCTTACACCGTCTCGTGTTCACTTCCATGTCCACAGCAACACAGAACTTCACAAGCAGATACCTCTGCTAAATGCCTAATTTTACTAATATTCCTTCTGTATTTTATAATATAAATACGAATATTTCTAAACTTTAACATGGTTCAGGAAATTAATCAGCCTAGAATTTTGAGCTAGAAGTGGCTGCACCTTCTTCATCTACCATAGTAGAAACATCTTAAAGGAAGCAGTCTGCATCCTGCTGTGCCAGAAAGGGATAGGAGATTTTCCCTTCAAAGTTTCGTATTATAGGTAGGTGATGACTATATAACACTTCTCATAGCCTGGTTACCCTACTCATTAGATTTTTTTTTTTTTTTCTCTTTTCACTGAGTGTTACCAAGCAAATATGCTGGGAGACCATTTTGAACACAAGGCTGTATTTTTGGTTATAGAGAGCAAGGTATTTACCTGCTCTGTGCAGAAACGAATGTAATATTCATAGAGGGCATTGAAAAATCCAATAGTATGTCTCTTATGTCAGCTGGTTAAGGCATTCACTTGAGACTGTAAAGGTCTGGGTTGCTCCATGAACTACTTATACATGTTATCCAATGTCTACCTCATGTAAAATGTATACTCCTTGGAGCACAGAACAGAATCCGTGTCTCTTTTCTCAAGTGAGATTTTGAACTGGTAGGCTACTGAGTCATCGTTATGCTTGCTCTCTTTCCGATCCTATAAATTTTTAATTCTTTTCTACACAGTGAAACAGCTTCAAAAAGAAGAAGGAAGAGTATTCTTAACCTCAGTACAATCTACAGCCCAGGTATCAAGTTGAGAGATTTGGGTGTGAGCTTGAACTTTCTCCTTACTGATTATTATTATCACAGTCAGTATGTGTAAGTGAGGACATATTTTAGGTAAGTATATGTGACTTTTTTCCTCCAGAAAGGGAACAGCTGATGCATTTTATAAGAAGTCTACTCCTGTGGATGTATATGTATACATAGAATAACAACAATGGAAACTTAATTGGAGAAATGCCCAATTTTTCCATCCTGATTGTAGGTAGGTATTACATATCGAGTTCTTAAACTTTATCAAGATTAGGATATGTGTGTGCAAAAACATCACTGTATAAAATTGAGACATATATTGCATTTAACATGTTGATTGGGTAGCATTTTGCATGACTAATGGGCTAAATTGTAACTACAGCTTACTTGAGTCCCTTGTGTCTTGTACATCTCAGATGAAAATCTCAGATGAAAATGTTAACCTCCTGAGTGATTAGCTACTACATCTAAGAGAGTTTCTTTCTTTTCTAGGCTTAGCTATTTTTTATGTCTTAATGTTTTTGACTCTGGCTCCTCAGCAGGACATTTGTTTAATTACAGTGGCAAAGAAGAAAACACAGAATTCACAAAAGAGCACAAAAGAGAGAACAAGTGTGTCTGCTTTAGGACTCTTTCACTGCTTACTACCCAGCTTACATGATACCACTTCTTGTTGTCATTCATTATGTTGCAGAGCAGAGGAAATTGAATGTCTCAGGTTGAAATCGTTCAGTACCGCATTGCTAATTACAATACTGCACTGGACTCAATGGAATAACTGGTAAATGGAACAGCTTTTTTCATAATACTAGTTGTTTAACAAAAATTAGCGTTAAGTGTAAAGTAGTTGAAAAGTAAGGCAATTTTTCACAAATCGATCTGTAAAACAGGAAGTGATTAGTGGACACCATATAAACTACATTTAAAATAAATAAATAAATAAATCAAAGGATAGCTCAAGTTGGAAGGAACCTCAGGAGGTTGCTGCTCCAAAGTCCTGCTCAAACCAGGGTCAGCTATGGGATCAGACCAGGTTGCTCAGGGCTTTATCTAGTTGAGCCATTTTCTGAAAGCCAGTTTCTTTCAGTAAACATTAGAAAATTCTAAAGAAAACCTACAATGCTCTATGAACTACCCATCATGAATTTTATCCTGAGAATTTGCCATTATGACACTGTACATATTACATTAAGAGGCTCAGGGCACAATTAAGTTGAAAATTCAGAATGTGATATTCAATAAACTATCATTTTTTCATCTGCTCATTTGAATATTTGATTGAAGCTGATGTCCCTAAAATTTACTTCTTAGTCCATCCAGGAATTTATAGTTTAGCTGAGTAATTTATTTATTTGGTTAATTTATTCTTCTATTATTCTATTTATTAAATGGAAGTGCTAAATATTAGGTATAAAAGTAATGGTGATATAGTAGAGAATGACCTTAAGGATGTATAAAGATTTGTAGAAGCTGTAGCAATGTTCTTGGCACTTCTTGGTGCTTGTTGCTTCATGTGATTACTGAATAAATCAGACTGCATTGGCTGAGCTGATCAGATGGAGAATTTGAAAAAATCTATGATGTCTCTTTTAATATATTTTGAGTATGCACGTCGTTCTAATTCATCTTCTCTACCACATAAAGGACCAAGCATCAATTCTTTAATCCACCCTGTCACTGGGATTTTAAAGACTGGAAGTTCCAAGGTCTTTTCAAATATTTATGTCCCGTATGGCAGTACTGAAAACTGCTGCCATGCCAACCGGCCTGCTAATATCTATTTTCAACAGACAGAATGCATATCTCCCCTGCTGATTTTGCCCAAAGCCTTTTTCATTCTTTTGACTTTCTACCTGTGTAAGTTGACAATTAGAAAACAAGATAGCAATTATTAACTTTTTAACAATAAAAAATGTATTAAAATATTATATTTTTCCTTTTTACCCTAATATTTATAATTTCAGTCATTCTAGTATTTTGTAATTATTCCTGTGAGGGGCATTGTACAAGCTGTTTACATGAGATGAATGGAAGCATGAAAAGTACATGCTCCATTACACTCATAGTGTATTGCTTCTTAATTTACATCTTGCTTAGGGCAATGCAAGGGGGATTATTCTGGCAATTTCTGTATGGGTGTTTAAAATTCTGTAGATTTATCTCCCAAGGCTGTTTTTACTTCTGATTTGAAAACTATTTGGTAGGCAGAAATTTCACCATGCATTTGTCAGATAAATTTCCTACTTATCTTATTTTGCTTACAGCAACGTAGTGATTTAAGGGAGGAGAGAATCATAATAACCATGACTTACTCTAACAGGAAAATGTAGGGCTTGAATACAATGAACATAATTACATTTTTATGAGCAATTATATAAATATATTATTAAAATACTTCTCTTAAACAGCATATTCAAAATGAGAAAAAAGTCAGTAAAATCAGCCTGAATAGATCTTCAATATACTGTCTTCTGCCTAATCTAAACCCACTGCCATTGGAAATCATTAGTTAAATGAACCTTAATCATATTAAGAAAATACTTCTACAAAGTACGTTTTTCTCAGCATGAACCATTGATACATGTGAAAAGCAGTTTTGACAAGAAATAGCAATCTGACACAGAAAATTAGAGTATTCTTAAGATTAACTTTCTCCATTTTAGTCAGAATATGTCATATACCTCTAGCGTTCAAATAATCAGGTTTTGATAAGAGGAATTCTGCTGAGATACTGGATATTCTTTCCTCAGCCCACTGACAGATCTGGTTAGAATGAAAAACCCCTGCTCTTCTTGCTCAGCATCACAGTTCAATAGCTCCTCTGTGAATATGAAAAATCAAGGAAGAAAATGTGGTGAAACCATGATTACATTACGAAGACCAATCCCTCAATATGACTATAATTAAAGCAGATGTCTCTTTTTTCATAGTTTACATTAAGAAAAAAACAAACATAATACCTGCGGTTACCTTCCAGTTCAAAAATGGTGTTTTGGTAATAAGTTTGAACTAACTTCAGATATCCCACTAAAATGCCTAAATTAGGAGTTTACCTAAACTGAATTAGTTTCTGGAGAAGCTTGTCACAGTCCATCAACTACAATAAGACAGCAACAATGTCAGATGGGATGAAACTGGCCTTTTAAGGAAACCCACAGCATTAATGTAGCTGAAGTAGATGTAGACAATAAAATCTGATCAAATATTTTTAAATAATACAAAAATGAGAAGGTTTGTTAATATTTATTCACAGTATTTCTAAATATACAGCTCAGAAAGTTTAAACAGCTTCACATTTCAAAATCCCAAATGCAATATTTACTGTTTTGCCTTCATGTTTCCCAAGACACTATCCTCATGAGGAGCAAAGGAGAATAGTTTATGATAGTACAAAGAATAAGTTTAGAAGAAGGATAACACTGGATTCAGAATACAGAAATTTAGGCCTAAAATTCAAGGAACAGTCTGTGCTGGTGCTTTTAAAATAAATTTTTTCAAACCCTGAAATATTTATTATTGAACAATAACCCAAAGTTGGATTTACAGGTCATTTGAATAATATCTTTCTGCTGTTCTCTCACTCTCTTCTGTGACATCTTAGCTACTACATGCAGTTATATGTATATTCGTTCCCCATCTGAGGAAGCAATCTCAGCATATTCCAGTGTGCTGTAGGGAAAAGTTGCCTGATATATGGTTCTTATGCTATGTGTAGCTCATAAAGAGTTTGGTGTACAACTTGCCTATACTGGCAAATGTCCTGGGACCAGACATGGGACTTTAGTGGACATGTTGACTGTATTCATCTGGGGACAGGAGGTAAGTATGAGGGACTGTCAATGCCAGCATCCACAGGTAGTTTCTGAACTGAAGTGTTTTCTTGATCCATTTCTCAAAGTTAAAAAAAAAAAAATGTTTTGGGGAAAAATATTCATACTTCTTTGTAAATGAAATGTTTTCAAGGTTTGTCCATATTTTATCTACACAAGTTATGGGAAATATGTTTAGTGGCCTTCAAGATTTTAGAATCAGATTTGAAGTATGAGAAAAGCTAGTCGCCATTTTCCTAGACAAAATATCTAGTGACAGTTTTTGATAGCTCATATTAACAACACCATGAATATTACACAAAATGGATAATTTACATTCTCATTAGAAATATTAACAGCTGCAAAATAAGCATGTTATATAACCTCAGCTTCTATCTTATTGTAAAATTATTGTTCTTATGGTGAAAAATCACCATAATGGCGATTTTGCAAACAAAGATTCGAACAACTATGAGGATTTAGCCTAAATAAAAGAGAAAAAAGTAAATAAAAACCTACTTGCGTTATAAAACCTTGTCAAACATGAGTACTATCCCAAATTTAAATAAATAATAAAAAAGAATATATAAAGTAATATTCACATATCTGGATTCTCCACCATATAATGGCAGTCATGATAGCAATTTATCAGTACTCCAGGAAGGTTTATGTTTGTGTAAATGTGAAGATATTCTGCAGCTGGAGTTGTGAGAAGAAATAAATGCAAGCACATTTTAAATAATTTTGCAAGTAACTTGATTTTAATGATCCTAGAATGTTTTATGAATTTGGTTCAAATAAGTTAACTACTTCCGTTTGGAAAATAAAATAAAATAAAACTATAACAAAACACTATGAGAACAAACATAATAGATGGTCCTTTTTTATGTATTAGCTTAATGACAAGAGTTCTTGAAATTATTTTAAAAAGTTTTGAAACCTCTTTAAAGCTAATCTAATATCAAACCATAATCAAAGTGACTTATGTACCCTGTTCTGGTAACATCTTTCAGTCATTCAAACTGACTTATTGTTTCACACCTACCACAGTATCTATACAAATAAGAACTTCTATGATGAAAGGTTAAAAAATTTGATTTAAAAATGCTCAGCAGTTGCAACTTTACAGGTAAGGACTTATTCAAATGCATATGCTGAATCACAATAAAAGGTGCAAGGAGGTTGAGTTTCTAACTTTATAGATGAATGCTTCAGCTACCACACATTCTGATGTAAATCTTTCCAGTACTAGCTCTAAAGCCATATATAAAGGAGAGTGAGTCCAATTTTAAAGGCAAACAAGAGAGAAAAAAATAGAATGATAGAATAATTTAGGTTGGATTTTAGGATCTGTAAGGTCATCTAGTCCAATTATTAATGTAGCACTGCCAAGTTTACTGCTACACCACATCCCAAAGCAGCACATTTACACGTCTTTTAAATACCTCCAGGGACTTTCATTGAAGAAGTTATTCCTAATATCTAACCAAAACCTCCCCTGGCACAACTTGAGGCCATTTCTTCTTGTCCTATCATTTGTTGCTTGGGAGAAAAGACTGACCCCCACCTTGTTACACCCTCTTCTGAGGTAGTTGTAGAGACCAATAAGGTCTCCCCTGAGCCTCATTTTCTCTAGGCTAAACAACTCCAGTTCCCTCAGCTGCTCCTCACAAACCTTGCTTTCTAGATCCTCCAACAGCGTCATTGCCCTTCTGTGGACACACTCCAGCACCTTGATGTCCTTCTATGATTCTATGATTCTTGTAGGGAGGGGCCCAAAACTGAACACAGTATTTGAGATACAGCCTCACCACAGCCCAAGGCAGAGGAACAGTCACTGCACTTGTCCTGCTGGCCACACTATTTCTGATCCAAGCCAGGATGTTGTTGCCCCTCTTGGCCACCTGAGCACACTGCTGGCTCATATTCATCCAGCTGTTGATCAATATGCCCAGGTCCCTTTCTGTTGGGCAGCTTCCCCCTGTCTGTGGCATTGCACGGAGTTGTTGTGCCCCAAGTGCAGGACCCAGCATTTAGCCTTGTTGAACCTCATACAGTTGGCTTCTGCCCATCAATCCCACCTATCCAGATCCTTCTGTAAGGCCTTTCTACCCTAAAGTAGATCAATACTCTTGCCTAACTTGGTGTCATCTGCAAACTTACTGTGGGTGTACTTGATCCCCTTGTCCAGATCATTGATAAAGTTATTAAAGAGAACTGGACCCAATACTGAGCCCTGGGGCACATCGCTTGTGACCAGTCACCAACTGGATTTAACTCCGTTCACCACAACTTTTTGGGTCCAGCTACCCAGACAGTTTTTTTACCTAGCAAAGTGTATACCCATTCAAGCACAAACGGACAGTTTCTCTAGAAGAATGCTATGGAAAACAGTTTATTAAAGTCTAGGGAGATAATATCCCTCATCCACCAAGCAGGTCACTTTTTCATAGAAGGAGATCAGGTTAGTCAGTCAGGACCTGTCTTTCATAAACCCATTCTGACTGGGTCTGATCACCTGGTTGTCCTGTGTATGTTGTGTGACAGCACTCAAGATGATCTGCTCCATAACCTCCCCTGGCACCAAAGTCAGACTGACAGGCTTGTAGTTCCCTGGGTCCTCCTTCTGGACATTCTTGAAAAGGGGTGTCACATTTGCTGGCCTTCAATCAACTTGGACTTTCCCGGATTGCCAGGACTACAGATAAATGATGGAAAGTGGTTTGGTAAGCACTTCCACCAGCTCCCTCAGTACCCTTGGGTAGATCCCATCTGATCACTTAGACTTGTGTGTGTGTCTAAATGCACAATGTTTAGTAGGTTGCTCACCGTTTCCTCTTGGATTATAGGGGCTTCGTTCTGCTCTCCATCCCTATCTGCCAGCTCAGGATACCTGGAGAACAACTGGTCTTACTACTAAAGACTGAGGCAGAGAAGGTATTAAGTACCTCAGCCTTTTCCTCATTCTTTGTCACTGTGTTTCCCACCATATCTAATAAAGGATGGAGATTCTCCTTAGTCTTCCTTTTGTTGCTAATATATTTATAGAGGCATTTTTGATTGTCTTTAATGGCAGTAGCCAGATTAAGCTACACTTGGACTTTGGCCCTGCTAATTTTCTCTCTGCATAACCTCATGACATCTTCGTAGTCCTCCTGAGTGGCCTACCTCTTCTTCCAAAGGTCATAAATTCTCTTTTTCTTCCTAAGCTCTAGCCAAAGCTCTCTGTTCAGTCAGGCCAGTCTTATTCCCCAATGGCTTGTCTTTCAGCACACGTGGACGGCCTTCTCCTGTGCCTTTACTGAAGATTTCCTTCAATACTATGATCTTTCAAAATGAATGTTGTCTGCAACAGTGTGTTTTCATTTTATACCATCCTGAGATAACTGAGATAGCTTGGACATGATAGCAGTAAAGCCACATAAGTTATGTACACTTGCACGTGTGATAACATGATTATTTAAATAGTGAGGTCAAATTTTATGAAAAGCATAAGAAGTTTGAGGAATCATTTTGTGCTATACGTAGCTAGACATTCAAACCTGTTTATTAGATTTGGAAAGATACATATATACCTGTTTATGTATGTACATATCAAACACGTATTACCTAAAACATTTTTTATTTTTTTTTTTTTAATAATGGCACCATTTTGGTATATCTTTGATAATGTTATGCATTTCAACTGATTGAAAGATTTAGATTTAAGCTTTCTAAAATTATTTGATTTCTCGCTTTAAAGAAATACATCTATGAAATGCCTTTATATATATATATATATATATACATCAGTGTTCTACTTTTTCCTAACATATTTAAAGTTTTAAGTTACAGTATGTTCAAACCACTCAGATAAATACATTGTTACAGAAACTAAGAATAATTGTGTCTCTTCATAAGCAAGCAAGTCTTCACATTCCTTTTTCTTCCAATAGTATTCCTCAAGGCACCTGTTACTGTGAGGAAGACATAAACTCAACTCTGCCAAGAAAATGTAAATTGGAGATGGGATTATTCTTTGATTTAACTATATTTATATGACTAGACTTCTTAAAGAGTATTTTTAATTTAAACTTTAATGTCTCAATTCTTTAGTATTTGTAATAGCTCTTTCAACTTTAGCTTTGTCTGAAGACAGAAATTGCACGTTAGTCTTGTATTTAGGCTTAGAAGTTAACTGTATGTTTTACAAGTGTTAACTGTGTTGCATAAAAATAACACTTAAAATTGCTCCTCAATTATAATTCAGTTCTTACATGACTCTTGTATATTTGAGTGTTTTTTTTTCCAAATGCTACTGTAATATATATAGTAGAATATAAAATTTCTCCAAAAAGTCACCATTTAAGCATTAAGAAATTTTATAGTAAGAAAAGAAGTTTAAGAAATAAATTCTTGAAATAGTGCTTTTGGTGAGTGACACACCTAACCCAAGCTCACGTCAGTGTTAAGTGAAATTGTGCCAATGGCATGCAAGTGATTTAATTTTGAAAGAGGAGGACAAGCATCCATTTCATTTCCAGCACTCTATTGTGGATATACAGCAATGCTGAACATGGAAGGTGTATCTTACTTAAGCTTCATGATATATCTAATTGTTGGAGCCCTCCTGGAAGGCTGCACAACAGAAGCAGAAAGAAAAAGAAACCTGTGCATTCAGCTGTAGGCTACTTGATAGTAAAATTCCATGAGAAGGGTTTCTGTTTCCCCTACACAAATCACACACATCTCTATTTGGGTTCAAATACGCATGCCAGAGCCAAAAGTACAAAGAGAGTCCAATGTTCAGATGAAAACCAGCTACCGGAAATCATAATAACAACTCTTAAAGAAGAAAGTGGTGGGATGTGGTGAATTTTATTTTGCAGCCCAACTATAGTTTCTAGTGCTCAAAATAAGACAAGTTTTCTAATCAAAATTTATGTGTACTTGTAACTTCCTTACTGACAGTACTTTTGTGCAGTAGCAGCAATTAAAAAAAAAAAAAAGAAAAAAAAAGTAAAAAAAAAAAGAAAAAAAAGAAAAAGAAAAAGTAAAAAAAAAAAAGTATTTTCTAGCATATCCAGCTGGCTAGAAGATTCTAGCATATGATGATCTTGGTTATTCACATTTTCATCAGTCTCTTGGCAAGATTACAGAAATGTGATATACCTGGGCAAGAAGCCTGGAGTGTTTAGGAAACTCCAACTAAGTACAGAAGTACAGACCACCAAAACCATATAAAAGCTGTTTTGCGCTTTCTATACTAGTTACCACAAAAATTTATTCATGACACACAGTGGCTTGGTTTCAAGATACCTAAATGACCTCTGGAAGTTCCAAGTTGAAGATTGACAGCTTGGCTTTTCTAACAGACCAAACCTTTTTGCAACAAGCATACATTCATCATCCTTTAAGAAGTAGATTTTTCTTTCTTTCTTAGCCTGTGGAATAAATTCTAGAGACAGGAGACTACCACAGAATTATTAGTTGTACATCACAGCTATTGCATTCTTAGATATTTTATGGACTACAGATAATATTCTCCCCAGGTCAATGCTGAACTTTTTGTACTGGTAGGAAGATTTTCCATGAATCTTTTGCAATTCCCTTATCTGCTATTTCAGCTCATTACTTCTCATAACGCTGTATCCAACTTTATAGATATGTCTTCATATTAGAAATCTCTTGTACTACCTCTTCCTCTTTTTTTCTCTTCTCTAGTCTCTTCCCTCCCACTCCCCTACTCTTTTTGCTTTCAACTTGTTCTCGTAGATCATGTATATCATACTTCTGATCATTCTTATTCTTTGTTTCACTCTTTAAAATTTGTTCACACCCTTCTTAAGCTGTAATACTGTTGTGGTTTAACCCGGCTGGCAGCTAAACACCACACAGCCGTTCGCTCACCCTCCCCCCTCCCTCTCTGGGATGGGGGAGAGAAACGGGAAAGTGAAGCCGGTGAGTTGAGATAAAGACAGTTTATTAAGACAGGAATATAATAATAACAATAATAATAATAATAGTGATAATGATAATAGTATTAACAATAATAATGTGTAAGAAAACAAGTGATGCACAATGGAATTGCTCACCACCCGCTGACCGATGCCCAGCCTATTCCCGAGCAGCCGGCCCCCCCCACCCCAGCCAGCCACCCCTATATATTGTTTAGCATGACGTCAGATGGTATGGAATACCCCTTTGGCCAGTTTGGGTCAGCTGTCCTGGGTCTGTCCCCTCCCAGCTCCTGCTGCACCCCCAGCCTGCTCGCTGGCAGGACAGAGCGAGAAGCCGAAAAGTCCTTGGCCTGGTGTAAACACTGCTCTGCAACAATTAAAACATCAGCATGTTATCAGCGCTCTTCTCATCCTAATCCAAAACATAGCACCCTACCAGCTACTATGAGCTACTTAACTCTGTCCTAACTGGAACCAGGACAAATACCTAAAGCCAAACACTGTAACCCTCCCGCTGTAGCCTGTGCTGTAATTTCTCCCCCATTGTGTTAAGCTTCCTTGTACAGGGATCAGTTTTGATAAGTCCCAGCTATGTAACCTTGATTCAGACTGCTAAGAAAGAGCTGTGAGACCATCTGTATAGAGATAAGAAAGCTCAAAATTAGAGAGTAGAACTGCTGATCCATGATTCTTAGGAAATCAAGGATTCAAGAGAGAAAACATCAAAAAAAAAAAAATCTAAAATCTTAAAGGAAAGAAATGCAGGGACTGCAACTGCAGGCTAGTCTAGTCAGGGTCAGTCAGGAACTGCTGGGTTGGGGTTGAGTCCTCAGGGCCGTCAGCATTGGTAGGGCACAAGGAAGGTGGCAGCTCTGCACTCTTGAAGATGGCTCTCAGGAACTGAAGCCATTGACTCTCCCCTCTTCACTGGCACCTGCCCAAACGCTGAAGCCTCTTCAGGTGCTCTGCTGGAGTGTGGGCACAACAGTGCTTAACCTCACAGTCTGCTAAATGCACAGTCTGTCTTTTAAGTACATTGACCAACCAATTACTAGTTTATACTTATGAGTTACCCATATTCTGATTGTAGTCTTTTCATACTGAGCTAATGATGCATGAACAAACTGATCAAAACAGGATGTAACAATGGTGTCATCAAATGGAAATCTTACAGGTCTTGACTACAGCTGACTAATTACAGAACACTGTTTCTTTCAGACAAATGCCTTTGACTTAGTCTACATAACAAATATTTGAAAAGATGAAATTGAAACTGAACTAAAGAAAAACAAACCGACTTCAGAAACATGGACCCAATGTCAGACTGATACATGTTAGTCATGCTGCTCAATAAAGTCTTCATAGAAAAAAAAAAGTATAAACACTAAAACAGAAAAAAAATACACTAGAATAGAACTATTTAAAAGGAAGAGTTTAATTTCACTTTATGAGAAAGTAAATAGTAAGAATGAACAGGAATCCTATTTCATGGGTTTTGAAATGGATAACTGGTTTTAGATCCTTACATTCAATTACTGTAAATACAGGCTTATTTATTTATTTATTTTAAAGTCTCAGTATTAAGTACAACTCATTTTTCTTTCCATCACAATATGTCAGAGAAGTTCCTAATATCTAAGGAGACATTGCGTTTTGTGAGGGCAGTTTCTTTTAATACTATTAAAAACAGTGATGGAATATTTTGATAAAGGGCACTTCTAAGAGCTACTGGCAGCTTTTTTAACCTCATTGCCTTGAGAACAATAGACATTTTGAGAAGGGTATTCTTGGGAGAATTAACCGTATTTCAGTCGTAACACTGTTAAAGAAAAAAAGAAATGTAAGGACAAAAATAAATGATAATTCTTTCTAAGAACAAAAATAAAAAAATAATTGAGTAATGAACAAAGACTCACAAGTATTTGTTATTGTACACAGATTACTTTCTGTGTATGCTATTATAGTATAAACATAATAGTGATATATATCTCACATAATATATGTGAGATTACTTTTACTATCATTTTTTTATGATATAAGGATTTTAGTTATCTATATTGCTCTGATGTTAATTTAATTTGAAACAAAAGAATAATAATGTGTTTCAGAGTAGCTATTTTTCCTAGGAATGTGCATTTAGTAATTTTATTTTAAAAACATTGGTTTGCTTAAGAAGCTTCAGACATTTATTTCCAAAGACCAAAGATGGGATTTGCAGGGATATGTTGTATTTCTTTACTCATTATGTCAGCATTTAGGGACCTCTCATCAGTCTTTAAGGAATCAACATTTCTCTAATGCCTTGTTTCTGCTGCTAAAGACATGTTGACATATATATGTCTGCTCTGCAAAAACTACAGATTTGTCTAAGTTTGTTTTGGGATGATCCATGAACTTCCATAGCATGACTAGAGATCTATTTTGAACCCATTTGTTATTTAAGACTTCTCTGGGGAAAACATTTACTACAAATATATTGTTCTGATGCTTTAGCAGTGTTTGGGCAAGTTTATCTTTACTCTTAGCAGTAATCTGTCAAACACATAGTTTACCTTTATTATTTTTATGGTGCCATAGTAAATAACCCATATTATAGATTTTATCATCCAAATCCAACAGCGATACCTTGCTCTGAGAAATAAATAAATAAATAAAAAACTATCATTTATTTTCTTTTCCCTTTTCTGTGCCAAGTGACAGCTTAGACAATTGCTATATTAGCCTTGTATGCCTTCATTCTCTTTTAAAATAACATTGCAAAAATAATCATGAAAAGATCTTAGTGCTGTCAACTTATACTAGGGCAAAACTACCATGCTGAAAAACTGCGTTGAAGATTAAATGATACTGCCATAGAAGGCATTTATGGACACAAGAACTACTTACAAGTACCTCCACAAAACATGTCACTTTTGTCAGATGGTTTTGAGTGGTCTTACAGGAAACATAATAATTCAAATGGAGATTTGAACAGAACAAACGGAACGGTTTCTGATACTGGTTATTAAACTGATGTTAGATATTTCAAGTCTGAAATGCTAATTTGTTCTAAACCTTTAGGTATATCCTGAAATAAGTAATATGGTATGCTCTGGACTAATTTATTTATCAGAGGGTAAGTTCACGTCACATATTTACTTCAGATTTATTAGAAATGTATTATACTTGCAAGAAGGATTCTTATTTAAGGCAAAAGTTCCCTAATAGAATTTCATTCTCCCTGTGACTAAAGTTACTGTAACAGTATCTGCTGCTGTCATCCTTTTATTTTCTGTCAGACAACCACAGCCACAGTTTTTACATTTACCTACAAAAATGCTCACAATTTATTTACCTTCAGGTTCTAATTTTTGAAAATTGTCCATTGAAAACAGCATGTGGATGCAAGACTAGCTTTGGTTAAGCCCTCTATTTGAACAGAAACATTTATCCCAACAGTAGGAAATTCAATCTGTATGGTGTTTTGTAATTCTGCAACCTTCACCAGAGGTGTTTTCTGATATTTTCTTTCACTCTAATTATACACTGTTATTTTTTTCTTTGACACTAACTAGCTATTAGCATTGTTGTAAATTCACATCTGTACAGTGTTATTTCCATGTGGGGAAAATATGAAAAGAAAGCAGGAATCTTCTAAATATCCGTGATTATTCCTTTTACAGATGAGTAGTTGAGGCTGAT